>NC_067402.1:274738023-275048440 GCF_016432865.1 Antechinus flavipes | reverse complement strand
AGTTGGAGGGAAGGAAGGGGAAAAATTACAACACAAGGTTTTTAATTAAAAAAAAAAAAAAAGAAATCTCCCAGAGATTTCATTTTTTTTTTAAAACAGATGCCCAATTCATGTATTGAAAATACATGGAAAGACCCTGTAGCATAGTGGATAGTGTCAGGAGACAGGAAAACCTAAGTTCAACTTCTGCCTTTGATACTTCCTAGATATATGAACTTGGGCTAGTCACAACTTCTCTGATTTCAACGTAACACTAAAATTGTAAAATATAGAAGCATTACAATCTGTGTTCTAGGAGGGAGCTCCTTCTCTTCCCAAATCACTATTGATTTGTTATTAGACCAACATGGCTACAAAATGGATAAGGACATGTAGAAGCTTTAAGTACCTTTTCTTTTATTTAATTCAATATATGTATCCCAACTAAGGATTTAAGCTATTTCCCTGATTCATCTATTTTGGAAACTTGATCTTTAAGATTCAATCCCTTTTTTTGTTGTCAAATCAATTTAGTCATATCTGACCTATTTGGGGTTTTCTTGACAGAGATGCTAGCGTGATTTGCCATTTCCTTCTCTAATTCATTTTACAGATGGGGAAACTGAGGCAACAGGATTAAGTGACTTGCTCAGGGTCACCCAGTTAGTAAGTGTCTGAGGTCATATTTGAACTTAGGAAGATGAATCTTCCTGCTTCCCAACTCACTGCTCTGTGCACTATGGTGTCCCTCAAATCGTTTTAATGAATGATATTCATCAGGCTGTTTGTAGAACAGAATGGAGAAAAACAAGTCAATAAGACCTGCATTTAAATTCTACACAGATTGGTTAGCTCAACCTAAGCAAGTGACTTCACCTATTAGTGTCCCCAGGTTACTCTCTGAAGGACATGTTTCAGAACAGTTGCTGCTCTTATTGATAGAGTATTCATACCTAGTTCCCCATACTAAGGAATCCCAAATACAGATTCTCTCCCTTTCCTTCCCCTGCCTCCCACCACTGTAATATATTTTAGTGAAGATGGCCTCTAATAGTCCTTTTATTAGACATCAAACATAAACATATATATATATATATACATACACTTGTATATATACAAGATATACCGCTCAATAAGCATACATATATACATACACACATATATATAGGTAATTATGTGTCAATGCATGCATTGTGTATGTATTTATGTGTGTGTCCATAATACCTGAGACATTTATGTATTGTGAGTATATGTATATTTCTAGGTAAATATACATATATATACTCATATGTGTATATAACATAAATATCTAGAGAGATGATATATGTAAACAATATGCATATATGTGCACATGTATACATTTAGACACATGGATAGATATACATGTATATATGTGCATGTGTATATGTACATGTGTATATACATGTACATATGTATATATACACACATGCACATATATATGTGTATGGATAGAAGTTTTTTCTTCAGCCTTGTCAAATCATGTCTTTCTGAATTTCAAAGGCAGAATAATGCAATAAAAGTCCTGAATTTGAACTTAAAATATCGAATTCAAGATATCTCAGGCTTATCACTTATTAATTTTGTCATCAAAGTTATTTTCTTTATCAGAACCTCAATGACTTCCTTCGTTAAATGAGAGTTTTGGAATAAGGCACTTCCAGTTTGAAATTAGATCCTTTCAGAAAGCATGTAGGTAACATTAACAGAGTTACAGGAGAATATAAGCTCTTTAAAGGCAGGTACTGCCTTATATTTTTATTTTTGCATCCCCCACATCTAGAACAGAACTTAGTATATAATATGAATGTTTATTGATTGGATTGTCAATTGAACTGAGTTCAACTGGGTGTGGAAAAGTATGGAATCAGATAGTGGGGAAAGTCTGGAGTCAGAGGCCTTGGATTCAAATCCTTCTGAAGATTACTATCAAGGAGCAGCTAGGTGATACAGTGGATAGAGCCTCAGCCCTGAAGTCAGGAGGACCTGAGTTCTCAGACACTTAACACTTCCTGGCTGTGTGATCCTGGGCAAGTTACTTAACCCCAATTGCCTCAGCAAAACAAACAAATAAATAAATAAATAAATTACTATCTGTTTATGACTTTGGGCTTAAATTTCCTTGCAGCCATTCTAAGGAATATCTCCCTGAATTTCAGGGTCCTCATGTGTATTAGTTAGATGGTTTCTGGAATTTATAGTTCTAGAATGAAGAGCTTATGAATTCACATTGATGGTCATTACCAATTTTTTTAAAGTTTCTTCTTTCCAGTTATTAAGTTATTAACAATATTTATTAAATATGGTAAATGAATAAATAAAAATAAATAAGCAAATGAATGAATGAATGAATGAGTAAAAAACTTTCCTTTCTCTCCCCAGCACAGTATCCTCCAGCATCAATGCTTTAGCTGCAGTAACAATCGAAGACCTCGTCAAACCTTACTTCCCATCCCTCTCAGAAAAGACTCTGTCTTGGCTTTCTAAAGGAACAAGTGAGTCTCCATTGAATATTTTAACTTTTTCAAATGACATCAAAGGGATGGATGTTTACAAAATCAAAACCTTTATCGCCAGATCTCTGGGTCAGTTTAGGTTAAACAGACATTTTTGTGCTAATGTGAGAGCCTAGATTTAGGATTGAAAGCCTAATTTATATTGGATTTAGATTCTGAAGGGAATCTTATATCATTAGAAAATCACAGAATCTTAGATTCTGAACCTTATTTGCCATTTCATCCCCTGTATCTTAACTGGCCTTCCTTCTATATCACATCTATAAAGAAGCCATCCAATCTTCGCTTGAAGACATCCAGCGCTGGCACAGAGGGAGAAGGGGTGTGGGAAAAAGATGGCAATCACCTCTTTCTCCAGTAGTTTGACTTTTTGGCAAGTTCTAATTATTATAATGGGTAGTTTGGTGCCTCCAAAACACCATGACTGAAGTCAGAAAAGCTGGAATTCTTGAATACAAATCTGGCCTCAGACACTTTCTAGTTGTGTGACCCTGAGTAAGTCACTTAACCATGTTTGCCTCAGTTTCCTTATCTGTAAAATGAGCTGGAGAAGGAAATGGCGAACTACTCTAGTATCTTTGTTAAAAAAATACTCCAAAGGGGCTCATAAAGAGTTGGACGTGACTGAAACAATGTTCAGAATAGAAATGCTCTATTACTGGTAAACTGGATGAAGATATACATTTTCTTCTAAACACAAATGTTTGTAGAGGATTAGATTTAAAACACAATAGTTGTTAGGTTTATAATCCCCACAGTTAATCCCAGGGATTCTTTTCTTGATATAATCTAGTGTTTCAACTAATCCTAAACACAATACTAGAGTATTACTTATCAACCTTGCCTATTGATGTTCTGGCAGAAAAATACATCCCATTTTTACCTTTTACCTGTTTTGATCGGTGTGGCTATTCTTTAGCCCAGTAAATTATCTTCTAGTATGAAAGCCATGATGAATATATTCCACTGAGAATGTTAACTATTAACATTAATCTGAATTTAGCTTTCCATCTGCTCTTTTAGGTATACTGTATGGAGCCCTGTGCATTGGAATGGCAGCCCTGGCGTCACTCATGGGAGCCTTGTTACAGGTGAGAGTGAAATTTTGGCAACTCTGGAAAACAATAAATTGTGAGAAGTCAACGAGGAGTTTACTTTTCATTTAAACGATACTTCAAAATTTCTAGCTTTTGCTCACTCTGTGCACTGGAAGGCATTTTCATAGCTGACGAATCTACTTTTAATCATTCACTGAAATGTGGACGATGAAGAGAAATTGAATCTTGGAATGCCCTCATGAGATGCCATTTCTGTTAGTCATTTCCGTATAAAACTCTGAGATAAACTGAAAGTGTCTTTTAGGCGGCATGTCTTTCTGTATACAAACACACACAAACACATATGTCTCTCTATATGTATATATACACATATATGTATATATATGTGAGTGATTATAGACATACATCTATGTGCATATATATGTAATATCTATTTCTCTCAGCATATTCCTTGCATCCATCTATCCACCTTTCTTTCCTCTCTCCCCTTTTCTCCTTTTGTTTCCTCATCTCTCTCCCTTTTCTTCTCTCTCTCCCGCTTTTCTCTCTCTTCCTCTCTCTCCCTCTGCTCTTTCTCTCTCCCCTTTCTCTCTTCCTCCTCTCTCTCTTCTCATTTTATCTCTTTTTTCTCCTCTCTCTTTTCTTTTTCTCTCTTCTCTCTGTCTCTTTCTCTTTCACACTTTTCTCTTATTTTCTGTCTCTTTCTCTCCCTCTCAGTTTCTCATTGTCTCTGTCTCTGTCTGTCTGTCTGTCTCTCTTTTCTCTGTGTGTGTCCATGTGTGCGTCAGTCATTACTCAGGTACACTCTAAATGAGTGATATCAGGAACTGATTTCTTTCTATCTACCTTTCTATATTTCTGTATCCAATATCAGTTTACCTCTACTATAATATATGTACCAACTTCTTCCACTTAGGCATTCTTGTAGTGACTCCCCTAAGGAAGATTTGGCTTTCTTTTGTGATTCATTCCCACACTCCAGCAAGCTTCTTTTCTCCTCTGGGAAAACCAATATGTGTTGTTGACTGGTTATGGACTAATATTGCATTATTTGCCACTCAAATGGAAAAACTCATCTTTTCTTGAGAATGTACCTTTCATGACTAATTTGTGACATTTTATTCTCTCGATAGGCAGCGCTCAGCATCTTTGGTATGATTGGAGGACCACTTTTGGGCTTGTTTTCTCTGGGGATCTTGGTCCCCATTGCCAATTCCCTTGTAAGTATGAACTAGGATTATGGAGATAATCTCCTTCCCCAGAGTGAATGAATGAATGAAAAAGAAGTCAGTAAGCATTTACTATGTGCCAAGGATGATGCTAACTAAGCACTGAGGATAGAATTGTAAAGGGAGTTTCTACCCTCAAGGAGATTACACTGTAAGAAGGGAAGACAGTATGTCAGGTAGTGGTGCTCAGGGAGGAGTTTTGGTGTGGCGAGTCCCTGGATAGTGGGTTGGTATAGGAGGCAGTCCATTGACTTGGTCAGTGCTATGAATTCTGTGTCCAGAACATGACAGGCAAGAAAGAATGTGGATGAGGCACTTGGAGGTGCGCCGATGATAAGACCACCCCCGGGGCAGTGGGATGGTATGTAGAGATATAAAATCATATAAATCTGGAGCTAGAAGGTTTCTTGGAGACCATTTAGTCCGATCCTTTTGAGAATTTAAGTGACTCGCCCAAAGTTTCACCTGGTAAACATCAGAGGCAGGATTTAAACCCAGATCCTCTTATTCCAAAGCCTTTACTCTGTACCTTAAGAGGAAGCAATATCTGTTCTCTGGTGCCTGCTAGATGTTATTGTTCAGTGATTTTTAGTCATGTCCAATTGTTTGTGACCACATTTGGGGGTTTCTTGGCAAAAATATTGGAGTGGTTTGCCATTTCCTTCTCCAACTCATTTTAAAGATGAAGAAACTGAGTCAAATAGCTAGGGAGTATATGAGGTCAAATTTGAACCTAGTAGGATGTAGCTTCCAGACTTGATCTGGTGCTCTATGCACCCAACAGCCCTATGAGGTAAGTATGTAAATGGTAACGAGCAGGGGAAAGAAGTGAAGATGGGCAACTGTCTAAAAGAGAAATGGACAAGACTTAGTGACTGACTGAGTATAGGAATGAACAGGAAAGATCACAGGATCATAGATCTACATGGGGAAAGAACCTTAGAGAAGATTGAACTCAGTTTTCTTATTTAACAAATGAGCAGACTGAGGCTGATCTAGATTAAGTGATTTTCCCAGACTCAGGATGCAGAATAAGATATCCATTTGTTAGACTCAACAAGAATTTGTTTTCTTCATTATGTATATTTGTAACAAAGATTTTGTTTTGTTTTCTTTTTAGTTTGGGAGTGGGAGAAATGGGAGGGAGAAACATTAGATTTCTAGTTGAAAAAATATTTTAAAACTTTTTTTTAGACACAAAAGGTTATTTCTCAAAAATTATATCAGTAGTAACAGTCAGAATTTAAGCAACTTTGAATCCTAATCCTGAGCTTTTTCTCTTTCCCCACGACTAAATAATAAATAAAAATTTGCTAACTCTGTGCTATGTGTGTCAGAATGCTTGGCACATAGTAGGGGTTTAATGTTTGTTTGTTTGTTTTTAATATTTTGTTTGTCCCAGTTACATGTAAAACAATATTTTTCATTTGTTTTTAAAACTTTGAGCTCCAGATTCTCTCCCTTTCTTCCTCCCCACTATTGAAAAGGCACATATGAAGTTATGCAAAATATTTTCATAAGTCATATTGTAAAAGAAAGCATCGATTTCTCTTCCCCAAAAAAGTTATAAAAAATGATGCTTTAATATGTATTCAAACACAATCAGTTCTTTCTCTGAGCATGAATAGCATGTTTTATAGATATGTTTATTGCTTTATATGTGCCAGGAACTCTGACATGGGAAAAGTTTGCTTCAATATTTCACCGTTTCCTTTTTCCTTCCAAAAAAACCTTATTGTTTTCTTCTCAAAAGCACTTCTCTTTTACAGGGGGCATTTGTAGGACTCATTTTTGGATTTGCCATTTCCCTTTGGGTTGGAATTGGAGCTCAGCTTTATCCCCCCCTTCCAGAAAGGACTTTACCCTTGAGTCTTGTTACTGATGGTTGTAACATAACCAGTCCAGACCACCAGGGAAACTTGACAATGACCACCACAGAAATGCCATTTTCTACAAGTCCCCTTCAAATTCACAATGTTGAAAGGTAAGTGTAATAAGTTTTACAATATCATGGTGTTTTTTTCCTACTAAGTAAGAAACAGGTAGGAGGCAGATGATTCCAAAAACTGTCCCCACTTTGCCTTGGAATCACTGATGTCTGTATATTTTGGGTTGGTCATCCCATATACCTCCATGGATCTTTGAACTCACCAATATGTGAACCTCCTTTGAAAAAAAAAACCAAACCAGATGCTCCCCAAAAACCCAAACCAAATTAAATCAAACAAACAAAAAAAAGATCCCAATCCCAATATTATTTGCCTGTTCATTTTATTTGACTCTCCTCCATGTCTTCCCATAAGGGGGAGCCAATGTAACATTCTTCCCCTACTTGTCTTAACATTCTATGGAACATACTGATTGCTCATTGTTTTTGATATGAGATTTGTAGATTAATCTTATAATGAATCTTTTCCTTTTTCTTTATAGAACTCCCCTAATGGATAATTGGTATTCCTTATCATATCTGTACTTCAGCACCATTGGAACTTTGGTCACTCTATTGGTGGGAATAATTGTTAGCCTCCTATCAGGTACCTGTTTCTGCATTTTATTTATTTATTTTTTTTGAGATAACTTTTACATGGCAATTTACAGTCACTTGTAATCGGTGATTCTGTATTACAGTTCTGCTATGTGAATTGTTTCCTCCAATTGTAAATGGGAAACTTGAATGATTTATTTGAACAACAAACATTTATAAAGATTTCACTAATAGGGGCATTGGGATAGAGAGATGAAAAAGAAGTTTTTTTTAATTATGTTTTTACCACTTTTTTGGGTTTTATTTCCCTTTCTTCTTGAAAAGTTTCCTAAGAGAGCAGTTTAAGACTAAGAGAAAGGAGGAAGAGAATTTTAGTAGAGGATAGTGTTTCTTGGGGGTTTTGATTAAAAACTGATAAAATGTCTTTTCTTCTGGTAAATCAAGATAGGATTTTAAACTGGAGGAATTTTTATTTCTGAATGTTCTCAGTTTAATTAAAAAAGGAGATTTGACTATGCTTCCCTAATTGACTGTGTTTTTCAGGAGGAAGAAAACAGACAATAGATAACAGTTTCCTACTAACAAAAGAAGACTTTTTATCCAACTTTAACTTTTTAAAGAGGGTACGTTTTTTCTTTATATAAAAAAGATCATTTCTATCATTTTGTAACTCCTTCACTCTTCTCCTCTCCAAACACAGTGGGAAAAAGAGCCAATTAATAATCCCCTAATGATACCTCCACAAAAGTCTCACTTCTAGTGATGGAGGTTGCTCTCAAGAGGTCAAAGCCTAGGCCAATGGAATAGGAGCTCTGGCACCTGGCAAGTGCTATCTCTAAAAACCCCTCTAGCTAATTTTATAAAGGTTTAACACCAAAAGTTTGGCTATCAGATAATGGTTCCCCTCCCCTTGCCATGGTAATTTGTGAAGTCATGGTGGAGAGAGAGCTAGCCATAAGCCCAGAAGACCTGAATTCAAATTCTGCTTTTAATATAATTGGCTGTGTGATTTTGAGCAAGATAGCTAGCAATTTTTCAAGACTCCAGGTTGCTGATTGATTATAGGCTTATAATGGAAGAAGGAGTTCCTCATACCAATGAAATTGCGAAATCACAAAAACATAAACTTTCTCTGTTTCTCTTTGAATCTGTCTCTCTCTCTCTTTTTCTCTCTGTTTCTGTACCTTTCTCTTCCCATATATAGGCTGCTTTAAAACTCTAAGTACAGTTTTAAGTTTATTAAAGTTAATTAAAACTTAAAATTGCACTATGACTTTTGGGACATCTGATAGATTTGTTTATGTGTCTGTAATATATATAGATATGAATATGTCTATCTCTATCTAAATGTCTGTGTGTGTGTATGTGTGTATAAAATTGGATTTTGCAATGCTAATGTTCTTGTATAAATTTTTCCCCTGGTTATGCTTACTTACTCTGTATCAGTCCATATAAATCTTCCTAGATTTTTCTGAAACATCTCTTTCTACATTTATTACACTACAATAGCATTCTATTACATTGATTTACCAAATCAGCCATTCCCCAATTGGTGGGTATCCTTAGTTTCCAATTTTGATGTCACAAAATGAGATGCTATAAATATTTCTTATGTATTGGACCTTTTCCTCCAAAAGTGATTTTTATCAGTGCATATGCCTTCCACCTATAAACCCTTCTCCAACATAAATACATTCATTTTTACACATTTACAAATATGTGAATATATAAACACATGCACATGTGTGTATATGTGTACACATATATTATGCATATGTGTATATGTGTGTATATTTACATTGTTGAGGAACAGTTATATATGGAAGAAATATAAACTGATAAAAAATTTTTTTTGAGCTTACAAAATTTAATGATGTGTTTGTTCTATATTATTCCTTCATTAGAATAGGAAGCCAGTTATAATAATATCAACTAAAATTTATGTGGCATTCTGAGGTTTACAAAATGCTTTATAAATGTTATCTCATTTTATTTATTTTTATAATTTCTTTTTCTCATTTTGTTTCTTTTAAAACAATTAACCTGAGAGATTCATATATTATCACCCTCATTTTATATATGAGGAAACTGAAGCAGAAAAGAGTTTAAATTCTTGCCCAGGATCACATAGCTAGGAAGTGTCTAAGACTAGATTTGAACTCAGATATTCCAACGCCAATCCAATGTGTTACTTAGGAATTTTTTGATTAAACTATCAATAATTTGTAATTTTGCAATTGTGTGTTTACATGGTCCATCCTACCCTCATTCCTTCATTAAAATCCAAGTCTCTTGCTTCATAATAACAGGGAATCATTTCTGGGTTCTTGAACATTGTAGTAGTGGAACCCAAGCAGACGCTTCCCTAGTTGGAAAGGCTTTGAGCTGAGCAACTGAAAGGTTCATCACCAAAAGGTTGGCTAATAGAAGGAAAAGTTTGTCAGCTACAACTCTTGAAGACATCTAGTACGACAGACTGGGGTATGATTCCTACTAGTGGAGGGAGAACCTTGGCTGATAAAGCTACCCATCTTCAAAGTATTGATGAAACTAGTTAACTTTTTTTTTTTTCCTAGAAGTCAATTTTAAATCATCAACCTTATGCGATGGAAGATGGCGGCACTTATAACCCTACTTTCAGCCACAGTGAAATGAACTTAACAGAAGGCTGGGGGAAGACCAATGAGGCACGTTTTTGAGGCAGCTTTTATACTGGATGAACTTGAATACCTTGCTGCTTTTTATATTTTTTCTAAGATCATTGAATTGTATTAAGATTTTGTTTTAGAATATCTCTGATATTTTTATACACTCTGCTGAAACTCTTAGTGCTTCAGGTAACTCTCTAGGTGATTACTTTCTTTGAGAGAGGATGTTTCCTCATTTGAGAATTCCTCCTGCCTATGAAATCACGTGACTAATACCCATTATTCTTCCTGCATGCTTTTTGTTGATCTTCCTTTTTTTTTTTTTTTTTTCTGATTCATTTTGACTTCTAACTTGGCTGCATTTCTGGGTTCTGATGATGTCTCATCCTAATATTTATTCTTTTGGTCTTTGTTCTTCCTGTTGGATGGAATACCCTTTGCTTTCCTTGGTCCTGGTGCTGATAACCTCTCTTTCCCACAATCTGCCATGAAAAACAAACCAACAAAACCATATGCAGCACCTTCTATTCTTGATTTGACATCTCAAGAAAATGTCTGTAATCCAAAGTGGATCACCTAGAAATCAGATCATTCCATTACATCTGTAATCCATAGTGGATCACCTAGAAATCAGATCTATAATCCATAGTGGATCACCTAGCAATTGGATTATTCCATCACGTTTGCAATCCATAGTGGATCACCTAGAAATCAGATCATTCCATTACACCTGTAATCCATAGTAGGTTACCTAACAATCAGATCCTTCCATCACTTCTGTAATCCATAGTGGATCCCAAAAATCAAATCATTACATTTTATCCACAACAAAATCTTTGAAAATATAATCTAAAGACACTAAAATCAAGATAATGTTTCAATGACTAGAATTTTTTTTTTCTTGCCTAATTATTCATTCAGTTTAATAATTTAATCACTGTGTAAAGACATTGGAATTTTTCTTCAATGATGTCCTTCAGCTCTTTAGATACAAAAAGCTGAAAGTTGATTTATTAACTTCTTTTACCTTCTTTTCAGTCTAACTATCTGGATCTATCAGGATTTAGTTGTAAACTTCTCCACCTCCCCCTCCCCCCAAGCCCCATCCCATTTTTACAACATATACAATTTGAGGAATATGTAAATTGCCAAGTTTTGGGTTTTTTAAAAATTACTGTTGACTAAATACTAAAAACAGCTTGGCTGTGTCACAGTGGTATCAAATGAAAACAGAGTCTCATGTTAACCAGGAAAACCACCAATTAACATTATCTGTATTATATTGTATTTTTATTTATTTTTGTTAAACATTTCTAATTACACTTTTAAATGAATTGGCAGTACTGGGCAGTTTTGTTCTTAGCTCCCTCCTGCTGCCCTGTCCCTGAATGAGATATATCTGGTTTAGTGAATGCTAGTCTAGGACTAAGGGAGGTCTGAGTTCAAGCCTTACCTTTATGACAAATTCAGATTTTGTGGTCCCTGGGTCATAAAGTATCTGAAGTTCTTAGTGCCTTAAGAAACTCCTTAATTAAGCCTGTGAATTGTAGAGTAAGTCTCAACCTACATTCCTAAAGGGAATTATATCTCTGGGAGGTCTCATACCAAAGAAGTTTCAGAAACAGTTAAAAAACAAAAAGAAGAAATATGTATATGCCTTTTTAAAGTTTTATAATAAGAAAACAGTTTCTCTACTATTTGAGTAATAGTATATTGTAAGACTATGTTGAAATATTCCAGCACAAAATGTTTTTAAAAATAGAAAGAGGGTTATTTTCAACAAAGAATATAAATATTCATATATTCATTCAATAAGGATTTATCAAGTGCCTGCTATGAACTTGGCACAAAGAATAAATGTAGAACAGCTTCTACTCTCAAAGAATTACTTTCTATTAGACCCAGAATGTAAACACATACATCTATGTAGCATCTAACTAAATTATTTAATATGCATATGCTTCAAGCACTGGTGGAATTCTAGTATTGATACTTTTAAAAGACATGTTAATGTTTTAGACAAAGTGGTAGTTTTGAGATCAGGAGTCATGGTTCAAAAATCTGATTCAGACCTGGGAGGGTCACTTATTGAGAGCTCCCTTAGTTTCCTCATTATAAAATGGGGAAAATAGTATAACATTACCTACCTCACAGAGCTGTTGAGAGGGGAAGGCTTTCTTTGAAAAATCTTAAGAGTTCTGGAGAAATGTGAGCTACTATTATGTATAAAGGGGAAATGTAATTAATTTTTCTTATAATTTTACAAATGAGCAGGCTGTTGATGTTTTTATTTTTGTATCTAGTTTGACTGAAATCAATTAATATTTATTTCAAAAATAGTTAAGTAGTCATATAAATGTCAGCCATATTCTGTATGTTAAATGAATATTCATATCAGGTATTTAAATATTGTCTCGGGAATGAAAATCAACCATCTTATTTATTAACCTTCTTATTTGAATTGAGCTTTAAAGTGACTGAGATATGAGAAGGTATAATTCTTATCTTACCAAGAGTTATCCTGACATTTCCAGTCAATCCAGTCACATTGGGAGGATCAGTGGATGATGTTATACTCTTGAAAGTGGCTTTGAGATAAAGGCAGATACTAAGAAAAGTAATGTGGGTGATATAATCCTGGGGAATTCCCCTTCCTTTTTAATTTTGGTGTATTTTGGACAAAGCTGAAGTGATGGCCTTAAAAGGTGCTACCCATCATAATCAATAGGCAAATGTTAGTCATTTATCTAAAAGTTAGACTGTTCTAGACTTATTTTGAAAACACAAAAGGCTTTATTTAGCTGAGAGCAACCTAAACAAGATTTAAAAGCTTAAATGGAGATAGCTAGCATTTAGTTATTCAGAGTTTGGAAAGCATTTTACATATATTAACTCATTTGATTCTCTATTCATTTGATTCTTCAACTTCCTAGAGAAAGATTTCCACAAATGAGGAAACTGAAAGTAATCAGTCAGAGGCAGGATTTTAATTCAGGTCTTCCTGCCTCCAAAGCCCACATAAATATTTATGCTACTAGCTGTAGGCCAGAAACCATGGAAAAAGTCCAAGTGGGTTATGAATAATAGAAAACAGGTTTGAATCCCACTTGTAAATACTTGCTTAGCCTGTATGAACCACAGTTTCCTCATCTGAAAACTGGGCATGTAGTCAAAGAGATTTTCAGAAGACTGTGGGAAAGGGGAAGAGAAGAACCATTGGTAATACAGTTAACAGGCTGTCTGTAGCCTTCTAGGCACACCTGTGTCTCAAAATCTCCTTCACAAGTAGACAAAATGATGTAAACCACTAAGTAGTATATATAAATGTCAGCTATATTCTGTATGACTTTGGTGATGTCACTTAACTACTAATGCAAATCATACTTGTCTACCTCTCAAGATGAATGTGAGTTGCATTTGTGATATGATGACCCAGAGCATTTCTATTGTATAAGAACTGTTAATATTGTGATATTCTATTACAGGCATCAGCATTTGCTTCTAAGTTATTGACTAGGTGACTTTAAATATGCTAAGTTGTGAAAAAATATGTGGGTCTTTTGTGTTATAATAAAAATTATTGCATTATTTTTGCTTACTCATTTTCCTTGATTAAACTTTTCCAGAGATCTTCTACAATTGTGTATTTTTTGGGGAGTGGAGAATTTTGAATTGAATTTCATTTATTTTATTTCATACTTTTTACAGAGGGATATCTTACTTCCTGTATCAAAAAAATTTTTTTTTCAAATAGTATAAGTATTTTGTATGGACGTGTAAAAAAAGAAATCCTTTTCATTTGAGACTACTAATTGACATTCCATAACAGTCTGCAGATTATTAAAAGTCTTTCATTGTTATGCCACAGTTCTCTTTAACTGTCCTGACTCAGTTTCCCTGTACGAGTTTCCCTTGTCTCAGTTTCCTTAACTGTTCTATCTCAATCTCTTTAGTTGTAAATCCCCCTCTGAAAACTAAGGATTATTCACCCTCAGGTTATAAATTAGCAAGGTAAATAAGAGAGTATATTCCTGACTGTTTTGTATCCTCAAGGATTTACAATATCCCTTTAGAATATTCCAAGATAACCCACGATATCTTTACTTCTTTGTATTCAGACATCCTGTCTTGGGATTTTTTAAGAGTTTTATGGCTTTCCCCTCCTGATAGAAACTTTCCCTCCCTTCCTCTTCTTTGTCTCCAAAAAGGTATTTAAGAAGTTGGGGTTCTTCCATTCATTGCTGGAGTATGGCGGCTGGCAGTTGTATGCTGGACTCCTCCAGCCCTGGGACCAACATGAATTCCTTGGTCCCAGTATATCTTTATCTCTGTCTGACTGGATAATCTGAGACGAGAGTTCTGTCCAGTCGATCTTACTCTCCCATTAATAAAATATTAAAACTCTCTAATCTCTCTCCTGCCTCAGTTTCTCTGGCATTAGATCATCTATACTAGCTGTGATTTCTAAAGTGACTTAGTTATGTTCTTTTCTGTTTTTTAAAATATAACAATATTTTAATTTTTAATTTAATTTTTAAATTTTAATTTAATTAAAACTTCCCAATAACTGCCTTTCTCAAAAACTAGAACTTTATTCTCCCCCCCCCCCAAATTGTTATGCAAAATAGATTAATATGGTGGCTGTATATTTAACATTTATACTCTTATACTCACAGTTCCTCTCCATTGCCCAACTCTATTGATAAGAGAGAAGCATGTTCTAGCTCCTAGAACTAAGTGTAATAGTCATTCTGGGATTACTCTTAAAACATACTCAAATTTGTCAGATTTGGTCTCCAGAGAATGACTGCTACTCCTAGGTTCAGGTGTACTTTAGGTACATCAAGTGTATATTTGTGGAGACAATTAGATGGCACCGTGGATAAAAGCTGAAATCAAGAGGACCTGAGTTCAAATCCAGCTTCAACACAATACTTACTAGCTGTGTGACTCTGGGGAAGTAACTTTTTTTTTTTTTTTTTTTGCTAAGGCAATTGGGGTTAAGTGACTTTGCCCAGGGTCACACAGCTAGGAAGGTCACACAGCTAGGACCTGGGGCAAATCACTTAACCCCAATTGCCTTGTAAAAAAATAAAATAATTTTTTAAAAAGTGTACATTTGTGCTCCCAAAATTGTAGCCCATTAGCCTCCACTGTTAGGCTACTTCTTAACAGTCAGCCTACAAAAGCAATTAGCTCAAAGAAGTAGCAATTACTAAGCTGTTATACTAAGAATAGTAGCTACAAACTATCCCCCTCATAAGCCAGGGACACACTGTCCCACAAATGTACAGTGTTCATGGGAAGACTGAGAATGAGGATGAGGGTGATAAGGAATGCTCACAGGGAACATAATCCCAAAGGCAATTTGTGTTTGAGGTACTGGAGGCCATCTGTCCTTTTCCTCTTACTTCGGTAGTTCTTACATTACTTCCCTCAGTATCTCTGCTGGGTGGTTTCTTCAGTTGGGTTCCCATGTTCCATTCCTCTCTATAGATTGTATTCCTTGAAGCTTCTTCTGTAATGCCGGAGAAACTGAGGCAGGAGAGAGATTAGAGAGTTTTTAATATTTTATTAATGGGAGAGTAAGATTGACTGGACAGGACTCTCGTCTCAGATTATCCAGTCAGACAGAGATAAGTATACTGGGACCAAGGAATCCATATTGGTCCCAGGGCTGGAGGACCCAAAGAATCCAGCATCCAGCATACAGCTGCCAGACGCCATTCTCCAGCAATGAATGGAGGAACCCCAACTTCTTAAATACCTTTTTGGAGACAAAGAAGAGAAAGGGAGGGAAGGTTTTTTTATCAGGGAGGGGAAGCCATAAAACCTAAAAATTCCAGAGACAAAGAAGTAAAGATATCATGGGTTAATCTTGGAATATTCTAAAGGAATACTGTAAATCCATAAAAGAATCAGGAGATCTACTCTTTTATCTTGCTAATTTATAACCTGAGAGCGAATAATCCTTCGTTTTACTGGGTCAGAAACAGAACAGTTAAGGAAACTGAGACAAGGGAAACTGAGTCAGGACAGTTAAAGAGAACTGTGGCATAACATTCCACACTCTTTCTCCTAAATATTCAAACCTTTGAATCTTAGCACCTTCCTCTAGATACCCAGGAGTTCTTTGACCCACCTTATGTAAAGCAAATGAGCCAAAAATAAAACTAGAAAAAATGTAAGGACTCATATGGCAAGAGCAAATCTCTCCCTGATAACCCCAGAGTTAACAGCTGTACAAAGGCTCCCTTGTTGCAAGCATGTCAGGCCCTCTCCAGTTCTGGAGCACCATCTCAGCCAGAGAATCCAGTTTGAGATGGACAGTTAGGTCTGTGGTCATTTATGCACTTAACTCAGTCTCTGCTTACAAAGCAGCAGGGTCCAAGGCCCAGTCAGAGAGGCAGCCCTCTCCATGGGGGAAGGATGAGGCTTGTAGTAGCTCCACCCGTCCCCACCCAGAGAAACAGGACTGCTATTAGAATACAGATTTCTGAGCAGATTATGCAGTTAGACCATCAAGGCAGGCAAACTCCAAACTTTTTAGGTGCCTCAAGCCAAACTTCAAGGTCCTTTGAAATGCTGAAATACTTAATGAACTGGGGTTACAGGAATGGAAAAACAGATCGGAGAGACTGCCAGTGTCAGGACAGGTGTCTGATTTCTAAAACTTTTCTAAAAAAAATAATCTCAAAACTGAGTCTGCCAGGGAAATTTTAACAAAATAAGGGAGTCTAAAACTAAAGCATCCAAATTCAATCTGAACTAGTGAGATAGGGGGTGGGGCAGAGATGCCTAAGGCAAAGTGAATAGGAAACTAGGGGTTCCCATTCTTTCAGGTATTTTGAAAAAAATACACCAGTTTCCCCAATGTTCTATCTCTACCTCCCCTTTTTTTCTCATGGAAAGGAATTATCAAATGACCATTCCCCATATAAATCCCAAGAGCAAATCAAAATCCCTATACATAACAGACTAATACAGTAGCATTTCCTAAAAAGGCCTAAAAAGCCCTCAAACATGACAGCAATAATTACATAGTTTTAACAAATCCCATCCCAAGTCTTAAACACACAGTAATAGATGATCCAGGCAAGGTTTAACAGTCAGTCATCAACCATTCCCAAAGTCCCTCATATCAGTCCAAAGTACACTCGATGCAGGGTCCAGTCCATGGTCTCATTTTAAAACTGCTGCTTCAGGCTATGAAATGACAGGAGGCTCTCATTCCTTGCAGAGTGGGTGTGTGCCTGGTGACAATCAAAGCTGATCAAAGCTGATCCAGGTTCCAGAAGCAAGCCAATATCTGTAATTTGACCAAAATCTAGAACAAAAACACAAATCTAACACATAAAGATTGGATCAGTCTCAGATAGAAAGACTCAGTTCACCAGACTGTTGCAAAACATGAGGAGGCCAAAATGGATTGGCCAGCAGTTTCCTATGTGACGAGACGAGTTTGCTTACAGGCCAAGCAAACGGCTGCAGTCTTACAGACCCCTGTTAATTGTCCAGTTATCATGTAGAAACCTTAAAGGAACAAAACACAAATATCCAGTAACAGACAGATGACCAGGCGAAATACTCAGTTGCCCAAGCATTTAGGATACAATGATTACATATAACCAGACTGAAAATAGCAGGGCATGACATAATTGAATTGCATTAACAATTCTATTGACCATTGCTCTGATCAGAGAGATCAGTTACAAAAGGAAAAAATGCAAGAACATAACTATAACATAACATAAGCAGCTGAGTTTTAACAGCTTATCAATCAATTGTCCCAGTAACTGTCACAGGGTGTGTTATGCCACAGTTCTCTTTAACTGTCCTGACTCAGTTTCCCTTGTCTCAGTTTCCTTAACTGTTCTGTCTCTGACCCAGTAAAACTAAGGATTATTTGCTCTCGGGTTATAAATTAGCAAGATAAAAGAGTAGATCTCCTGATTCTTTTATGGATTTACAATATTCCTTTAGAATATTCCAAGATTAACCCATGATATCTTTACTTCTTTGTCTCTGGAATTTTTAGGTTTTATGGCTTCCCCTCCCTGATAAAAAAAAACTTTCCCTCCCTTTCTCTTCTTTGTCTCCAAAAAGGTATTTAAGAAGTTGGGGTTCCTCCATTCATTGCTGGAGAATGGCGTCTGGCAGCTGTATGCTGGACGCTGGATTCTTTGGGTCCTCCAGCCCTGGGACCAATATGGATTCCTTGGTCCCAGTATACTTATCTCTGTCTGACTGGATAATCTGAGACGAGAGTCCTGTCCAGTCAATCTTACTCTCCCATTAATAAAATATTAAAAACTCTCTAATCTCTCTCCTGCCTCAGTTTCTCTGGCATTACAGGTGGAGCTTTAAAACTCCCAAATAGCATTAACTAATTAATTCTAAGCCCAAAAACTCCAATAACAGATGTCATTAATCAAAACAATTATTTATCATATCCTTATAAGTCATAACAGAAAGCAATTTTGTCTCAGTAAGTTCACAACTTAGAACAATTATCATATCTAGACATTATACATACAAATCAGTTTGCTTTTAAAATACCCAATACATAGAAAAATATCCCAAATTGCATATTGTCCATAACAAAAACATTTTCAAAAGGACAAAGAAAAAAACCTATTATGTTCAGAGGCCCTTTAAATAACCTCAGGATGACCCAATACAATCAATTTAAACTTATACAAAAAACCCAATTCCACATAAAAGAATTCAAGAAGGTTCTTTTTAACATAGCAATTAAACTTTTAGAAATACTCAGACCAAAGTATGGATCACATTTATGACCATATCTCTTAACCAAGAAAACTTTTATCTATCAAAAAAAACAAGTATTCAATCAATTTAACCTAAAAATAAGCATGTCCTTAAAAATCACACTTTGCTGCACTGCCGCAATCAGATAAGAAAAAAACGGCAGGAACACACTTTAGAGGGGTGAGGGGAGGAGAGGATTCCACATGGCCACCCTTTCCCCACTCCTGCCCCCTAGAAAAAAAATTTCCCTCAGCTTCCCCACTCAGTTTCCTACATGGGGATCCTTTTCAAGATTTAACCCATCAGTTTCCCAATATCAGGTTTCTTCCCAAATCCACCCATTTCCAACTTTCTCTTTCCCCCTGACTACATACTTAAACAATCTCCTTAAAGAACTTTCCTTCCCAGATGCTCCTTTGGTAAAGTAGCAGAAGGCAGTGGGAGTGGGTGACTCCTTCCCCCACCTCTTCACCTACTCCCAAAAGTCTTTCACCTTCCTAAAACCATGCAAACCTCTAATTTCCCCTACAAATCAGTCCTTCCTAAATCACCTGTATTCCTCTTTCCTTTTCCCTTCAAAAACCTGTAAGATTCACCCTATAGTGAATAACCCAAACCTCCACAAAACCCACACATGTCCAGCAGAGCTGGATTTAAAGTATAACTTATGTTAACAATAACTCAATATATTTCAAAAGGTAACAAACTGAATCAAACTAATACAGCTGTTTTTAAAAGTTTTTTTTCTTCTACCACATTTCTTCTAAAAGCTATTAGCATCTTATCTCTAGAGCTTTTTATTGCCCAGGCCAGGCTAAGCTTGAATTTTATTGCTCTTTACTCTAGTAGGCTTTTCCTAAAAAAAAATTTAAAATCACAAGCAAATTTTCCTTAATCATTGTTCTTAAAACTTAAAGCTCTTAAATCAGCAAACAGACTAGGGGGTGTTTCCAAGACCTCCACCCCCCAGAGAGAGGTATGTTTCACCTTGAATTCCCTTTTCCCATTCCAGAATCCAAAGGGACTTCTGTGAACTTCCAAGGAAGCCCATTTAGTGCTTTTCTCTGCCTTCACAGAGAATGCCTAGATATTCCATTCAAACTTCTTTCCTTTAAAATGTTAGCACACTGCTCTTCTCTCTCTATATATATATTATAACTTTCCAAACTTTCAAATCCCTTTCAATCTATTTTTTTTTCCTTTTTTCTTCCTTTCCCTTTTCTCCCTTTTTCTCACAGGCTGCTGCAGTCAGCCAGAGACAGAGAGAGAGAGAGAAAGATTTTTCAAACTTCTTGATATTTTCTAAGCCTGCAACACAGAGGCTGAATTCTTATCTCTTACAAGCTTATTGTAACTTTGAACACAGACACACACAAACAAACATGGAGCTCCAATTTACTATGCACAATTGCAACGTTGTTTTCCAACCAACAACATAACAGACAAACCACACAGAACATAGAACATATATCACACAGACTACACAGTTACAACATTAAGCAAACATATACCCAGAGGATATTTTCCAGCGTCCCAGAAAATACCCGTCTCAGAATTTTTAAACCCGTCGGTATTTATTCTGAGACCACAGGTTGCTAGCAACAGAACAGACCAGAACCAGAATCAGAACCAGATGGTACCCCAAAAGGTACCCAGACAGACTTACTCTCCCGAATGCCGAATCAAATGCCGAATCGATTTCGTTGTCCACTGTAGGCCGGACTGAGGCTGAAGAACCGCTTCCTTTTTTTTTTTTTTTTTTTCCTCAAGGAACAGACCCAGGTCCTGATCCCCCCTCAGGCCTAGGTGGAGACGGAGAGGTCTCTAATCTCTAATCCAGTTCTCAGTTTCTATTATCTCGGTAGGACCTCCAAATTGTAATGCCGGAGAAACTGAGGCAGGAGAGAGATTAGAGAGTTTTTAATATTTTATTAATGGGAGAGTAAGATTGACTGGACAGGACTCTCGTCTCAGATTATCCAGTCAGACAGAGATAAGTATACTGGGACCAAGGAATCCATATTGGTCCCAGGGCTGGAGGACCCAAAGAATCCAGCGTCCAGCATACAGCTGCCAGACGCCATTCTCCAGCAATGAATGGAGGAACCCCAACTTCTTAAATACCTTTTTGGAGACAAAGAAGAGAAAGGGAGGGAAAGTTTTTTTTATCAGGGAGGGGAAGCCATAAAACCTAAAAATTCCAACTCGAGAATGTATTTCCCTATAAAATTCAGCACAAATCTTTATATTTTGATTTTTTTACTAGTTCTAAAAATCCATTGATGCAGGGAATTGTTGGTAAGGAAACTCTCTTTTCTACTCCAGTACAAAATCTAATCACTTTTGGCCTGGAGTTTTACAACAGCTTCCTAATTGGTTGGCCTGCCTCAAAGGAATTCCTCTGTCCAATCCAATTTTTACACAGCTGCCAAAGTGATTTTCAGAAAGTACAAATATGATTATTTCATTCTCTCACTCAATAAACATGTGACTCCCAATACTGACAGGAACAAATGTAAAATCTCTGGAATTCAAAGTTGTTCACCACTTGACCCCTTTTTGCCTTTCCAATCTTATTGCTGTTCCTCATGTATAAATTCAATCTCTAGTCTCTGTGCTTTCAGCAACCAAATGGTGTCAACATCTAATAGAATTCGACATGCGTCAAGACCGGTTCTCTTGGCCAAGACTTCCTTGACCAATTCAATAGAAATGAAGGATCTTTTTGAGCCATTATAATAAGCTTTGTTTTTTGGAGCAGAGCTGCTCGGTTTTGTAGACTCTTCATTTAGGTTCCTGAAATCTAATTGTTTGAAGAGAAAGTCTAGTGTACCAGATACAATGAGTATTTGTGCATGTCTTTGTTTATGTCTATATTTGTAACTACCTTGATTTTCAGATATGGTAAGTTTTAAATTATCCCAGCATGTCTATTTTTTTTTAATTTAGCATGGTATTCAATGCTTAGCAACATATCTAGAACATAGTAGGCATTTAAAAATGCTTGTTCACACAACTATATCATTACCCCATCTGGAAACAAACCAGTTTTAATCATTCTAGACCACTTCAGATCCTCCAAGAGAAAATAAGGAGCATATTTCTTATCTTACTCTTCGCTCCTCTGGGAATTCTATGAATCCCATGAGTCTTTGCCTATAGCCCTCCATCTGGCTACAAGTAAAGTTTGGTGTTTCTTCACCAAAAATAAATGGGATGGGTGTATTAGTTGTAAAAGTTCCTGTTTCACATCATTGGTGTTGAACTTGGTACACAAGGTTTTGTTCTATGTTTAAACACTTAACAGCCTAAAAAGAGGAACTGACCTCAAGGTCAATAAAACCCCCAGAAATGGAAAACAATGTAAGTGATATCACTTTGCCCAGAAAAAGGAATACCAAGTTCCCTGTAATAAAAGTGGAGCTAGAATCAACTTTCTTGGAGCAATACGCTTTTAAGTGATGAGGTTCGGCACCAAATGATGAGGTTAGGCAACAAATAATGGGGTTCAGAGAGCAATCCCTAGTTCAAATATGAGGTACAAGGCACACATGAATTCATATGGATTTTTTGTTTGCCCAAAGGTACTTTTATTTATGAGAAGAGATTACAGACAAAATGAAGAGGGAAAATAGACACTGGGACTGGTAAATATGAAATAGATTTGGGAGAGCATAGAGTTAGCAAGAAAAGGGGTTTTAACAATTAACAATGGAAAAGACTAGTGCCCCAATGGATCTCACAATTAACCAGGAGAAAGGGAATACATCATGAAGTGAGAAAAACCATTTACTGACAGCCTAAATCCACAGAGGATTTTTAGTAGCCTAAAAAATTTAGCTATAACAAGGAGAAAGACACCATAAGACAAGGGGGAGGGGAGAGCAAAGACATAATGAAACCCCAGGGAGAGGTGAGAAAAGTAGGTAACCCCACCTAGTTACTCAGAACCTCATCATTTGGACAAATGTCCCACTATATAGATTAGTTCTGTACTAAGTATCTTGAGGAAATATGGGGAACATAGCATACAAAAATATATCTCATCCATGAAAAATGGACAATTATATCTCCCCCACTAAGGAAATGAAACATTCAAATTCTTAGGAAAAAAATAGATGGGCTAAAAGTTTTTTTACATTTTAAAAATATATTTTCCCTCAATTACATATTAAAACAATTGTTTAGTGTTTTTTTTTTTTAATTTTCAGTTCCAAATTCTATCCCTCCCTCCCTGAAACAGTATGTGATTAGATATAGTTGCTACAATTTTTTTTGTTTTAAAGATTTAATCTATTTAATCTAAAATTTTTAAAAATTAAACTAAATTAACAATACATTCAATAGATTTTTTTATAACATTGAGTTAAGTAATAAATATTTGTTTTTGTCTTTTCTTGTGAGTTTATGTTGATATATCTTCATTTATTTGAAATTTTTTCTTTCCAGGAGAAAAATGCATATTACAGTATCTGTAAACACAACAATATGTTTACACTGATTTTTGAATTCAGTACATTTTGGAATGTTGGAATACTCATTAAATCCAACATCATTTGTAACAGAGAAAGAGAAAGAAATACATTAAATTAAGACATTTTATGATTAAAATAGCAGCAGCTTTTGAAAGATGATTTTTATTAAATCAAGTCATTGCACTTGGTAATTTTATTGCTACAGCAAAACAAGGTCATTTTATTATTCTGACACCTTTCATTTTTTAAGTTTGAGTGATTCAACATAGCATTTCCACTCCCTCTGTTTTTGTCCGCTGGCATTTTTGATTTCCTTCTCAGATTATTTTTATCTTATTTCTCTAAAGGGCTGAAACTCTGAGTTAATGCACTGGAATTAGACAACTGAGCACTTAAGGCTAATTACTGATTAGACAATACTCTATTAGCATATGCTTGGAAAATGGCCCTTCCCACTATTCTGTGTTGGCTTGATCTTTTGGTGTATACAGAGAATTGTAGGAGGGATTAGGGGGTGGAGTAAGACAAGCCAGAGTCACTTTGTCGGTAGATGAGGAGAAGGAAGGTTGTGGAGATCCTGTGTCCATTCCCTGCACTTCTACCCCTAAAGATCAAGAATAAAGACCAAGGACTTTTGCTTATCCTGACTTTGATTGATTCTAAGGTATCCAGGGTGCTTACTCGGTCTTCACATATTTCTAAGTCCAATTTTTCTTGTGCAGCAAAATAACTATATGGATATGTATACATATATTGTATTTAACATATACTTTAACATATTTAACATATATTGGTCTATCTGCCATCTAGGGGAGGGAGGAAGGAGGGAAAAAGTTGGAACAGAAGGTTTTACAAGGGTTAATGCTAAAAAATTGCCCATGCATATATCTTGTAAATAAAATATAGTAGCTTTTTATTTATATATATATAATATATATATAGATATAGATATAAGATATATAGATATATATATATAGATATATTAAAAAAAGTTTGAGTGATTGTCTTATTCTGCTCATCCATTATAAGTTTTTGTGTGGACAAAATGTTTAAAGATAATTTGGAGCATTTTGTTATGCTATGATCACAATGAGGAAAAAGAAGATAAAGTTCTATGACATCAAGAGTACTTTTCCATTTTCATCATCAGAGAAATCTTAATACCTCTAAAGAAAAAAAGTTATGGACACAACAAATATATTTTTTTAAATTGGGAGTATTCATTTGTGATTCCTGTAGGAAGGTATTTGAATACTGAATTAATGCATTACATGTCAAAAACTGACATGCCTATACATGCAGTACATTCTCAGATATTTCAGCATTTTAATGGCCACAATAGATTGTTGATATACCTTTAGTAAAACAATACTTATTTCTTAACAGATCTGAAGCCAGTTTAAAAGCTTTTCTCTCCATGACTCCAAAAGTGAAACAAAAAAGAAAGGAAAAAAAAGACCTAAAATCTGTTTTGTAACTTTCAGATCCTAGCACCTCAGCTTTATCAGTTGCTTAAGAACTTACCAGAAAGATATCATTCTTAATTTTTCTCAAAGTTCTAAACTGGGACAAAAGATTTGCTTTAAATGGCCTTGAGGAAAGGAGTTGCTCTGGGATAGGGAGAGGCAATTAAAATGCTTTTTTTAAAAAAAGATAATTATTCATTTTATAGGAAGGGTTTGTTTATCTGACCTGAGTGATCAGGCAGCATTTAATTGCCTTGCAAAGTCATCAGGAAGAAATGAAAACAAACCATTGTATCTTCAAGTTCTGAAGTAAGAAATTAAATTGGAAATGGATTTTGTGGCAAGAAAGAAAAATTGCCCACAAACTTGAAAGTTTTATCTTCACTCTTCCAGTAGCCAATTGTGCAGTGGATTTGAGATGTAGAAAAAAATGATGCTAATTTGTAAAAAGACACATTCAGAGGGGGAAAGAAGGAAAACTGGATCTGAAAATACAATCTGATGTGTGATCTGGATGGAGAGAAATGCCAGCAAGATTGTGCTGGAGCCAGTTGGACTGACTCATGAATTAATTGTTCAATTTTCTATCAGTATATTTACATTATGGAACTCAGAAAAAGGTTACAAATATGGACTTGGGTTATTTTTCTGTTGTTTGTGACTTTTGAGATGAAGATTGTTTTAATAATAATAATAAATAGACTAAATTTAAAACTGAGTGGAAGGTACATGATTTTCTCTCAGAGAGCCAATTGTTAAATATTTACCAGCATTCTCCAGA
The DNA here is from genome assembly GCF_016432865.1 of Antechinus flavipes. Taxonomy (NCBI): domain Eukaryota; kingdom Metazoa; phylum Chordata; class Mammalia; order Dasyuromorphia; family Dasyuridae; genus Antechinus; species Antechinus flavipes. The sequence goes on along the minus strand of NC_067402.1, from coordinate 275,023,013 downwards.
AAGGTTAAGAAATTAGTGTTAAAAGAAGAGGGTGAAATAAAACTGAGCAAACTTTGATACCTTTGCCTTCAAAGCCTATGTAGAGGAATTTTTTTCAAAGTATAGTCCTCTTATAAATGACCAGTAAGTTAAGAAAAAGGAAATTCTGGCTGCTTCATAACCTTGTTGTCTTACTCCCTGTGGAAAAAATGATTATTTCTTTATGTTATTTCTTCCTGAGCTTCCCTTATGTAACTTCGAAAACCTAGCTTGCTGAAACAATTTGTACCTTAAGGAATTCCTCCTTACTTTATTCCAGTGTTGGCATAATATGCGTGAGCAGAAGATATTGGGGTTAATTGGTCGAAAATTTTTCTTTAACAGCCTGACAATATTAGAGTACCTATCTTGTCACCAGGCATATATTTTGGAAATCAAAACTAAAGAAAGACAAAGCGACAATATATCTACAGAGACTGCTTTCCTTTTGTTTTTGTTTTTTTGCAAGGCAATTGGGATTAAATGACTGGCCAAGAATCACACAGTTATTAAGAGTTAAATGTCTGAGGTCAAATTTGAACTCAGATTCTCCTGACTCCAGAGCCAGTACTCTAACCATTGTGCTATCTAAATGCCTGTGTTTTCTTTTTATTAACAACCGAAATGATTTTATTCCAGTGAATAAATGCTACAGTGATAATGGGAACACTAAACCAACTTATTCTTATCCTTTATCAGGAAATGCTAAAAGGAGCCCATTCCTGAAACATGCCATCCAGTTGCAATCATCAATCATAATTGCACACAAAAAAGGTCACTTTAGCCAGACTATCTTGTTAGCATATAACATGTGAAGCTGGAACTCTTAATTAGCTCTCACACCTAATTATTGTTAGCAACTCTAATCCATCCATCTATCCAGTCTCCAACTTCTGAAACTGTCTTAACTTTATACTAGTGTGGGGCTGGTCAGTCATACCTGGCTTCTCCTTGATACTTCCCTAACCTCTCTCCAACTCCTCTCCTACTTTTCCTCTTATTCCCTAAACCTTACCCTTATTCTTCCTGTCTCCTGAGACTTTAAGGGTTCTCCAATGTGGAACCAAGTTGCCTAATCATTATGATTCTGTCTCAACTAATCATATTTGCTTAAACCCATGAGTGTAATAGCTAAGAAACCTATTAACTATGTAACTGATAAATGTCTAACTGATTGTTTCATGTCAAAATGAGCCATTATTCTCTCCCAAAAATCATATGTGCTTGTAAGAGAAAAGACGAAGTGTGAGAGTGACAAAGGCAATGCATGGTGCAGAGTGATGGACTGATCATAGACTTATCCTCTCCAAGCTAAATAGTCACATTCAACAAAAAGCAGTTGTACCAAGAAAAAAATTACTACCAGGAGAATTAATGTCAACACATTAGAGCACTCCTCTGAGTAGGAACAGTTTGCCAGCTTGGAGGGAAAGTTGAGTCAACATATAGTTGACAACAATAGAGCAGAAAAGGAGAGGAGAGCTTTCAGACATTTGCCAGTATTCATCTGGGTTAGAACACTCTCATACATCAAAAATGATTTGATGAAAATGTTGGGGAAATTCTGCAATTGTTAAATGAAAAATCAAAACTCTATAGGGTTTACCAGCAGGATAGTTCATCCATCTCTAAGAAGGCAACATTTAATTCCATCAAAAGTAAAATACAAGTGAAGCTTACAGAGATGCAGGATTCTTGGTTTAGTAGGAAGGCAAATGAAATTAGTTTTATTTCTAATAACAATTCAAAGGGCTTTTATCATATCCTGAAACTTATGTAAGAGCCAACGACTTATAGTAAATCTCAACTACTCAGTGTGGATGGAGCCACATCGATTAATGATAATGGCATGATCATAGAGAGATGGGCTGAACACTTCCAAAGTGTCCTCAATAGACTGTCATCTATTGGTAAATGATAATATCACTGACTGTTTATCTCAGGTTGAAATCAATCTCTCCCTAGCTGAAATTCCAACGGAAGAAAAGCTTTTTAATGTCATTTGACTCATTTTCTAATGCAAAATACCTGATACTGATTCAATTCTAGTTGAGATTTGCAAGGTGGGGAATCCACTGGGGTCTATATACAAGAAATTTTCCAGATTGTGGGGAAAGAGGAGATTATCTCCAAAAGTTTAGGAATGCCTTTATTATCCATATCTATAAAGTTAAATGAAATAGATCATCCTACGACAATCACAGTGGGGTTTCTCTCTTAGTCATTTGCTAGCAAGATTCTTGCCAGAGTCCTTCTTAATAAGCTGATCCTTCAGCAGGAAGATAGTTATTTATTAGAGAGTCAGTATGGCTTCAGAAAGGGCCAAGAACAGTCAATATGGTATTTGCTGCCCCCAAACTTCTGGAGAAATGCCAGGAGCAGAACAGAGATTTGTACATAATATTTATAGAGTTGACCAAGGTCTTTGATACTGTCAGTCACGAGGGTTTGTTTATGTCAAAATTATGTCAAAATTGCCCAGAGAACTTCATCAGTATTGTATATTATTTTCATAGCAGCATGCTTCTGGATAATGAATGATGCTCTTGTACTTTCCCAGGCTCCAGTGGAGATTTCCAATGTTTTTAAGCATGATATTATCAGTTGTGTCGGTAAAAGCCTTCAATGAGGATTAACAGAGTATAGGGGTCAATTATCACACTTTTGGCAAATTCTTCAACTTGAAAAAGCTACAAGCCAAGATTAAAGTAGAGGGAACGTTTGTGCAGATGATTGTGCTTTCAATGTAGTGGCTGAAATTGAAATGCAACAAAGTGTGGATCAATTCTCCACTCTGATGCTAATTTTGCCATAGCAATTAACACCATCGAAACACAGGTGGTCCATCAGGATCAGACCATCCAGACATGGAACCATTGTTATAGCAAATGGAAAAATTTTGAATACTGTGGATAAGTTCACTTATCTTGGCAGTATACTTTCCAGGGATGTCCACATTGATTATGAGACTGAAACATGCACTGTCAGAGCTAGCTCAGTGTTCGGGAGACTCCAAAGGAAAGTGTGTGAGAGAAGAGGAACTAGATTAACTATCAAATTAAAGCTCCACAGAGCCATTGTCCTGTTCTCATTGTTATATGGGAAACCTGGACAGGATGTTAGCCATGTCTGGAAACAGAGCATTCTGAACTCGTATTGGTCTGATCAGGCACAGTTGGATACACTGTAACGTGATTCTAACACAGTGATATTATTCTGGTCCTCTTCAAGAACAAAGGACAATAATCACACCATTAACCATTCTTCAATACTGAGTTCATGTATCCTGATAGAAAACAGCCTTTGCTCCTCTGGCGTTTGAGACAAAAAGGACAGGATAACTGGGCTAGTAAACTTTTCTCTAACTAAAGAAGAAAATGCACCACTTTGGAGCTGACATTGTGTTTTTAGGTAAGATAAAAATTAAAACTAGAATGTTTATTTCTAGGGTACAACTGTACCTTCATTCATGATGAATGTTTTTCTGGAAGGAACTGTGAAAAATTTAATAGAGAGTGTGTGATCTATTGGAACTGAACTTTGAAATGGCTAACTATATGTATGAGCACATCCAGCTTCAATGTCTACAAGTATATATATATTATGAGAGAGATTTTATTATTCAAAAAAGTTTTCTGTTGATATCATTGTTTTTATATTGCCTAAACTTTCCCCCTAATCCTTCTCCTCTTCCTCCCAGAGAGCTATCCCATATAACAAAGAACTTTTTTTATAAGAAAAAAAGAAGAGGAAGAAAAGAAAAACAATTCACAAAATCAATCAATTCATCCAAAACATTTGGAAATATATGTAAATGTCCCCCCAGTGGAACTCCCATCTCTGCAAACTGTCTTCTCACATTTCTTCTTTGAGCTCAATGCTTGTTTTTTAATTTTGCCAATTTTACTTTTTATTGTTTTGTAGTTATTCTTGCCTTTTACATTGATTGATGTAGTCACTGAATATATTGTTTTCTTATTTTTGTTTAACTTTATGTCATTTCATGTAAATTTTCCCATGCTTCTTCCCATACATCATATTTTTTCTTTCTTACAATACAGATGTATTCTTGAAGAGGGCATTTATTAACTGTGCATGGTCGGTAGACAAAACACTTCTAATGATTGATATCACTGATGATCATATTGTTGTTTACCTTGATATCACTAGCTGCATTTTGTAAGGTAATAAAGAGTTATCGGGTGCTTGATACAGATAATCTAAGTGAAATAGCTATTTTACTGTAGAATCTAAAGTTGAAAAAGAAACCAGTCTCCTTACACGTTACTTCCTATCATGTACTCTTTGATTCAGTGATACTGATCTCTTTGCTGTTCTATGAACAGACTGGGTATTTTCTCTGGCTATCTTCCAAGGCTGGACTGCTCTTCCTCCTCAATTCTACTACTGACTTCCCTAAATTACTAATACTACTACTGACTGCTATTGATTACTGTTAAGTCCCAGCTAAAATCCTGTCTTCTATAAGAAACCTTTATCAAACCTTCTTAATTCTCTCATCTCTATTAATGATTTCCTATTAATCAGGTTTATAGCTTCTGCTTTGTGTCTTCCCCATTAGATTGTCTGCTCCTTGAAGGCAAGGGACTGTGTACTTTCTCTTTTTATGTCCCCAGCACTTTGCACAGTGCCTGATACAATGCCTAATTAATGTTTATTGTTTGATAGATAAGTGGCTCTAAATGCTATTCTAAAAATGATTAAAATGACATTTTCTTTAACAACTTGCAAATTTACAAAATTCTTATTTATTTTTCAGGTTCATCTCCCATGGAAATGCATCCAGGTCAGAACCAAAAATGACAAGACACTGATTTGTTGGGTACTGAGGTTATTTCATTCTTTATTTTTTCTATTTATTATATTTACATTTTAGCCATAGGAAAAATTATCCATATGCAGCTGTTTTTTTTTTCTTTTAAGTTATGTGTATGAAGAAATATGGTATTGTTGAGGTTACAGGGTGTGCATGGTTTGATAGCCCTTTGGGTATAATTCCAAATTGCTCTCCAGAATTGTTGGATCAGTTCACAACACCACCAACAATGTAGTAGTCAGACTGAATGCCAACAGAGGGTTAGCAGGGAAGGGGATTGCCATGCTGACTTGTGGGCTAACCCTAAAAGAGATTTAGCACCTTAAAAAGAGTTAGCTATAACAAGGAGTGGGTGATTGACTGGTGTGATAAATTCATAGAGAATTTAGGGAATATTTTCAGTACAAGCTGATCTTTAGAAGATGAAATATAGCCTCAGAGATTTGACATCATAACTTGGCTTTCTGATTGGATAGTACAGATGGGGTTTCTATTGGCCCATCAGGGGTAGGACTATAATCAGAAGTCCATGAACAAAAGGCCCATTTAAAGATAAGATCACCCCATCCATACCCTTCCTTCACTACATTTGTGTAAGTTAACCTTATCTATCAATCTATCTTATCAAAAAGCTTCAGGCTTTTTCTGCTAAAGCCCACCTAGTTGTCCAGGACCCCATCAGTATCATGGATTTGCCAATATTGGATCATGGTGTCAGAAAGCTCTCAGTTCAGATCCAACCTCAGACATTTACTTGTTGAGTAACATTGGGCAAGTAAATTAACTTTTTGTGTCTTAGTTGCCTCATTTGTAAAACAGGAATAATAAAGTGAGGATCAAAGGAAACTTTCCTCCCTTCTTTCCTGCTTTTCTTCCTTCTTTTTTTTTGTTTTTTCTTTTTGTTCTTGATCAACATCATCTTCTTCTCCTCCTCTTTTTCCTCCTTCTTCTCTCCATATATATACATACATATATCACTTTGAAAAACTAAATTTTTTCTAGAGTTCTAGCGTCAACATCTGCATTCAAAACCCTCCTCTAATACTTCTTCTGTGATCTTGGACCCATGATTTTACCTCCCTAGATGTCATATGCCCTCACATGTAAAATGAAAGGGTTACACAAGGTAGCCTCTTGGGTTCCATTCAACTCCCAATCTGTAAGCATAAATCACATTATCATCCTGGATCTCAGTTTCCTCATTTGTAAGCTGAGGATGTTGCGATACAGAGTCTCTTTCTCTAGAATGAGACAATTCTTGGTTCAATGGATAGAGTATTGTAGCTGGAGTTAGGAAGATCTGAGTTTAAATCCTGATTTCTATTTGTCACACTTATTACTTATGACTCTAGACAAATCAGTTAACCTCTCTGACTCTGTAAAATGAGGATATTACTAGTATCTAATTCCCAGCATTATTATAATGGTGAAATGAGATATTTGTAAAGCATTTTGCAAACCTTAACATGTTATATACATTTTAGTTATTATTCACCTAAAATTCTATGATCTTCTGTAGGGATATGCCAAAAATGTTGAGGTACCATGGTAGGGGTTGCAGTGTCCTAAAGAATTTAGGCTCAACCTCTGTCTAAATCAAACAAGGGCATTTATTTGGTCATTTACTTGGGGGTAAGGGTGACACACCTTTTGGTCCTCCTCCTTAAAGGAGAAGGGCAAACCAATGGAAGGAGGTGAGAAGGGAAAGTAAGAAAAAACAGAATTGGGCAGAGCAAGAAAATTGGATGAATTCAGAAAAAAGTTTGCATATATTTAAACAATATTAATATATATATATTATATATTTTGTGTATCCCTGTAATTGGATTAAGGTGTGCTTGGAAAAAGGTAAAAGATCCTTTCTTCTAATGTGCTTCCTGAGATTGATAGCGATAACATTATTTGGACTGGGGTAGAAGCTAAAATTTCATGGCTTCTTCCTAAAATGGGGATGATAATCTCCAAAATGTTTATTTATCCCACAAAGCTGTGGGGTAGGGAAGAGTCAAATGAGATGCTATATGTAAAAGATTTTGCAGTTTTCAAAGAGTAATAAGAATGAATGAAAGAGCTCATGAAGTAGGGTATTGTGAAAAGCCAGTTCAAAAGCTAGTTACCATTATTCTCTTAATATTCTCACCTGGGAATTCCAGGTCATGGGGTGTAACTATTTTTATGGGGCTTGATCTAGATTTCTAGACCAGATTATCTTCCAGAAATAACGCCCCTGACTATATTGCTGGGAGCCATGAATGAATGGAATTGTTTCCCGAGTAGATTCTCTGCAACTGGGTTTGTTTTATCATCTCTGTCTCCTGTTCCCCACTCCTCAGTGTTAGAGTGTGAAGTGGTGCCTCATAATTTTTCTAAATTACATTGCTGTAATCGTTATGTTGAGGTCTAGCTTTGGGGTACCTAAATGAAATTAGGGTTAAAGTCTAGTGGCAGGTTTGGGGTACAGATTCGGCGCAAGGGGGTCTAGTAGCGGCGGGAGTTCCCAATAAAAGCATTTATTGGCCCAGAGAGCTAGATTGATAAAAGAGGTTTATTATTGGATAAGTAAAGTTAAAGTATAGGCGAAGGTAGAGATAAGGAGGGCACTGGACAGAGGGTCCAGTGGACAGAGGGTCCTCACATGGTAGCCATGTTTGGAATCTCTGCAAAGAGGGGTTCCCAGCAGGGCCTTTTTATAATAGGAGACTTAGCTCGGAGGGGCTTTCAGGTGTAGCCCCAAAGTTGGCTCAGATCCGGGTGGGGCTGGGAACAGGTCAGATCTTCTATTGGAATTCAAAAGGACCAGGATGTGTGAGTTAAAGGGCAATTTACATTATAAACTAGGAGAGGGTGGGAATCTAGAAAGGAATCTTTCCCGCATCAGTTAGTCAATTCAACACCAGGCTGAAAAAAGTGTTTTTCCAAGACAGAAGTCTCTCTTCTCCCCATGCCCCTCCACTCTGGTACACAAGACTCCTGTGAAATTGCCTTCACTCCTCTTCCCTTCTATAAATTTATCTGGTGAGGATATTCCCAATTCCCTGTTCCAGAGACACCTTTTAATCTCTTAGTCAAAATGCCCCAAATGAAGCCCTTTTAATTCTAGTGGAACTTAATCTCACTCGAAACTGAACGAGTTTCGGACAAATTGGGCGTAAACTGATTTCTTGGTAAATTTAATTGTATTGGCGATGTACATAATTTAAGAAATAGCTGTTTCCTTCATAGTTATGCTTAGTAAATTGAGACTAAACGGCAGTAGAATTAGATTAATTAATTAGACTAATTAATTTACAACTCTAGATTAAGGAGCCATAAAGTTCGAAAGCAGGGGAGGATTTTTCTTTTCTTACAGCAGGGGATAGTAAAGATAAGATTCAAACACCTTTCCATTGTTCTCTCTTTCTTTTATATTTACATTTTCCTTAAGGGGTAGCCCAAACTTTTTGCTGGGTCAAGGTCTCAGACCACCAATCTGGATCCTCCCCACTCCGTCAATTTTGACGTCTCCAAACTAGCCAATCGGAGAAGCCCGTCTCAGCTGAACCGAGGTTAGCCGGGCAATTTTAACCCAGACCATCCTCCTAGAGCCAGATCTCCTCCTTCCTCCACCCCTTCACGCCAGCTTCTAACTCCAGGCGGTTTTCTTAGTGGACGTCTCTTGTCCGAGATTCTGCTGGAGTCTCCGGCGCGCTCTCTCCACCCAGCTAAGCAGAGCCTCGTCTGCCCCGGGGGTTCAGTGGAGGCAGAAGCGCAGCGCTTCTGGAGTCTGGGCCATCCTTGGAGAGACCAGGCTGACGGAGGCCTGCACACTGGAGGTCAGGACGCCAGCCCTCATTGGCACGGACAGCTGCAGTCCCCCGAGGACCGGGGCTCTTTAAGCAGGCAGCTCCCCTCGACGTTCTTTGGAGAGCAGAAAGTTTGCGCCTCTCAACCATGGGCACACAGCGGGACGCCAGGACCTTCGATGTGTGGGACTACGTGGTATTCGCTGGGATGCTGTTAACGTCCGCAATCATAGGCATTTATTATGCCTTCAATAAAAAGCAGCAGACCCAGAAAGACTTTTTGATAGGTGGTCGGAAAATGACGGCGCTGCCCGTGGCGCTGTCCCTCACTTCTAGTTTCGTGTCTGCCATCACTATCCTGGGTATCCCTGCCGAGATCTATCGCTTTGGGGCTGTATTCACCATGTATGGCTTCTCCTACATCCTTATGGTGGTCATCACGTCGGAAGTCTTTATTCCAGTCTTTTATAAACTGGGAATTACCAGCACTTACGAGGTAAGGAGACATCACTGCCCACCATCTTTCGGGGTTTGAGGAAAGTGTGGAAGAAATAAAATGGATTTGGAGCTGGAAATGAGATTAGAGGGGATCTCTCTAACAAAGACTCGGAGACCAGTTTTCTTACATGCACACACAAGGAAAATGCTTCAGACTTCCGGGCTCCAGAACCCGGGCCACCCATTCCAAATCCAGAGCACTGGCTTCCCTCTAGGTAAACAAATTAGAATACTTGCTGGATTTCTTCAGCAGACGGTTAAGGAAGCCATCGAGGTTAAGTGATCACACATCTAGTAAGTATCTGAGGTTGCATTTGAACTCAGTTGAGGTGTTCTGTCCACTGTTCCACCTAGTTGCCCTGTTCCTTAAAGACAGGGACTATTTTCATTTTTATCCATGCGCTCAAAGCATGCTGTATAAAACTTTGCATAAAGTAGAAATGCGATTAATAAATTCAGAGTGGAATTTTTTTTTTTTTAAATGAGCAGGATATTTTTGATCATTCTCCTAGTGGCTTTTTCTAGAAGTTTTGAATGAACATCTGTGAATGGGGTCTTTGCAGAGTGGAGGATGGAGTCTCTTTTTTTGGTAGTGTTGTACCCAGGGGAATATGGGACAACTATCTGGCTGCAAAGCCAGAAGATAAGTGGATGAAAAAACAATTTAAGAAAATAGATCGAGACAATTCAAGGAAAAACTGATCATAAAACAATTCAAGGAAATGGACAATCCAAGAAAAAACAAATCGATCAAAAACAATTCAATAGAGCAATAGAGATTTAATAGTTCATTTTAATTTAAATTAAGTTGAAATATTAAAATTTAATGGAGAAACAGATCAAGATAATAGATAAAACCAAACTGATCAAAGCCTGCCTCTGCCACTAGTTAACTGTGACCTTGGGCAAGTAACTTAATTTCTCCTAGCTTGTTTTCTTATTTTTACAATGACAGGGTTGGACTCCATGACCTCTGGGTCCCTTCCAGCTCCAAATATGTAATAGTGTGGACAGAGTGGGTCATCCATACTAATGATTCTACTCTCCTTTTGATTTTTCAAAGTATCTAGAGCTTCGTTTTAACAAATGCATTCGCCTCTGTGGAACCTTTCTGTTCATCCTTCAAACGGTAAGTGATTCTCCAGTGTGTCCCATCTGTTTACCCTCATCCTCTTTTGTTTAAAATATTTTGGCAAAGTTATTTTTATCAAGACATTGCTAAAAGTGGGAAACAAAAGAGGGCTAGAAAGATCTAGGAAGAGAATGCACAAGTTTCTGCCACTGCAGAAGCCTCAGCACAGAGATATTGAGAATTTAGCTTTCTGAGATGATGTAATGATTTAGATTAAACTGAATTTCTCACCTGAGCAAATCCCACAATTCATTTCCTTTGAGCAATAGCTGTTTATTCTGAATTTCCTAAGTTAAAAAAAAAAAAAAAAGACTGCAGACATAATTCAGATGACAAAGATATTTGAGTGATTCATTGATAGCACTCAGGAAATAACAATAAATAACAAAATCCATAATTTTAAGGATTGCAAAGGATTTTCCTCCTAACTACTCCATGGGGATAAAGGCTGTTAACTATACAAAGGATGGTAAACATATGAAGGCTGTGAATATTCTAAGAATGGGATGGCTTCTGAAAAGGGGATTCCCATTGGGAGAACAGTCTCTGTAACCTGATCCAGTTGGCCACTGTGGTTTAAGAAATAAGCCTTTAAGCATTGCTCTTGAGGTAGGACATTTGTGGCTATCTACCCTAATTCCTAGCATTTTACAGATTATTTTACAGATTTTGACCAGGCCACATCTATAGTGAATTAATGAGTTAGAATCTGAAATCTGCTCCTTTGAGCACTTCAAGGTGCTTGCCTGAGGCATGGAGATATTTTCTGTGTACACTCTCTGTTTTTTTTTTTTTTTTTTTTAATATATGAAATTTTTGAGTTTCAAATTCTTTCCTTCTCTCCAGTCCCTTTCCCACCCATTGAGAAGGGAAGCAATATGTCAGTTATTCATATGATTTCATCATGCAAAATATATTTTCCTATTAGAGGTGTAATGTTAAGTCATTAGTTCCCATAGCTACTGTCAGCTTTGATTTGAACTCACATCTTCCTGACTCCATTTCATTCAGCAGAAAACCACAGAATCCTAAATTTTAGAGCTTCAAAATGACCTTAAATATCAACTGGTCCAACCTTTTTCTTATATACTTAACAAAACTGAGTTTCAAAGAGATTAAATAACTTGTCTCAAATCAATCAAAAAAGAATTTGAGTTCTCGGACCAGAGCCTCCATTGGTTTCCCATAGAGTTCCATAGTACTCTATGGTATTGTGGTGCTTCCCATGCTTTCTCTCACTTTGAACAATTAATCTTATTATCACCATTGTTCCCATTGACCCCTTTCTCTTCAACCCCATTTTAAAGATGAGGAAGCTGGTGTTCATAATTGGGTTTTGAACTCCAGATCTGTAGAGCAGGACTCTGAGCTCCACTGAAATGGGAGGGTGAGAAATGAGTGTCAGAAAGGAAAGAAATAATAGAAGGGAATAAGTATATTAAGTATCTACATGTGCCTGGAACTGTCTGGGGGATAGGGTGCTATTTATTATTTTCATTTTACAGTTGAGGAAACTGAGGCAAACTTAAATGATTTGATCAAGGTCATACAACTAGTAAGTTTCTGAGGTTAGATTTTAACTTCTTGTGGATTCCAGGCCCAGCATTCTTATCTACTAAGATACATAGATTCATTGAGAGATTTTCTAAGACCTTTCTAGTAACTACAAATTTTGTTGCCCTAAAGACAAATATGAAGGCTCCCCAGAAATATCTGTATGAAGCTCACAAAATTCTTTTGTCTGTAGTTATTTGAAATGGAATTGCTCTTTCTATCTGTTACTGATGAGCTTTGCCAGTAATATATAGAAATGCTGATAATTTGTATGGGCTTATTTTATTCCCTGCAACTTCGCTAAAGCTGTTGTTTCTGGTAGGTTTTTGGATACAAAATATTTGAAATAACATATTAATATTTGAGAAGCAGTTGGGATTAAATGACTTCTTCAGGGCCATATAGTTAGTAACACATAATTAATTGTCTGAGATCATATTTGAACTCTGGTCCTCCAGAGCCTGTGCTCTATACACTGCACTACCTAGCTACCCTCATCTGTAAAATGGTTTTAATAGTACCTCTCACCTTGTAAAATTGAGTGAGAATTAAATGAGAATTATGTATGGCATTTTGCAAACCTTAAAGAACTTTTAAAATGCTACTTACTACTATTAAATATAAAATCCATCAAATGCACAGGTTAATTATTGGATTTTATGCAGGGAGCCCAGTTATGCTGGAAACAGAACTGCATATGCTGAAGAACATAGACTAGAAAGAGATGGAGCTCTTAATTCCTCACCCAAAATATATTGCATTGATAGGAAGAAAGAGAATAGGGAATTTGAATGCTAAGTAGGTTATAATTAAGGTTGGATAATTTCATGTTCATATTTCATACTGATTTTTTTCCCTAGGTTTTGTACATTGGAGTTGTCATTTATGCGCCAGCTCTTGCTATGAATCAAGGTAAATTTTGTACGGTAAACAGTGTTTCTGGTGGTCATTTTTGGATAAGCCCAATTAACTCTTAGGGATGGGGATGAACTGATAATACTTTTCCATGATGAACAGGTGAGCTTTTGGTGGCTTTCATGGGTTCATCTGAGCTCTCAGAAAAAGATGAATCTTAGATATTATTGTTTAGTCATATCTGACTCTTCATGACTTTCCCTCCCCACCTCCATCCCCCACCCCCCTGGAGTTTTCTTGGCAAAGATACTGAAATTGCTATTTCCTTCTCCATCATATTTTACATATGGGGAAACTGAGGCAAACAGGGTTAAGTGACATGTCCAAAGTCACACAGCTAATACATGTCTGAGGTCAGATTTGAGAGGTCTTCCTGATGTCAGTCTTAACATTCTGTGCACTATATGGCATCACCTAGTGGCCACTGGAGTGAAAATACGTAGAGAAAATCCTGGGGGGGAAAAGTACCAGAGTGCTGTCTGCAAAGGATAAAAAAGCATCGATGGATTGGTTCATATCCAGAAATCCTTATTTAGAGAAAGAACTATGGAGTCTGAATGCATATTGAAGCACACTATTTTCACTTTTTTTCAATCTTTTTTCCTTCCTGTGGTTTCCCTTTTTTGTTCTGATTCTTTCACAACATGATTAATATGAAAATATCAAATTTGATTATACATGTATAAGATTGCTTACTGTCGAGGGGGGGAGAGAAAAAATTGGAGTTCAAAATCTTACAGAAATGAATGTTAAACTATCTTTACATGTAATTGGAAAAAGATAAAATACTTATTAAGTAAAAAAAAAAAAAATAGAAAAGGGGATGTTGGAGAAACCAGCCAAGCCAAGGAAGGGGCCAGAAGGGACTTCCAAAAGTGAAGTTCAGGAATAGAACTTCCACAGGGAAGAAATAATACAGGGTATAAAACAAAAAAGATTGGTCTAGATGAGAGCTTTTGAAATGATAGGGTCATAGAAAGATAGTCATTACCTGAGTTCAAATCCAGTTTTAGATGTTTAACACTCATTAGTTGTGTAAATCTTGAGCAAATTACTGAATCCCACTTGCTTTGCATAAAAAGAAAATAAACGCAAACAGATTTCCTGTTTGAATGACTAGAGCAGCATTCAGGTAGTTGCCATTTTGCTCTCAGCTGAGTAATGAAACAAAGCTCCTTGTCTCTGTGCAGATCTCAGTAACAGAAAGTGTTTTTCACCTGGTATTTATAAAACATCTTGGAATTGTTAGAAATAATTACATTTCCTGAGTTTTATCCCCCTGAAGCAATTGAGATTAAGTGACTTTCCCAGGACATGCTAAGTGTCTGAGGCCACATTTGAACTTAGGTCCTCTGACTTTAATGTTGCTGCTCCATCCACTATACCAATTAACTGCCCCAAATTTCTTGCTTTTTAAAATAGACACAATAATATTATTAATCAGAAGTACTTTGGAATCACTGCAAGAATGGAATTTTGTGTATCTAAAATGCTGTTCCATACAGAATTCTTTGAATGTCCTATAACATTATCAGAAGTGCCAATGATGATTTTTGTAAATCTCTAATCATTAGAAATAGTCTTCTTGTGGATTTCTTTGACAAAGGGACCTAACTGAGTTTCAATTGATAAATGATGGACAGAAGCAGCTACACCCAAAGAAAGAACACTGGGAAACGAATGGGAACTATCTGCATTTTTGTTTTTCTTCCTGGGTTATTTTTACCTTCTGAATCCAATTCTCCCTGTGCAACAAGAGAACTGTTCAGTTCTGCAAACATACATTGTATCTAGGATATACTGCAACATATCTAACATATATAGGACTGCTTGCCATCTAGGGGAGGGGGGGAGGGGGGGAGGGGAAAAATCGGAACAGAAACGGGTGCAAGGGTTAATGTTGTAAAAAATTACCCTGGCATGGATTCTGTCAATATAAAGTTATTATTAAATAAAATAAAAAATAAAATAAAATAAAATGGAAAAAAATAGAAATAGTCTTCTTAAATTATTGGTTTGTTTGTAATTTGATCTAAATTAATTAAATTAACTAATTTAAATTAATTTTATAAAGTCTAAGTTTTAGATTTAATGTAGGTTTAAATTGAATTCTAAGAACACTTTAACAAAAGTGGTCTCTGTTTTCACTATTCCCAACCTCAGGGGGTTAAAAGGATTTGGGAGTATCGGAAAGGTGAATATTGGCTATTAGAAAAACACCTGCTTCATACTTTGTAACTTAGGAAGATTAAGCTTCTATCTCCTTTATTGAAATAGCTTGAAGTTAAGTAAGATCCAGCAGTAAGTGCTTGAGAAATTGATGATGCTTGATCTCAGGTTGGGGTAGGGGCCATGACTTTGACATCATAGCTGGACTGAGGTTGGATCCTGTTTTTGCCACTTCCTACCTGTTCTTCAATCACTTTTCTTATCTCTAAAATGATAGGGTTGAGCCCTTCCAGATGAAAATCCTATTATGATCATGTATGGACTTATGTCTTATATACATTTTATTTTCCTCCAAAAAATTCTTTTTAACCATTCTATTTTTTTTTTTTTTTTTTTTTTTTGGTGAGGCAATTGGTGTTAAGTGACTTGCCCAGGGTCACACAGCCAGGAAGTGTTAAGTGAGGCCAAGATTTGAACTGAGATCCTCCTGACTTCAGAGCTGGTGCTCTATCCACTATGTCCCTAGCTGCCCCCCTTTTAAAGCACTTAATAAGTATTTAGTGACTTGATTCAAAAGAAGCACCATTACACATACTGAATAGCAAATAAATCCATTTATCCAGTTTATCGCAAATGAAAAATCAGAGAACTTATACTTAACAGAATATGCTGAACAAGTCACAAAATGAATGAGTACTTCCTTAGGGAAGTTTTATCCAGAAAGATCTCTTAAGTTTTTGAGTTCCAAATTCTTACCTTCCCTTCCCTCCCTTCCTCCCTCAGACAGTAAACAATCTGATAGATGTTACACATGTGCAATTATGTAAGACATTTCCATATTTAGTTATTTTGTGGAAAAGGAACAAGAAAAAGAAAATGAAAAATAATAAACTTTGTATTTGGTCCGTATTCACACACCGTCAGTTTTTTCCTCTGCAGGTGGATAGCATTTTTCATCATGAGTCCTCTAGGAGTGTCTTAGATCATTATATTGCTGAGAATAGTTAAATCACTTAGAATTGTTCACCGTCTAATAATACCGTCGTGTACACTGTTCTGGTTCTGCTCACTTCATTGAATAAGACATTTTGAATGTGGGGTTTATCTTTCAAAAGTCACCCAGTCCAATCTGTGCCCCTTCCACAAACCACACCTGTTGTCTTCCTGGAAGCTTCCAGTAAGGGTGGAATCACTATTCCTACAAGCACTATAAAATTACATTGCAAGTTGTGGAATCATAGAGTCTAGAATGAGAAGAAACATTAGAAATAATCTGACTCCTCCTTTCCTTTCATAAGTAAGGGTACAGAGAATCACTTGTCCCGGGTGATACAGGTGGGTTTTGAGAACTTGCTATCTCTGATTCAAAATCTTGATTCTATGGTGCTTTGAATGAGGAGAAAATGGGGTTCAGTGCAGATCGTTTCTTATAGAACAATATTCCATAACATTCATATACCATAATTTATTCAGCCATTCTCCAATTGATGGGCATCCACTCAGTTATGGAATATTATTCTACAAGAAATGATCAGCAGGATGATTTCAGAGAGGCCTGGAGAGAATTACATGAACTGATGCTAAGTGAAATAAGCAGAATGAGGAGATCATTGTACACAGCAACAACAAAATTATATTATCAACTGGGACAGACATGGTTCTTTGCAACAATGAGGTGATTCAGATCACTTCCAATGGTCTTGTGCACCCAGAGAGGATGGATCACAACATAGTAGTTTCACCATTTTTGTTGTTTGTTTGCATTTTGTTTTCTTTTTCCTTTTTGATCTGATTTTTCTTGTGTAGCATGATAATTGTGGAAATATGTTTTGAAGAATTGTATATGTTTAACATTGGATTGCTTGCCTTCTGGGGGTGGGAGAAAGGGAACAGAAAAAAATGGAACAGAAGATTTGCAGGGGTGAATGTTGAAAATTATCTATGCATGTTTTAAAAATCAAGCTTTGATCAAAAAAGAAGATACATGCAGCTTTACTTACTTGTTAGCCCTTTGAGCACTTTGCTTATATGCAATCTCTATATATATCTGTATTGTCTACATGATTTTTCTGGGTTTGATCATATATTGTGGTAGTTTATAACTCTTTTCTGTATCTCTTGGAATCACAGGGTTATAAACTCCAGCATATGAAGGACTAAGTTGTAAACTGGGCGATAATAAAGCTCTTGAATCATATGGCATTAAGTCCTAAAAACGATTGATCTTGGTGGAAGGAGGCATGATACATTTTAGTAACTTTTTAAAACAGTTCATATAAATATAACTATGTCTTGAGGAGTGGAAGCTTTCTAGTAACATTTTATTCCACAGGAAAAGTGATAACAATCTGGCCTCCATTTGGAAACCTTATGTATTAATATATATGGTTAAGGTTATGCCCCAGTTCCATTAGCAGGATTGGAGTACATGAGCATACACATAAGTATATATATGAATAATTGCCAGAAGAGCTTGATGACAAATGACAGTTGCTGTGAATATAGTTTTCTATTGTAATCTTAGATGATTTCTGGACATAAAAAGAGAATGTGGGATGACGTGGTTGGGAGAGGAGGAAGAAAAAACTTTAGAGCTCATTGACCCTAGTTCCATCATCCAGATGAGTTAAAGTGAATTATTGTTTTTGAAAGAGACAATGGAGACGGAATGTGAATCCGAAGTGGTGTACTTTCACCTTGTTTTGTTTGCTTTTTCTTTCTTGTTATCTTCTCCCTTTTGGTCTGTTTTTCTTGCACAACATGACAAATATGTAAATATGTTTAAAAAGATAGCACATGTTGAACCTATATCCTGTTGCTTGCTGTCTTGGGAAGGGGGAAGGTAACAGGAGATAGGGAGAAACATTTGGAGCACAAAGTTTTATAAAAGTGAATTTGGAAAAAATAAACACAAAGAAAAGATACGTTAGAGATGGCATATTGTAAAAAACATTGGAATCAAAGGAACTGGGTTCAATTCCCAATTCTAATAAATATTTCCAATTATCTCATTTTGTGGGCATGTCACTTTACCTTTCTAAGCTTCCATTCCTTTTGTAAAACCTTAGACAAGATCTCAGGTTCCTTCAAATTGTAAATTGTGTGTGTTTGTGTGTGTGTGCGTTTATGTATGCGTGCTTGTGTGTGTGGTGTGTGTGTGTAAGTGATGATTGAGTTTAAGTAACATCCCAGGATCACACACTTAATAAGTGCTAAATGTTTAAGGCCAAATATGAACTGACTATAGGGCCAGTGTTCTGTCCACTGCTCCATCTAGCTGATGTTCAAATGCTAAAATCTTTAAGGTCATCTAATCAATCCCTTCATTTTGCAAACAGTGACTTAATCATACTCCCAAAGTCTCCATGCATTTGGAACCATAATTTGATTCCCTGAACCCAAATGAAAAGCTTTTCCCACTGACGTAGTGTTTTGTTTTGTGACATATCATTTTTCCTGCAGCTACGGGACTCAATTTGTGGGGCACAATTCTTGTCACGGGAGTGATCTGCATCTTCTACAGCTCAATGGTAAGACTATCTTCAATTTCTATAGGATATTGCTGATTACTTATACACTTAATCACTTTTACATCATTGTGATTTTGATATATTGTGCAGTGGCATATGAAATTAGATGAGAATGTTGGGAGTTCTGTGGAAGTCACAGAGGACACAAAAATTTAGAAACTCAGAAATACATAAATTATATACACATGTTTTATCTGGTAAACCATAATAATTCAGGCCAAAACTTTTTACATAGATTTTTCAGATTCTGTGAGTGACATACTCCTAACTCCCATGACTTGGTAACATTTAAAGGTCTACTGACCAAGCACCCTACTATAACTTAATTTTTCATAGAGGAATATTGTAGTGAAAACCAGCTTATATTCCCTCCTCAGATGATTTTTTTTTCTGTTTATTTTTGTTGACTCTAATGGGAAGAGGTTATTCACTTTTTTTTTTTTTTTTTGGATGGGAGAAGGAATCCTGGATTCCTTACAAGTTGCTGGATTTTTTTCCTAGTAAGAATTAGAATTATATGGGGTTTCTCCTTAAGCTGAATTCAGAGTGAGTTAGTTTAAAATTCCTGTGTGACCATAGAAAGGTCAGCTCTCTGGGCTGCAGTTGCATCATTTATAGAATGAGTGATCTCAAAATGTTCCTTTTAGTTCACATCTATGATCCTATAATTGGAATGGTAATATGTACTATAAACAGTAAGATTAATGTAATAGAAACAATACATTGTTATGTGGGTCAAACATATGCTATATTTTATATAATAGATTTTGACACCATTTTATAATGTAATTATCATATAATGTGCTACAGATGATGTACAATTTATATCGTAATATATCGTATGATGTTATGTGATACATTGCATTATGTTGCATGACATGTTTGTTACATCATATTTAATGTTTATACATTACATGCAATATAATATGTTATATAACATACAACACATATAGCTTATAACCATAAGTATTTATTAGTAGATGGGACATTTATATTATCATTTATAGATTTGTGCATGTGATATCCCATTTATCCATAAACATTTGTGTGCCACATGTGTTAAATGTAATAAACAGATTGCATATAACATGTCATAGGCCATAATGTATTGTGATATTAAATATACGATTTTTATAACACAAAATATTCTTTCTCCAAAAGGGTGGGTTCAAAGCTGTTGTCTGGATACATGTTTTCCAAGCTGGGATCAAGGTGGCTGGAATCTTTTCCGTGATCATACAGGGTACTCTGGTTGAAGGTGGAATCAGCAATGTCCTAAACAATTCCTATTATGGAGGAAGGTTAAATTTCTGGGAGTAAGTTTCCATTTTCCACAGGGAATGCATATGTGTTTTCAAGATAAATCTTCAATTTAAAATGGCTTTAAGGATGGCATGAAGTCCATCAGCAAGCACTTAACATGCCAGGTCTTGTGCCTTGCACAGGGAAAACAAAAATATGGAAAGATTGAAAGAGGCTGCCTTCAAGGAGCTTACATTTTAATGGGGGAGACATTATACATAGAAGTAGAAAATGATAAATAAGCTAGGATTTACTTGATATGCCTTGAACCCCATGTTGGGATGGATCTTAAGTTCAAAAACCACTTCTGATATTTGTCATTTTTGTGGCCATAGGCTGGTGAAATGACTTCTTTTTCACCCTTAATTTTCTACAAGATGAGGATGACACCATTAGTATCTTCTAAGAGGCAGCATAAATGTATTTATAGGGTTGGCCTTGAGGTATGAATATTTGGGTTCAAATAATGCCTCTTACCTATTCTAGCTGTGTGAACCTGGTCAAGTCATCATTTTCCTGTGGCCCAAACAGCTCCCTAAGGTTAAAGATTGTAAATGAGTTGCCAATCTGGATTGGTGGAGAGTATTTCTATGTTGGGATTTCCTTATACTAAAGAAATCACAAAAGTCTTAACTTTAAAAAATATATCTCAGAATAATTATGAGAATGAAGTGAGATCATTATCCATTGCCATTAGAAATGTATTTAAGAGACAGCTAGATGGCTTGATGGATAGAGCACAGGACCAGTGCTCCCAGTCGTCCTGGAATCTGTCTGCAGACACTTAATAGTGTCTGCTGTGTAACTCTGAGCAAGTCACTTAACCTCAGTTGCCTTGGGGTGGGGGTGGGGGGAGGAATGCTATCTGGAGATTATAAGATTGTAACTTTTTATAGATCACATATTTAAAGGTTGGAAGTTCCTAGATTGTTCTTCCAGTTTCTTCTGTATGCATTGAGCTATTTGATATTAATTACCCACATGAAGTCACACAGAACATTTTTATATTAGCCATGTTGACCAAAAAAAGCAAGAAAACTAAAGTGAAAAAAGTATATTGCACTTTTAAAAAAGATAAATGCAGTTATCTTAAAAAATATAAAAAGTATCTTTTTTAAAACATAGATTTCCTATTTCAAAGAGATGGAAGAACCTACAAAATTCATTTTGAATCTGATTGTCACTAATAATGAAGAGCAAAATCCAGGGGAGGGGAGAATGATGGGACACTCTGGGAGAAAGTGACTACATTACCTTTGAATTTGTCATAGAGAGACAAGAAAGCTTTACATAGTCTGATGTGTTTTAGATTATGGGGGAATACATTTCAATGGGTTCAAGGGAATTTAGCCCTCATAAGGTACAATATTCTGAAGGGAAATTCTGAAGATACAAAGGAAAACATTTCTGATTTACAGTAAAATGAGAAATTGCCTAAGAAATAGCCACTCTCTTGAGAAAAAAGTAAATACATGAATGATTAGAATCGCAGCATATTGGTGCTGGAGGATCCTCTAGCAAGAGGATCATTGTATAATTGCATCATTTCACAAATGAGGAAACACGTTCGAAGATTTAGTAACTTGTCCCATAGGTAACAAATGGTGGGATCCGAACTCAAACTCTGGTTTCAGTGCTCTTTTCTTTGTCCCCTAGAACCTCTTGTAAGCCAAATCCCTTATTTCTTAGACAGGGAATCTGAGGAAAATTATAGTTTAATAATCAGTACTGTCAAAGACCAGCCTCCCCTACCATTATGTAGCAAATTTCAGTGGGAAAACTATTTCACTGATCAATGTGAAATTTTGGGGCAGTGTTCATTTCGTCCTGTAGTCTAACTTGCTTTCTCTGTTACTTTTTTTTTTTTTTTTGGTTGTTATTGTTGTTTTTATTTTAGCTTCAATCCCAATCCTCTTAGAAGGTATACCTTCTGGTCCATTGTCATTGGTGGTACTATCACCTGGCTCGGTGTCTTTGCTACCAATCCAGCTCAAGTCCAGAGGTACAATTCCTGCAAAAGCCGATTCCATGCAAAAATGTAAGAGCTATTCCAGTATTCTCTCTACATATAGATTTATAAATTATCCTTTGGTTTTTATGAAAGACTTTTTGTATAATAATCTTTAATTCTTTTAATATATCATATAGAATGTATTTATGTATTTCATATATATAATTTATATATCATATATAATTTTAAATATAACAATTACACAATTATATTTATATAATTAATGATAATGATGAGGGACAGACAATATGGCCTCATAGTTAGAGGACAAGCATTAGAGTTAATGAAAATTGTATCTTGCTTCTAAAGTATATTAGCTATGAGGCAATTTCTGGCATATACTGGGCAAATCATTTAATCTCTCA
Source organism: Antechinus flavipes (assembly GCF_016432865.1). Classification (NCBI taxonomy): domain Eukaryota; kingdom Metazoa; phylum Chordata; class Mammalia; order Dasyuromorphia; family Dasyuridae; genus Antechinus; species Antechinus flavipes. The sequence goes on along the minus strand of NC_067402.1, from coordinate 275,000,900 downwards.
GATCCTTAGTTCTTTGCCTAAGAAAAGCAAAGACATAATTACAAATACAATCCATGTTTTACAAAATGAGGAGACTGAGGTTCAGAAAGGTTGAGGTTTGCCCAAGTTCACGCAGATGTCAGAAGTGAAATATGAACACAGGTCTTTTAACAAGTCAATCAAGTATCTTGCCACTGGATGTAGATGGGTCAGGAAAAGAAGGTGAGGCTGATGACTTTGCACAGTCCTGCTTCACTTCAATCTAGTTCAGTTGCATGTTAAGATATCTCCTTCATAGTATCGTGGTTCTCTTCAAGAACGAAGGACAAACAATAACCTGTGAATAGTATTGCTGTTCTACCAGCTTTCTGAGGGGACCAGGAATACCCTTATTTGAAAAACAGTAGTTGGTTTATATCTTTGAGTCAAAGGAGTGAAAGCATTTTGAGGAATGGAAGCCAACCAGTTTAAAGGCATTGAGATGAGAGATAGAGCGAATGCTTTGTGTGTGGAAGTGATAAGACCATTTTTTGGGTAATAGAAAAGAAAGGATAAATGGGTTAGAAGATGAAAGGGGGACCAGATTATAAAGGGCTGGCTTTATTATAAAGCAGATGGCTTTATTTGGAGCAAATGTTTAGTAAAAAGAAATAGAGTTTATTGGGGTCAATTAATGGAGCATTTTGAATGCCAGACTAAATTTGGATTTTACCTGTAGGCAAAGGGCAAGACACTGATGATTCCAGAGTTAGATTGTTTCTGAAAAACATTATTCTCATCAGGCGTACAGGATTGAATTTTCAAAGAGGATTGCCTCAGGAGAAAGATAAGCCAGTAGTGTAAACCTGGTGTGATGATAAAATACTTGTTGTCCTCAACAAGAAATATTTCATTAAGCCCTTATGATGTACCAAGCATTGAGTTATGCGCTAACAGAAAAAAAGTTCCTGCTTTCAGGAAATTTAAATTTTATTCTACTTGCAGTTTTTTTCTCAATATTTTCTTTTTCCAATTACATGTAAAGGTAGTTTTCAGTATTCTTCTTTGTAACATTTTGAATTTCAATTTTTTTTTTCCTTCCCCTGTTTTACTCCTTCAAGAGAGCAAACAATCTGATAGGTTATACCTATACAATCATTTTTTAACCTATTTCCATATTGATCAATATACGTAGTTTTAAAGATACATATAAAGGATTTGGATTGTAAGTTTCTTGAAACTGCATCTCTAGCACAATGCCTGGTATGTAGTAAGAGGCACTTTAGTAAGTGTTTATTGGATTGGATATACAAAGTGACTGGGAGAAAGAGGTTTCTGGGAATTGAAATGGGTCAGGAAAGCTCAAATGAGCTGAACTTTGAAAGAAACTAGAGATTCTAAGAGACAGGTAAGGAGAGAATGTATCCCAGGTGTGGGGATAGGATGTGTAAAGGGAGAGATAGGAGATAGAATATTATGTATAAGGAGCAGAAAGATCAATTTGACTGAACCAAAGACTAGGGCAAGGGATACAAAGAAAGGGGAAAAGAAATTCTCTGCCCTCAAGAAGCTTACGTTTTAACGGTGAAAGACAACATCACAAAAAGTTGAAAAGCAGGTGTGATGGGAAAATCCCTAGTACCTCAACTGGATGAGAAATGGAGATGATTAATCTGGATGTTTTGTCTTAAAAGGAGGCTCTGAAAGGAGCTTTTTACCATCTATTCATAAGAAAGATGGGGCACCAGGGACATCTAGTATTGATGAGTAATCTATAATAAGATTTAAAGTATATTGGATCAAGGTTTGAAATGGATCTTGAAACTGCCCCAAAGAGGGATTTACATTTGATCGTACAAGCAACAAGAATTGGTTGAGAAGTGATTCTTCTCAATTGGTTTTTTAAAAAAATTATTAATAGTATATTATTTTTCCAGTTACATGTAAAAGATAATTTTCAACATTTTTTGTAAGGTTTGAGTTCAAAACTTTTTCCTCTATCCCTCCCTTACCTCTCACCTCCCCATGCTAGGAAGCAATCTGATATAGATTATATGTGTATTAATTTTTAGTGTATTTACATGTGAGTCATGTTGGAAAATGAAAAATCAGAAGAAAAAATCAGAAAGAGAAAAAACCATGAGAAAAAAACCAAATGAGAATAGTATGCTTTGCTCTACATTCAATCTCCATAGTTCTCTCTTTGGATGTAGCATTTTTCAAAATTTATTGGAATTGGATTCTCAAGTATTTGGATACAGATTAGTAGATCCAAATTTTTAAAACTGGGCCATTAGAAGAATAGTGATAATATCAGCAGAACTAGCATAGTCTAATACTAGGGGATTATATACTTGTGTGTGTGTGTGTGTGTGTGTGTGTGTGGTCAATATGAGATCCTTTCCAACTGTTGGAACATACTTAATCTATCATACGTCTTGCACTTGTCCTTTGTATAACCCACAATTATGTTTTCTTCAAGGAAGTTTTAGTGTTCCATGATTACAGCCATACTGTGTCATCAGAATATTACTATTATTTTAAAGATTTTTTTTTTGTGACAAGAAATAAGTAATTTAGGATCATTCAAAGAACTATACAATTTTTTAAGTGCAATGTAGATTGCTTTTTTAAAAATAGGTTTTTATTTTTCAAAATACATGCAAAGATAGTTTTCAACATTCACCCTTGCAAAACCTTGTGTTTTTCATCCTTCCCCTCCCCCCCATCTCTTTCCCTTAGACAGCAAGCAATCCAATATAGGTTAAACATGTACAATTCTTCTAAATATTTCCACATTTGTCATGCTGCACATAGCGTGCTCTTTTGAGAGAAAAAAAGTGCCGTTCTAACCTGGATTCAAATGTAGCAGCATGGCTTAGGCCAAATCACCTCGCCTCTTTTGTTTTTAAATGAATAAGCATTTATTTTCTGTCCCTCCCGTTTCCCCATTAAAAAGCAAGAATATTCTTTGCAACAAATGAGCATGAACAAGTAGGATAAAATTTTCCCATTGGCCATGTCCAAAAATGTGTACCTCATTTTGCAAGTTGAATAAATCTTTTAAGTGAGGGGCAGCATTCTTCACTACTCATTTTGTCGTGATATTGAGCAGAATTCTCCTGGTTGTGCTCATTTCACTCTCAGTTCCTATAAGTCTTCTCAAAGTTCTCTGAAATTATCCCTTTGGTTTACAGAGCAAAATGCATTCATAGTCAACTTATCTGTTTTCCTTCATTACATGCTGTTATAAAGAGAAATGCTGATACTAGAGTAAACCAAACAAATTTTCTTTTTCCAACTAAATGGTTTATTCATTTGCTTAATTATTTTATTTTATTTACATTATTTTTTGCTTGATGAAGCATGGAAGCAAAATGGTAATGCCTATTTTTTCCTCTAGGTGATATTTCTTAAAAGCCCTGGCATGTTAATGATATTTTATTTCTTTCTTGTAGGTCCATTTATTTAAATCTTATAGGATGCTGGGGAATTCTTGGCACTGTAACTTTGTGTGGTCTTATCCTTTATTCAAGATATCGTGACTGTGATCCTTGGACGGCAAAGAAAGTGTTAGCACCAGACCAGGTTCAGTATTTTATATTTTATATAAAACATTTAAAAATATCTTATGCTATTTTATAAAAAATTTTCATTTTATAAAAACATTAACATAGACTACGAAATAGGTAGGCACACTAGAAACTCTGTTAAGATTGGGCAGATTTGTATGTTATGATATACATGGATATGTATACATATATCTGGATGATAAATCCTAAGTATAAAATTAAAAATTAAATGTGGAAACTTGAAGAAGACACTAAGAGAAATTGATATTTCTGGCTGAACAACTATAATAGATTGGTCTCAAAAATGAGTTTTAAAGGACAATTCAAATATAAATATAAAGCAACAGGAAATCATGCAATATTTGAACAATACATTCTATCATTGAATCAAATGGCTCAGATTTAAGACATCTTTGAAAGTTCAATGTACTTAACACTTTTGAAGCTTCTAGGGCAATTTTCCAATAGAAGTGAATATTTTTCTTTTATGTGCTTTCTTTTGTTTTTATATCATTTTCATTTCTGAATGAATTGCTCCTTTTCACCCAACCTCTTGTAACAAAAAATCTTTAGTAGCATTTTTTTAAAATTGATGTAAAGATTGTTTTCAACATACACCTTTGGAAAATCTTTTCTCCCTTTCCTCTCCTTCCTCCCCAAGCCAGGAAGCAATTCAATGTATATTAAACATATGCAATTCTTCTAAACATTTCCACATTCATCATGCTGTACAAGAAAAATCACATCAAAAAGGAAAAAAATGAGAAAGAAAAAAATCAGGAAACAACAAAAAGAAGTGAAAATACTGTTCTTTGACAGTCACATTCAATCTTCATAGTTCTTCTGGATGTGATTGGCTTTTCTATCACAAGTCTTGGTTTCTTTTCTTTTTTTTTTTTAATCAATAATTGACTAAAGGCACAAATGGAATGATTATTACGTTTTCAGATGACCAAGAACTGGGAAGATAGTTAACACACTGGACAAAAGAGTCAGGAAACACAAAGACATTTATAGGCCAAATCTTTTCCTTATATCAAATATAATAAAATGAAATTTAGTAGAAATAAATACAAATCCTTATAAGAGTCAGCTTTTCAACAACCCCCTCCAACCCAAACACAACAAAAGAAATCAAACTTTCTTGTGTAACATGATAAATGTGGAAATATGTACATTAGAATTGTATGTATTTAACATTGGATTACTTGCTGTCTAGGGAAAGATATGGGAGAAAGGGAGGGAGAAAAATTTAAAACACAAGATTTTGCAAGGGTGAATCAAAATGTTCTTTTATAGTATTTTTTTACTCTTATTCATCATTTCCATTGGTTGACCCTGACAAGGGATACCTGTGATCCATTAGGTTACTCTTGTCGAAACCATCTTTAGAAAGTTATTCACAAGTCAGAGAGGGTCAGGATTTTTCTGGAAGATGAGGAAAACATTTTGGGGACAGCTATTTGTTTTATCTTATTCAGTAAATTTTGTCACTGAAGGATAACATTACATTGCCCATATTAGGGTGCTTGAATATAATGGTACATTATTTCTGACATATTTTGTGTTATAATTATTTCTGTATGAAATACTGAGCTTGATAAACAGAGAGAAGCAGGGGAAAAATTTACTCTATACAAAGTAAAATAAGCAGAGCCAGAAAAATTGTGTGTGTGTGTGTGTGTGTGTGTGTGTGTGTACAATGACTTTTTATTTAATGCTATAATGATTTAAGTTTAAAAATCAATCACAAAATATTCAAAACTGAATATTACAAATTTAAAAATAATATGGGAGTATTATGAGAAGACACGGTTCTTCCTCACCTCATTCCTTGGGCCAAAAAGGTAGAGAGGGTGTGGGAGGGGCAGAGCTGGAGAGAGGTATTCATTCAGAATAAAATTTAGGTGATATAAAAACAAACCCAATGCAATCTATTTAAAAGCAAAACATTCATCTATTTAAAATAGCTCATTCTCTGACCATACTAGATTGATGAAGTCATCAATGATTATAAATTCATTTCTATAAGGACCAACGTTAGTAAACTTTGGACTTTTTCAGCTCATACCCTATTTAGTATTGGACATTCTACGAGATTTTCCAGGACTACCAGGACTCTTTGTGGCATGTATATATAGCGCAACATTAAGGTATGAACATTATGTAATGAATGAAGTGTGATTTTTTTTTTTTGAGTGCTTTGTAAAGATCTATATATTTCATGAGCTCAGGATGAATTCTAGCAAAAGGAATGATGAGCTTGTAATTTAGATGGTATACTGTTATCTTCACAGGCATATATATATATATATATGTATATGTGTATGTGTGTATGTGTGTGTGTATATATATATGTATGTATATATATATACACACACACACACACATATATATATATTTTTTTTCCCCCAATGTCTTTTATATATGGTCTTCAATACTTGCTCTAACCAAGAAAAATCTTCTCAAGTTTATATATGATTGACTAATATCTTTGGATTTACCCTGGCTGGTTAACCAACAATAGACCTTTGTTGGGACTATACTGGAGGCCTTTCCTACTAGAGTTAATATTTTACTCTTAAGAGTTCTAGATGTGCATTAATCATATCAGAGAGGTGGTTTTTCTATCCCTAAGAGCCTAATTGTCATAATGTTTTCATATTTCCAGTGAGATTTCAATAATTTTATGTCAAGTTTTTCATTTTTTTCCTAAAGATTTCACTATTTGTCAAAAACCAGATGAATGAGTTGTATGGGTCAGTAGCATGAAATAGTAGATAGTAGATAGAATGTGGGAATCTAAATGCTTCCTAGCTTTGTGATCCAAAGCATAACATTTGACATCTCTGGGTTTCGCTCAGTGCTCTAAGACAGATGTCATCCACCTTGAGTGTCCAACACTCCGTTTTGACAATCTTTTGTCAATCTGTTGACAAAATTGTCAAATTTTTGACAGTTTCTTAGAAAAATGCTTTTAAATGTATAAAGTTGCAAAAAACCCCAATATATTATATTGACATTCATTTTAAAAACTATTTTTAAAAAACAAGTTAACAAGTGCTGGATTAGGAATTTCTGTAGAATCTAAGAATTTAACATTGCAATGAGTTTGTGATTGGTGGATGGAGATCCTACAATCATGAAATCCTAGGTTATTGATATATCAGCATACAAGGATGGTTACAAAATGGGTAAAGACGTTCAGAATGTAGAGTAGCCATTTCTGTGATGAATTTTACATATTTGCTGAATTTATGTGTGTTGGTATGTATACTGAATTATACACATTTGCTTTTTCAAGGATCCTATGTTTTATGCTCAAGCTAGCTTAATCTTTGTGAATTATGTCTCTTGTGAACTTGGGATTTTCTGATTTCTCTTAGGGAATGAGATTTGTTGATATTTTAAGCATTAGGGATATGATAGCATAGTGGAAGAAAATTGGCTATGAAGTAAGAATGAAGTGGTAGTCATATTGGCTGTTGGCTATGGGCCTCTTCTATAAAATGGGGTATGTTTGTATTACATAGCTTCAGAGAATCATTTCAGCTCAAGTGTCTGAAATCCTAGAAATAGAATAAAATATTGGATAATACTAATTTTTAAAAATTCCTTCCAGTTTTTGTATTAAATGGAGTAAAGCAAAAAAAGTTTTTCCTTTGTCTTTTTTCTAGCGCCGTGTCTGCCAGTGTCAATGCTTTAGCTGCAGTAACAATTTCAGATATCGTCAAACCTTTCTTCCCATCGCTCTCGGAAAAGACTGTATTTTGGCTTTGTAGAGGGACAAGTAAGTGACTGTTGACCATTTCAGTTTTTCATATTACATCCGAGAGAGGGATATTTGCAGTGTCAAGCTTTTTGTCCCTGGGGACCTGGTCCAGTTTGGGGGAAATATGTTTTTGCACTGACAGGGAATCCTAGATTTAGAACTAGAGGAAAGCTTAGAGGTCACAGAATCTTAGAGCTAGACAAAATTTCATTTGCTGTTTAGTTTATCTTGTGTTTGGAAACTGGTGTCACTTCTCCATTGTACTCAAGTGATTATCTTGAAAACTTCTGAAAGGAAGAAAGGATAAAAGGTAGGAAGGGAATGAGGGAGTGAGAAAAGGAGGGAGGGAGAAAAGAAGGGAAGGAAAGTAAAGATGGAAGGGAATGATGAAAAGAGAAAGGAAAGGAAATAAAAAGGGGAAACTGAGGGAAGAAAAGAAGAGAGGAGTAAGAGAATGAAGGAAATAGCATTTATTATTTTATGTATATGACATGGATAGTTGGGTAATGAAGTAGAATGCTGGTCCTGGAGTCAGGAAGAGATCTAACAGTGACTAGCTGTGTGATCCTGGCCAAGTTACTGTTTGTCTCAATTTCGTCATTTGTAAAATGAGGTGGAGAAGGCAAGTTACTCAAGTATCTTTTCCAAGAATGGAGTCATGAGACTGAACAACAACATATTAATGACTACATCCTAATGCAGCTCATTCCACATTCAGATAATTCTAATAGTTTCTTCTCCCCACCTCCACCCCTTTAGTCAAGGCTAATTTTTCCTCTTTGCAAATTTCAATTGCTTCTTTTGCTCTCTGGAGACAAAAATCCCTCTTCCAGGTAACATATCCTAAAATACTTGAATAGAACTATTAATCCCTGTAATTCTTCTAGGCTATGTAATATTAGTTTACACACGATAGATTTTTTTTTTTAAGCTTCCCAATTACATATATTATTTTGTTTGATCCTCACCACAGCCATGTGAGTTAGGTACTATTATTATTAATTTTATAGAGGAAGCAGTCAGAGATTAAGTGACTTGAAAAGGACCACGGATCCAGTAAGTATCTGAGGGAAAATTTGATTTCAGATTTTCTTCTTTCTTTTCTTTAAATTTTTTTTTTAAATAATAGCCTTTTATTACACATGCAAAGATAGTTTTCAACATTCATCTTTGCAAAACTTTGTATTCCAAAAAGCAAAACATGAAGAAAACAACAACAAAAAAAAAGGTTTTGATCCACATTCAGTCTCCATAGTTCTCTCTGGATGAGTCTATTTTCATCATATCTATTAGGATTATCTTGAATCACCTCATTATTGAAAAGAGCCATGTCCTATCAAATTGATCATCACATAATCTTGCTGTGGCTTTGTACAATATTGTCTTGATTCTGCTCTCTTCACTCAGTATCAGATCCTGTAAGTTTCTCCAGGCTTTTCTGAAACAATCTTGATCATCATTTCTTATAGAACAATAATATTCCATAACATTTATATACCATAACCCAGTTCCTTGCCACTACAAAAAGGGCTGCCACAAACATTTTTGCACATGTGGGTCTTTTCCCCTTTTCCATGATCTCTTTGGGATACAGGCTCAGCAGAGACACTGTTGGATCAAAGGGAATGCACAATTTTTAGTCTCTTAGGCCATATGAACTCAGATTTTTTTTTTTTTTGACTTCAGGCCCTATTATTCACTATTTAGTCTACCTATTTACAATACAGTCTATTTACTTAAATATCCTTAGTTATTTGATTCAGCTGCCTGGTTTTACAGATGAAGAAACTGAGTCTCAGAGAGGTTAAGAAATTCCACACAAGCAGCAGAGACAAGGTTTAAACGTATGTCTTCTGTTCATATACAATGGGGCAAAAACTAGAAGCAGTTCAGAAACTTTATCTTAGACCAAGCAAGAATTAATGAGATCTCAACTAGGGTAATTGGAGCTGTGTGAGTGGAGAGAAGGTGATCGATGTGAAGGATATTATAGAAATCAATAGACCTTGAATGTTACATGAATTGGGAATATAAGTAGTGTGACTATATATATAGAAAGGGGCAAAGCTAACTTGAGGTTTTAAATTTGGATGGTGTAAGAGAATAGTGGTTTCTTCAACAGGAACTTTGTGGGGGGTAATTATTTGGAATCCCACAGTGATGTAATGTCATCCTTCATCAAAAGAGGAAGAACTAAGCCTGGAACTGCCAAAAGCCAGGGAGGAATATGTCTTATTTTTGAAGAAGTGACATACAGTAATGGATAACTTGGTTAACAAATGTTTGCTGGCTTGACTCTAAAGTAGCAATCGCAATACATGTTGTGCCAGTCTCAACCAATTAATCAACAAACATTTATTAGATACCCAATATGTGCCAGGTGATATGCACAAAAGTGAGACATTTCTGGTCCCAAGGACTTTATGATCTGCTGGGGCGATAGCAATCTTATCACTTTCCCCCTGGATTATTGAAATAGCCTCCTAATTGTTTTCTAGTCCTCAAGTGGAGAGTCTAAAAAGGTATGTCCATATACTCCAGTTTTCGGATTGGTCTATGCAAGGGTCTTTCTGTCCTCCACACAGCTGTCTATGTGATTTTCCTAAAGTTTTGGTCTCATCATATTTGGCTGCCTACTCAATAATTTTCAAGGGTTCCTTCTTCTAGGTTCAAATATTAATTTTTTTATCTAGCATTTCAGTCTCTTCACAACTGTATCCATTTTTCTTGTAATCATATTACGCTTTATTCCCTTTAATGCAACATTATGTCTATCCATTTTGTTTTACTTGCTGTTACTTGCACATGGTGGTATTACATATTTGAAGTGTTTTTTTCTCTCCTCTGCCTTGGAATATTTGGTTTCTTTCAAGATCCAAGCTTTAAAACCTTCTGTAGGAACTCCTTTAATTGCTAGTGTTCTTGCTCGAAAATTATCTCTCTAAAATTACCTTTATGCCTATATTGTCACCTTTATTAGAATATAATATAGAATAGAATGTTTTCTTTTTGTCCTTACATCCCCAACATCTAACAGAATTCCCTGATACCTATTAAGCACTTATATTTATTAGTTGATTGATTTCAACTAATCCTGAAGCACAATCCCCAGGAGTCTTATCTATCAATTTTACAAACACTTGGGAAAACACGTCCATGGTTTTTCATTTTTTTTTTTACCTACTTTTATCTATATGGCCATCCTTCAGGCCAGTCCAATTCTCTAGGTTTGAAATCTTTGAATGTGTTATTTAGAGACTATTAATCATCTGCATCACAATGATTTGGACTTTGTCTGCTTCCCCAGGTTTGTTTTATGGACTTCTGTGCATTGCAATGGCAGCTTTGGCATCTCTTTTGGGAGCACTGTTACAGGTAACAGTTTTGTAGAACATTCAGAAGTCATCTCGTTCATACATATACTGTGTAGCTTTTCTTTGGGGTTTTGTGGGAATGACCTTCCCTGAATCCTGCTGTGCTATTGTTCAAAGTATCAACCTAAAGATCTCTTTCCTTAGTCAAACTCCTAGAAAAATGCTGTTCACATAACTATCTCTACCTTCTCTCTGATTTCTCAACTCTTTGTAGTCTGGCTTCTGACCTCATTATTTAACTGAAATCATTTTCCAAAATTGCCTTCCAAAAATTTCTGTTAGTTGATAAATCTGATGCTTTTCTTCCCTGCTAATCATATTTGTGTATATTTTTGTCCCACTTGTATCTTCGTGTCAGACAACTCTTTCAATCTCCTTTTCTGCTTCAATATCCAGGCCATAAATCCTATCTTGTCCAGTGACTCCACTACATCCCTTTGACATGTTTTCAAACTTAATTTACTCTCCATCAAATACTCTATCAAGCCTCTTTTTCATTTTGGAGAAGTCACTATTACTAGTCTCTAATCCATCCTTTTCTGACTAAATTGGAAAACTGGCCTCTCACAGCTAATCTGCAGCACTTTATTCTCCTTATAGGTAGCAGTTACTATCTTTGGTGTGATTGGTGGACCCCTTTTGGCCGTGTTTTCTTTGGGCATCTTGGTCCCTTTTGCCAACTCAATAGTAAGTATAAAATATGAATGTGATGTTTAGCCTATATTGAATGTCTTGAGGAGGAGGAAGGAGAGGGAGAAAACATGATGGTGAATATTTACAAAAGTTAAAAAAAAAAAAATTATCTTTGTTTTTGGAAAAATAAAATACAAGAAAAAATTTAAATTAAAAAAAAATTTGAATGTTAATACTGTGTCTTCCCTTTTCAAGAATAGTGGAAATTAGTGATTTTTTCCAAAGATAGTCTTTTCCTAAGAGCTTTTGGCTTTTACACCCTCTTAGCCCCATTGCTTTTTTCCCTTAAGTTCTAAAGCATTTCAGGAATTGTTTGAACGAGATAGCTCTCTAAAAAGAAGTCTGCTCTTTTGGGACCAAGACTTTAAGATAAATCAAATGCTAAGTAACATTTTGTCACCTACGACTTTTATGCTCTTTCCACTATAGCATTCATTCTTAGGTGTATACATACTACTGTAATTTTGCTGCATGTACATGCTGTTTCTCCCTGGTAGACTGGAAGCTCCTTGAAAGGAGGGGCTATCTCATTTTTATTTTGTATACCCATTGCCTCACTTGGTACTTTGCAGGCACCGAGTAAATGTTGACTGATAAATACATGCCAGGTACTTTGCTGGGTTGTAGGGATTCACTGACCAAAATGATACCCATTTTAGACCTCTCAGTTATATTCAATTATACCTTAAAATGAGTGTAAGAATTTGAGCTTTAAATACTACTGTCAATCACACTAAACAAGTATCTAACCTGCTGGTGGCTGGAGCTGAACAGTGCAGAACAGCCAAGAGATAGGATCCAAACAGCAGTTTAATTTGTTTGTGAGGAAAATGGCGTGTCAGTGGAGTTTTCTTTGTAAGGAAGAAAAGAAACTAGACACAGGTTACTTCCTTTTCCTCAAAAAAGGGGAGGGAATTAAAAAAAATTTATGTGATAGTTTTGTCATTTATCTGAAATAAATAGATTGTATACAGTTGATTTTCCATTTCATGTTCAGTCATAATTATTGTACTATGCTATGAAAATGTTTGCTAATAATTAAGTTAATAATTTTTAAAATAAATTAAAATTTTATTTAAAATAACAATAGCTTTTTATTTTCAAAATACATATAAAGATAGTTTTCAATATTCCCCTCTGCAAAACCTTGTCTTTCAAATCTTTCTTCCTCCCTTTCTCTAACCCCTTCCCCTAGACATCATGCAATCTAATATGTTAAACATGTGCAATTGTTCTATACTTATTTTCACATAAAATTTTCTTTTGAAAAAGAAAAACTATTGTTTTCCTCTCATTTCTATTTTACAGGGGGTTTTTGTAGGGCTTATTGCTGGATTTATTGCTTCCCTCTGGGTTGGAATTGGAGCTCAGCTATATCCCCCACTTCCAGAGCACACTTTACCTTTGAAACTTGTTACTGATGGCTGTGCCATGCAGAACACAACACTAGAAGGTCCATTGTCTCCAAATGCTTTTGAAGTTCATAATGTTGAAAGGTATTGAAATACATTTCATAATGTCACTTAAAAAATACTTAAATAACAGAAAACAGAAGATTTCTTATGGCTTTAATCACTGATAATACACTTTAGATTGATGATTATTTTACTTCACTACTGATATTTGTTATGAGTTTTTTTTTTAATAGAAACTAGAATCTGCAGTCTCATTAATAGTTGAATACCTTGTAAAAATGCAAATCTCAATCTTTACAGATTTCTTCCCAACCTGTTTGATCCTCATCCATGTCTTCCCTTGAATACTAATCACGATTGATTTTTTTAGCTTAGATTTTAAAATATTGAATTAAAGTTTTTATTGAGCAAAATTCTATTTTCTTTTCTATTCTCCCATTGATAAACATTTCCCTACCTGTTTAATCCTTATCCATATCTTCTCTTGAATATTAACTTGAGGAATCCACTTTTTAAAATTATATTTTAACATTGAATTCAAGTTTTTTAATGAGCAAAATTCTATTCTCTTTTATACACTCCCACTGAAAAAAGAAAAAAAATGATTAAAAAACCCACCTCACACAATAAATAAACACATAATAGAGAGACAGATAGACAAATCTGCCTAATCTTTTCCTTATTCTTTACTGGGTCACCTATGTCATTAATACAAAAATAATTCTATTTTTTGCAAAAAACCTTTCCTGATCTCTCTTTATGTTGCTGCTTTCCCTTTACAATTATCTCCAATTTATTTTGACTGCATTTTCATACATAGATGATTGCATCCTGACCCCCTCATTAGAATGTGAGTTCCTTCAAAGCATAGAATATTGTTTTTTTGGTTTTTTTTTTTTTTTGGTCTTTCCTTGCATCTCCAGAACTTAGCCTAGAGTGTAGCCCATAGTAGATATTTATTAAATACACACACACACACACACACACACACACACACACACACACACATGCAGTCAAACAAAATTAATTTCCTCATTGGCCAAATATGTGTGTCTTATCCCGAATATTGAGTCCCTTACCTCTTGGGATCCAGCTCGTTTCATCAAGAATCCTCTGGGATTGTTGTTGGTCCTCATTTTGGTTAGAGTTCTAAAATTTTGGATCTTTTTTAAACAAGACTTTGTTGTATATGTTTTCTTGGTTCTGCTCTTTTCACTCTGAATCTGTTAATACTGTCTTTCTGGGTTTCTCTGATGCTTTTCATTACTTCTTATGGTATAATAGTATTCCATTATGTCCATATGCTACAATTTATTCCATATAGTCCATAATAGTATTCCATTTTGTTCACAAGCCTGTTCTTAATTGATGAACACAGGAGTCAGCAACATAGTAGTATATTTTTTTTTTTTTTAATGTTTTATGCAACATGACAGCTGTCTATTGGTGTTTTTTAAATATGAAACCTGTAGATTAATCTTATAATGAAACTTTTCCTCCTTTCTTTATAGAACTCCCCTAATGGATAACTGGTATTCCTTATCATATCTGTACTACAGCCCCGTTGGAGTGTTTGTCACTATAATTGTGGCAGTAATTGTTAGCCTCCTAACAGGTATCTATCCCTAAATTGCTATTTTTTTGAACTTTTATATGGCAATTTTTGGTTACTTAAATCAAATGTTCTTTATTATGGTTCTGATAATATAATATATAAAAATTTCTTTGTAAATTAGGAACATTATTATTATTATTATTATTATTAAACACTGACTGGGGCAACTAGGGAGTACAGGTGTACAGAGTGCTGACCTTGTAAGACATGAGCATAAATCTGGCTTCAAATATTTAGTAATTATGTGACCTTGAGCAAGTCACTTAAAACTCTTTGCCTTAGTTTCCTTAGATATAATATGAACTAAAGAAGAAAACTACTCTAGCATGTTTTCCAATAAAACTTCAAATGGAGTCACCACAGATCAGGTCTGATTAAATAACATAAATTAAAAACAAAGGTAAACAAAGAAGTGATTTGCCCAGAATCACACTGCTAGTATGTGTTGAAGGCGTCAGTGAAGGTCAGGTCTTTTTGGCCCCAAGCCTAACATTTTACCTACTGTGGCACCTATGAGAAATGATGTCATCAAAATAAAAATAATCCCAGCTTCTGCACGAAGCCTTGTATGTTTTCCTTATAAAATTGGCTAATTATTCTAGCTACTTCTTATTCATATATAGGTGACTTCCTTTTTAGACTGAGCTTCTTCAAAGCATGGACATTTTTTTCCTATTTGTTTTTTGCTTTGCCTTTTTTTGCATCTTCAGTATAAAGCACAGTATTTGGTACAAAGTAGGTATTTGATGTGACTTGCCAGGTATACAAAGGTGAAATCAGTCACAACCCTACGAATCAGATACACATAAGTATAATATAATTTATAATTTAAAATTTGGCAAGAGTTCTGAAATGATAGGGAAATGCAAGACAAGAATGGTTTGCTGGTAATAGTCTAAAGGGAATTTTGCTTCAGGGAAACAGATTGGATCATGGGCATCAAACTGAAATAAAATGGGAGGCAGTAGATTGTACATACAATATAATTGTACAATATAATGTATATACAATATGATTTCTTTTATAGTACTTAGATTTATTTTGTTAACTATTTTTCGATTACATTTCAACCTCATTTGGGCTGTATTCAGGAATGTCAGCCATTGGCTATGTGTTTCAAACAAGTAATTAAAGCTTAAGAATGTAACAAAAAAAGTTATAATACTCTTCTATTTTTCTTTTCTTTTTTTTTTACTCTTCTATTTTTCAAAATATATGCAAAGATAGTCTTCAACATTCACCCTAGCAAAACCTTTGTTCCAAATTTTTCTCCCTTCCCCCTTTCCTAGACAGCAAGTAATCCAATGTAGATTAAGTGTGCCATTCTTCTAAACATGTTTTCACCTTTTATCATGCTGCACAAGAAAAATCAGATCAAAAGGGAGAGGGGGTGGGGGAAATGAAAAAAAAAAAAAACCCAGCAACAATAAAAAAGGTGAAAATACTATGTTGTGATCCACATACAGTCCCCATAGTCCTCTTTCTGGATGCAGATGGCTATCCAAATCCGTCACATAATCTTGTTATTTCTGTGTACAAATATTCTCTTCAAACGTGAAAAAGTGAGTTTTCTACTCACTTCATTTAGCATCAGTTCATCAGTAAAGGTCTCTACAAGCATTTCTGAAATCATCCTGCTGATCATTTCTTATAGAACAATAATATTCCTTTACATTCATATACCATAATTTATTCAGCCATTCCTTGATTGATGGGCACCCAGTTCCTTGCCATTACAAAAAGAGCTGCTACAAACATTTTTGCACATGTGGGTCCTTTCCCCTTTTTATGATCTCTTTGAGATATAAGCCCAATAATAACACTGCTGGATCAAAGGGTATGCACAGAAGAGTATACTTTTGAATCAGAAATTCTGAAAAATTATTTCACAGAGTAATTGCTAGCACAATTATTTTTCTGAAAGTGCAAATGATGTCTGTTTTTCAGGGGGAAGGAAACAGGTCATAGATAAGAGATTGCTACTAACCAAAGAAGATTTTTTATCCAACTTTGATTTTTTAAAGAAGGTATGTCACTCTTCATGTTTCTTCCAATAGGAGTGGATTATAATTTTCTCTGGAAATATGGGTAGGGGGAAAAAAAACAATTAGTGGACCTCTAATGGAAGGATTCTTCACCTTTGTGTACTGGACCCCTTTGCCAGTAATTCTCAGAATCATGCATAAAATAAATATAAAAGACACAGGTTTGCAAAAGAATTTTATTGTGTTGAAATACATTTACCAAAATATCCCCAAATCCAAAAATATGGTCATGTACCCCAGGATAAAAATCTTTGCTCTAATGATACCTTCCATTGGGGGTATTAATTATGATCTCTTTTGCTTTTGACAACACTATCAGAAATGAGCATTTGTAGTGACCTGGGCCATTGGCTTTATCCTCACAAATGTCCTTCAGTCAGTCACCAGCCAAGGGGAACAACCAAATAATAAATTCAGGAGCACCTGAGTTGAATCCTGCCTCAGACATTTATTAACTATGTGACACTGAGCAAGTCATTTACCCCTATTTGCCTCAGTTTCCTTATATGTAAAATGAACTGGAGAAGGAAATGCAAACCTCTTTGGTACCTTTGCCAAGAGCACCCAAATAGGATTACAAGAGTCAGACACAACTGAGAAATGAGCAAATGGCAAACGTGTGGCAGGCACTGTGCTTAGCTCTATAAAGAGAAAGGATGGTCCCTGCCCAAGGAGCTCATGTGCTAGTATAGAAGCTAGTATAGAAGTATATGAGTATATATGGATATGTAATACAGTGTTAGGTTTGAAATCAGGAAGACCCGAGTTCAAATCCAACCTCAAACATTTACTATGACCTTGGGCAAGTCCCAAGAGTACTCTGCCTCAGTTTCCTCATCTGAAAAATGGCTCATAATAGCACCTACCTGTCAGGGTGACTGAGATTCAAATAATATATATATATTTTAAATAATAATATC
Source organism: Antechinus flavipes (assembly GCF_016432865.1). Taxonomy (NCBI): domain Eukaryota; kingdom Metazoa; phylum Chordata; class Mammalia; order Dasyuromorphia; family Dasyuridae; genus Antechinus; species Antechinus flavipes. The sequence goes on along the minus strand of NC_067402.1, from coordinate 274,983,536 downwards.
ATTTTATTTTTCTAAACACATGCAAAGATTTTCAACATTCATACTTGCAAAATCCTGTGTTCCAAAATTTTCTGTCTCCATCCTCTTCCCCCATAGATAGCAAGCAATCCAAAATAAGTTATGTTCAATTCTTCTAAACATATTTGTTATGCTGCAGAAGAAAAATCAGATCACAAGGTAAATAAAAAAAAAAAACATAAGAAAAAAAACAAAGTAACAATAAAAAATGGTGAAAATACTTTCCTTTGATAAGGGAAGGGAGGTAATCTTAGAGGGAAAGAGTAAGTATCTGTTGGACTTTTTCATCTTTAGTATCCATGGACCTTTGGCATCTTTTTAGAAACATTCCTTTCAGGAACTTAATTCAAAGAGGAATCCTTTAATGCTGAGCAGGAATTTGTCACTTGAGGAATCACGTCTTTCGACAGTCCATTGAAATCAGATCTTTCCAGATCTTTATATTTTATTAAAAATTTTATTATGAAATCAATTTTATTATTAGTCAATTAAAATTTTATTAATTTAATTTTATTAAAAATTAAGTTGTGATATATCATAAGATAAAACATTTTTTAGGTTTAGAGTGAAAGGCTATTTTATGGAGGCAATATGTTACGATGGCAAAAGTCATTTTGAAGTCCTTTGGACTCCAAATATTTTGATTTGGGTTCAAATCCCACTTTTGATATTATCTTTGTTATAAGCACTATTACTTAATGTTTGAGTGTCCTGGCCGTGTCATTTAATACTCCTGGGCCTCATGTGTAAATGAAAAAAGTGGACTAAATGGCTTCTGAGCTCCTTCTGGCATGAAGTTTATGATCTATGAATATTCATTAACAACATAATTTTGATACAGTGAGGTTTAGTGATATGTCTATTCTATATAATAGAAAGGCAATGTAAGGAGGTTTTTTTTTTTTTTAAAGAAAATCTTTGTTTTGTAGGTGAATACTTCTCCTGTCTCCTCTTCACTTTATTTCTTTTTTAAACTTCATTTTTAATGCCCCATTATGGTAGGGAGTTAATTCTGAACCCTTAAAGCCTTTACTAATGGAGGCCAACCTCTAGTGGGTCCACTAAATCAGAAAGGCTTTAACTGTGGATCTGGTAACAGATTTCTTTTTTTCCCTTTTTCTTTCATTGGAGGACTAGCCTAAGTAAATTCAGTTCATGCCAAAAATCAAGAGAAGATTTAAAGAAAAAATTATTTCCCCCAATTAAATGTAAACATTTAAAAACATTTGTTAAAAAACACCTTAAAAATAAAGTTAAAAGTATCCTTTCATCTATATTCAGACACAGTCAGTTCTTTCTCTAGGTATTGACAGTAGTTTTCATCACAAATCCTTCAGAATTGTCTTGGATCACCAAGAAAAGATCTTTGCAGGCTACCATAATTCATGGAGACTACTTTATAAAGGCATAGAGGAAGGGGGAGAACCTAAGTTGATGGAATTTTTTGAAAATAATCAATGGAATATAATATAATGGAAATTTTTTTGAAAATAATCAATAGAGTATAATATAATGGAAAATAATCTTGGAAGTTTTTGAAAATAATCACTGTTAACTTTTCTTTCAGGAGAACCAAGTTGTAAACCAGCAGCTTCGTGTGATAGAAGATAGTGGAACTAAACCTGGTCAACGAACTAATGAATTAACACATCTTTAAAGATCAACTACAGTGAGCTATTCCTATTAGTCTGAATCTGTGAAATGGTTGCATTTGAATCGTCATTGCAGTGTTCCAATGGACTGGCACCAATAACCAATATTTTACATATAATAAATTTGCATAGTGCAAATCCAGATACAATTACCCCTTCCACATCATGACCCATCATGCTTTTGATGCATTTAGGCTTGGTATAAGAAATTAAATGGGAATTTGTGGGGAAGCTATACACAATACAAGAAGGCCAGAAGGTGATGCAGAAAAAGTCTGGAAACTTAGAAATGTATAAAATATTTGTAAAATATTATATAATATCAACATAGTTTATCTTTTAATAGTATAATAATTCAGACTTCAGGCACAAAGGGAGGGCCAAAACATTTTATGTTAATTATAGATATGTATTGAGATCTAGCTGCCAGACAGGTTCTTCACAGACAAATCAGAAGCACTAATAGGTAAAGATAAATGTGAACTAATCCTGTTCTCAAGGAAGCTCTGGCTTTCAAAACATCGAATTGAACTTTGCAGATGACAATAGAAAGATTCTTACAACTGGGAGATAAGCATTTATTAAGATCCTACTATATGCCAGGAACTCTACAGTGCATTTAAAAAAACAGTTTTTGATTTCAAGGATCATACTTTTTTTGGAGTGTAGAATGTATGTACATGTGGATTTTAAGCATTTAACTGGATTGGGCAATATGTTTTCTTCATGTATTTGGGTAATTATAGAATTGATACCTTTAAAAGGTATCAGGATAAAGGGGAAACTGAAGTCAGATTTAGATTGAAACTGAAGTCAGCTATATGAAAATCCTGTTCTGAACTTATACTTTCTAAATCTGTAAAATGGAAATATTGTATCTACCTCATAGGACTGTTGTGAGAAGACTTCTTACTTTGTAAAACTCAAAGTGCTATAGAAAAGTGATTTGTTGTTATTTTTGAACAAAGTAAATGTCTTTCTGGTGATTTTTAAATGGGTGGAATAGTGAAATTTTACCTTTTAAAAATCTATTTTATTATATAATAGTTGTTACTATTTTGGAAATTTCCATTTCTATTTAACAAATAAATTGCTTCTGGTACCAGGTTGAGTCGAAGCACTGAAGCCTATCCTAAGAGACCCATCGTCTGTAGATTCACTCATGCTTTTGGACTGAGTTCAGTCCTAGAGGAGCCTAGTCTTTAATAAGAGAGGTTATGCTGACCTTTCTCAAACTCTAGCTAATTATATTTCTACCCTCATGGGGGAAAATGATTTTAGGTTTAATTTTAGGTTGTGAGTTTTAAGTTAGGTCTTGTGTCACCAAATGGAGAGTGGATTGATAAATGGATGAAATGGATGGGTGAATGGATAGGATAGATAATGGATGGATGGATAGGTGCATAGCATAAATGTTAATTAAATAAATATAAATAATCACAAAACAAATTTACTGAGTTTTAAAGGAGGATTCAGAGCAGGGAGGAAGAAAAAAAAATCTTACAATCCAAGGGGTACTTTAAATGTTCTCTTGTTCAGCTGGGGTATGGCTGAACAGATTGTAGCATATAAAGATAAGATAATATTATTGATCTTAAGATGACGAAACAGACAATTACTGATGAGACAAATACTGGATGTATGAACTAATGCAGGGTAAAGTGAACCAAATCAAGAAGACAATTTGCAAGACAAAAACAAGAATATAGATTTTTTTTTTCACTTTTATATTTACATTTCCAAGTTGTCTCCTCTCCTCTTCCTCTCCCATCCAAAGAAAAATGAAAGCCATAACAAGTATATATGTAATGTGTATACTATTTAATTTATACTTTAATATATTTAACATCTACTGGTCATCCTGCCATCTAGGGGAGGGGGTGGGAGGAAGGAGGGGAAAAATTGGAACAAAAGGTTTGGCAATTATCAATGCTGTAAAATTACCCATGCATACAACTTGTAAATAAAAAGCTATTAACATTAAAAAAAAGTATATGTAATGGTGTAAAACAAATTTCCACATTAGTCATGAAATATAGTAATACTGTAAAGAAAAATGACTTTGAAAGGCTTGAGAACTTTGATCTAAACAATGACCAACTATGTCTCTATAGGATCTATGAAGAGCTTATTACCACTTCTTGAAAGTTGTGATGGACATCAAGTTCAGACCATTTATGGACATGGTCACAGTGGAAATGACTGAATCACTCTTATTATAGAGGATTGCCACTTTTTCACTGGAGAAGAAAGTCAAGAGGAGAAAGCCCCATAGGATGTTAGGCCTCGAATGAAATCAAGGGAGATAGCTAGGGGACATAGCGAAAAGAATACTGGCCCTGGAATCGGGAGTTCAAATTCAGCTTCAGAGACTTGACACTACTGTAACACTTAGCCTTTAATGTCTCTCCACTAAAAAATAAATAAAACCAAGGCTGACATTGATGATTGATGTGACTGATTTCACTTTATGGGAAACACTTGTTCGCTTGCCAATCCTTAAACAAGGAAATTAAAGTAGAATAAACACATTGCAATAGAACTTATAAAAAGCTTTAGAAACTGTACCTCTCGTTCTGCTCTTTAGAATTAAATACTTCATGTGACTAGTGTTTTCTTTTTCCTCAGGGAGACATTTATTGATTCCCCTAGAAAACTGGTAATTCATTAGTTTTAATCCATAAAGAAATATATGCCATTTTTCCAAAAAGGGAATTGTGCCCTTAATGATAAAAATCACATGTTTTTATGGTGTCATCAAAGTGATGGATGATTCGAGACTTAACCATAGTCTACAAAGAAATAAGGTAGTGGATTGTTTAAAGGATCATGGGAAGATAAATGGTAGGTCTGAGCAGGCACCAATGTATTTCCAAGGAATGATATGGGGGAAATAAAGGAAGGTACCAGTGGAAAAAATGAGGAGAAAATATGGCAAAAAATTTAAATCATACCACAGGAGTGGAAACATAAATTGTGGAGAGCTCTTTAAGCTCTACTGGTATTCCCCAAGTGTCAAGACATGTAACCACAGATTCTCTGGACAGATTGGTTAATACTTTCATTATGGATTTAAGAATATGAACAAGTATTCCTTTGAATCAGTGGGAATGTTTGGATCTGCATCACTGGGAGGAGTATCCACATTGTGAGATTATAGATACATCAATCTATCAAAATAACCAGAAATTTGCCACTGTGAAGTTGACACCAGAAAAATTCTCCTTTGTCCAAGAAAGGATATTGCAAGAGGTGGGAGGCTCAAAGGCAGTTTCAGAAATGAGAGATCTTGGGTATACACTAATGAAAATAGTTGCAAGCACATCATTCCACTTTTCACCCTAAACTTTCCTATTCTATCTTTTAACCCATACTGCCCAGCCTGTGTCTGACATCTTCAGACTACAATGAAATTATTTCCATCATAACAGTGATTTCTAGTGCAGAAGGCCACATCCTAGTTCCTAATGTCAAAGAGAAACTAATCTTGACCAGCAGAAGTAAAACAGGATTCTAAAAAATTCCATTTCAACCACTCTGAAACATCATTTCCTTTTGTACTTTGCCCACCACAAAGTATCTTCCATCTCCCTCAGTTCTGAAAAGAAAAGTGTTTTTTTTTTCTGTACAAATAGTTACTTGAAAGGTCCAATTTTACAGACAATCCAGAGTCGTAAAAGGGACCTCAGGTTATTTGTACCTAACCTAGCACTTAGCACAATGCCTGGCTCATAGTAGATGGTTATTAAATGTTTATTGACTGACTACCAAGAATTTTAGGGAAGGGGACAGAATAAGGGGGAGGAAAGATTTTGAATGAGAAAACATCTGTTTAACTTTGGCTCTGACCCTGTGGGCTCTTGGATGATTGTCTTAATCTTTCTGAACCTCTATCATTCTATAAAGTGAGAGGTTTGGTCTAGATGATCTTTGAGATCCTCAATGGCTTTAAATCTATGATCTTATGTCTTCTACAGTATTACTGACAAATGATCATCCAGGCCCTCATGCAACTCAAATATCAATGCATTTTGCATAATTGTGAATTGTGGATATAGGAAGGAAACAAGCATATACTAAATGATAGACTCATACTAAGTGATTTAAAAATATCTCATTTGATCTTCAAAAAAATCTTGGAAAAGTACAAGCTATTATCCCCTTTTCACAGTTGATGAAAGAGACAAACAGCTGTTACATGACTTGTCCAGGGTTACACACCCAGAAAATTTCTGAGGCCAAATTTGAATTCGTCTTCCTGATTCTTGGGCTCTATCCAATGCACCACTTCACTGCCAGAGTATTCCTAGTTATAACTTTTTTACTTTGCAGATTTCCCCATATTTCTGTGCATTATTCACCTTTGTCAATTAGTCCAAAACAAGCATTTACTAAACAATTATTTGTCAGATGCTGTGTTTTTGTTCTTAGGCTCTTGACATTAGTTTTAAAAATCAACACCAGCAGTATAATTAAAGAGTTATGAATCCATGCATATCTTTTGACCTAGCAATATAACTACTAGATCCATATCCCAAAAAAGATAAAAAGCAAAAAGGAAAAGGATCTATAGATACAAAAAATGTTTGTTCGCTTTTTTTCCCATGAGAGCAAAGAATTGGAAATCGAAGGGATGCCCATCAACTGGGGAATGGCTGAATAAACTGTGGTAAGTGATTATGATGGCATAGTATTGTGTCATAAGAAACAACGAGGGACAGCTAGATGGCACAATATAAAGCACCGGCCTTGGAGTCAAGAGGACTTGAATTTAAATCCAGCCTCAGATACTTAATACTTTCTAGCTGTATGATCCTGGGCAAGTCATTTAACCCCAATTGCCTAAAAAAAAAAAAAAAAAAAAAAAAAAAAGATGATAAGCAGGATGCTCTCAAAAAAAAAAAACAATATGGAAAGGCTGATGCAAAATGAAATGTACTGTGTACAAAGTAACACTAATACTGTAAGATGCTCAGGTGTGAATGACAACTATTCTCAGCAATACAATGATCTAAGGCAACTCTGAAGGATCTATGATGAAAAATGCTATCCATATCCAGAGAAAGAACTGATGGTATCTGAATGCAGACTGAAGCTTATTATAGAAATATTTTGCATGACTACACATAACCTCAATTGTGGGGATGGAATGAGAAAGAAGGAGAGAGACTCTGGAGCTCTAAATTTTAAAAATGAATTTTAAAAATGGTTTTTATATGTAAAAATAAAATACTGAAATAAAAAAAAAGTAATCAATGCCAGCAAATGCAGCCTCTTTTCCTCGGGATCCCAACCAATGACCTTTAGGCAGGGAAGCACATGTCATTTTGTAGTTGTCTTCCCCACAGTAGAAGTCAGATCACTCTAAAAGTTTCTATTAAGAATTCACCATTCTCTAGATATCTGAAAAGTGTACATGACCATGGAAAAGACAGACAAAAGTGAATTAATCCCTGCTCTGAAGGCATTTATATTTAAACAGGAGAAATATACATATAAAATGTATACATAATATTTACAAAATGAATACAAGCTAGTCTGGGAGGGTGAATAGGAAGTTGAGGGGAAGAAAGGAAATCAGGTAAGAGTTCACAAAAAAGACTGCAATTCAACAGGGTACTGAAGAAACCAGAGATTCCAAGAGACAGAAGTGAAGAAATGAATTCAGAACTAGCCTGGGCACAGACTAGATATTTAGTCTTGATTTGCTTTTTGTTTTTTGGTAAATTTTAAAATTTATTTTAAAGTTAAATAGAAAATGAGAAAAGAAAAAAATTGACATGTACACAGCAGAAGATTTAATATAAAACAATAAATTTCCATTTCAAGAAAGCTTTTATAGTAAACACTCCATATTGTTTTCAAAACTACTAAGCTTTTCTTTACTTCCTTGTAGGTTTTCTTTTGTTCTCTGTTGTTCACTTTTCACTATTTTTCCTCTCTCTCTCTCTCTCCCCACCTTTAAGCATTATTTGTTGAATTTATTCATCATAATTTTTTATCCTATTAAGATAGGATTTGATCTCACTGGGTATTAGATGAGTTTCTGACAAGTGTGTAAGCCAATTCTTTTAAGTAAATTTCTGAACCACTCTAAACCTAATCCTATTACACACATGGTCTATTTTGTAATTTGGATCAAAGGTAGGCCTGAGAAGTGGGACCTTTAATAAGGGGAATTCTCTAGAGACATTCTTTCCCTCTCATTTAAATTTGCTTCCTACTTCCCCAATCGACTGGCCAAAACTTTCATTTCCTTCTGGTTAGCTAGGGAAAGTTCAAGGATGCAGGTTTCCCAAAAGCAGCCACCAGCCCACTACATGGCATTTAAGCCTCCAGGCTCCCTCAATGTCACTTCCGTCGATTGATGTCCAGGAAATCAGGGAGATCCTAATAGCGCAGACGGTTCCTCTTGATCTCAGTCTCCTTCCATACTCGTCTCTCTAACTCGATCAAGCACCCTCCCAAGTGGACAGCTCCCTTCCTTCATTTAGAAGGAGTCATCGCACTCTCGGGACATTACCCTCTTAGGGCACAGAAACCCCGAGCCCCAGTGCCCCTGCTAATAGAAACCGACAGCAGGACCTCAGCTCGCCACCCTCGCCTGGCACGGATAGCCACACTCTCCGGAGCCAAGCAGTCACCGCGACGTGGCTTCTGCTTATTCTAAGAAAGTTTGCCATGGGCATCCGTCAAGAAACTGGGACTTTTGGCGTGTGGGACTATTTGGTGTTTGCCGGGATGCTGCTCATCTCCGCAGCCATAGGCGTTTATTATGCCTTCTCCAGGGGCGGCCAGCAGACCCCGAAGGACTTCATGATGGGTGGGAGGCAAATGACAGCAATCCCGGTGGCGTTGTCCCTCACCGCCAGCTTCATTTCGGCCATCACCGTCCTGGGGACGCCCTCGGAGGTCTATCGCTTTGGGGCCATTTTCAGCGTTTGGGCTTTCAGCCACATCATAGTGGTACTCATCACTGGTGAGATTTTCCTCCCAGTCTTTTACAGGTTGGAAATTACCAGCACCTATGAGGTAAGGCAACATCTCTTTATGTTGCCCTTCTTTTGAGGGTTTAATGAATGTAGAAGAAAGCTCATCACACTCGGTTTTTTTTTTTTTTTGTTGTTGTTGTTTTGTTGTTGTTGTTTTTGTTTTTAGCTGGAAAGGGTTTTCAATACACACAATGAGAAAGTTCTAGCCCAAATGTCTGCCCAATGTCACACAAGTAGCAAGTGTCTTCTCACTATAAATGAAGAGCTCTGTATGGCCCCTCTGCTACTTTTCCATATAGCAAGTCATCTCCTTTGCTTCTCACCATTTCTTGGGGAGGTGGGACCCTAAAGAGATAAATTCTTTCCCCCTCAATCTTGTTGGTTTAGAAGGAATATTGTTTTGATTGTTTTAAGGAGTTATGCAAACCCTCTGAAACGTGAGCCTTTGCTCCAGAGTCACCATACTCTATAATTAGAGTTAGAGAAATTATTAATATAAATTATTATTATTACATATAAATAAATAAATATAAATATAAAGTTATTAGCCCAATTTAGTGAGAAGGAGGAGAGAATTAGATTGGGAGTGAAGGAAGTGGGCGTTGACCTAAATTTCCTCATTTTTGGCTTACACAAGGCAATGAAGCACCAGTGTCTATCTCAACAGCTATGATCTATGTACCCTCCCTGTGAAGCTACATTAAACACCTTCCTTGCTTCTCCTTTCCCCATCTGTGAAAAGAGGAAGATAAATAGCCTGTTCTTCTATTATAGCAACATAAAGATCTCATCACATAGTGAGTCAGGAAGATGGGGATTTAAGGCTTGCCTCTAATCATGAACTCCTCCATTAGATTGTGAGCTACTTGAGAGTAGAGACAGTCTTTTGCTTTGTGTGTGTGTGTGTGTGTGTGTGTGTGTGTGTGTGTGTGTGTATTAATTGAACTTAGCACAGAAACTGGCTTATTGTAGTACTTTAGTGATTTCTGACTGACTAAAATATTAACTGTGCAATTTTGAGCAAGTCACTTAATATGCCCCCAAGTAGCTCTTTAAGATATTAAGTTGCAGAGTTTTGAACTTCATCAATGAAAGGAGTTTCCACAATTCTGTCTCCCTCTTTTAATGAAATCATAGGTCTGGACATATATACCCATATACCCCAAATCTAGAAAGTAGTTTAGGAAAAAATGCCAAGTTTTGTACATTTCCTATTATGGTCATTTTTATCTGTGCTATATTCCTGTCCTGCAAGGATTACAGCTGTGTTTTCTCTATTTTTAAAAATCTTCTCTAATCCCTAGTAAAATGCTCTGCACAAATTTACCAAAGAATTTTTGAGTTGAAAGGGACCTCAGTGGTTTAAGAATTAAGCACTTAAGAGTTTAATGTGTTCCAGCACACCATTGATGCTTAGTTACTTATGTGTTGGATTGAGATAAAACACAGGAATTGGAAAGAGAAAAAGGAAAAGAACATTTGAAAGTGATTTCAGGAAGTTCAAATTTTCTTAATTATGGGGTAAAACATACTTTGAAGTCTTAGGGAGTGCCATCTATCAATCAAATATTTATTGAGGGTTTCTTTGGTGCAAGCCATTCTTTATAACCTAAATTCTATTAGCCTATGACACACATAGAAAGAAATGTGTTTCTAGTTACCATTTCAGAATGACCAGGGCTACATTTAGGAAGTGCATGATTCTTCATAGAGATGGATGTTGGGTTAGGAGTTCTCTGAAATTAATCTTTCCCTTGAGATGGTTATCTTTTCCAAATGGGAAAACTTTTGTGGACAGATAGGAAGCTATATAGAGCAACCATCAGCACTAGAGACTGATTTACAAGCTTGAGTATCTCATATCTTTTTAGCTCTCTTGAAGCCTCTCATGACTCCTCCTCCTTCCATTCTCTCTTCTGAGAACCTTGCCTCATATTATACTGAAAAAATTGAGGTCATTCTTCCTCCCCACTCATCTCACATCGCCCAGACATTTTCTGTCACTATCTTCTCTCTTTCATTCTTATTTCACATGAAGAGGTGATCCTTCTCTTTACCAAGGAAAACCCCTCTACATGAATAAGTGATCCCATTCCATCACATCATTCCCAGTACATTGTACCTTCTGTCATACCTACTTTCTCATTCATCTTCAATCTGTTGCTGTCTATTGGTTGATATTTCTTTACCTATAAACATGCCAGTATCTCTTCCATCCTCAAAATCTCTTCATTTGATCCATTTGTCTGTGCTAGCTATCATCTTATATCTTTCTTCTCTTTTAATGATTAATCTCCTCGTTAAAGTTGTCTACAGTCAATGTGCCCTTTTCCTTCCTTTCATTGTCTTATCATCTATAATCTAACCTCCAATCTCATTTAAACAAATTTTCTTTCTCCAAAATTACCAACAATCTCATAATTGCCAAATTCAACAATATTTTCTCAATTTTCATCTTTCTTGACCTCTTTGCAAACTTTGACATTATCAATCATTCTCTCCTCTTTGATACTTTTCCTTCTAGGTTTTAATGACACTATTCTCTCCTGGTTCCCCTCTTATCTATCTGACCATTCCTCACTCTCCAGTATCTTCTTATCTCTTCTCCCTCTCTACAATTTCATTTAGTGATCTTATCAACTCTCATGAATTCAGTTATCTCTATGATGAAGATTCTCAAATGTGCTTATCTAGCATTAAGTGCTCTGCTGATGTCACATCTTCAATTGCTTATTGGTCATTTGAGACCATTTGAGTAATGGGGGTATTGGTGGGAAAAGATGGAGACAGCATTTGCAAATGCATAAAGGCAGAGATTAGCCAATGGAGAATAACCCAGGGAATAGTGAAGAAAATACTGTAAAGATATATTGGAGCCACGTGGTAGAAAAGCCTGAATGTTCAAATAGGCAGTCCATGTTTTATTTTGATAGACAATAAGGACAAGAATAGAGTAGGGAAGTGGTATTATTGAATTTGCCCTTTGGGAAGATTTTTTTTGACAATTATATAAAAGATTAAATGGAAAGAAATGGGAGAGGGGATTCAGGACAAAAAGATAAATTAGAAAACCATTACAGGTTAAGATAATAAAGGTAGTGGCAGTAGGAATTGGACTGGAAAGGGAGCGTGGGATGTTTGAGCTAGTCTGGAAATAGAAATGAAAGGATTTAGCTAGGGATTAGGGTGAGAAAAGGAGAGGGAAATTGGAGAAGGTTTTGAACTTGAGTAACTGAGCTTGACAAAAATAGGGAAATAAGGACATTTTTTAGCTTAATGAGCTTCTAGCACTATTGGTCTGTGGGTCTGATATTAGGCAAATTTCACCTTTGTTTAGAGCAGGGGTTCATAATCTGGGGTTTGTGAATTTATATTGTTTTAAAGAGACATCTGTATACCTGTATTTTAATATAACTGGTTTTCTTTTTAAACTCACATTTTTTTTTTTTTGCTGCATTTAAGAATTGTATTCTGAGAAAGGGGTCTCTAGATTTTACCAGACTGTCACAGAGGTATCCGTGGCTCAAAGGAAGGTTAAAAACTCCTGGTCTAGAGTTATTACAGCTTTCAAAACTCTTTCCTATAAAGGATCTCATTTGATCCTCACAGCAAATATATAGGAAGGTGAGGCTCATTATTGTTCCTGGAAACTTGCCCAGAGCTAGTAAAGTGACAGAGCCAGGTTTTGAACCTAGATCCTCTGTCCCCAAATCCTTGATCCAAATCACATGTGTGGTATGAGTTACACAAAATTTACTGATTTGAGATTTGAATCCAGGTGCCTAAAATTCTGTATTTTCCCCATAGATATAATCTGATAGAGAATTGTGATATGCACACACACACACACATAGAGGGAGACATAGACAGAGAGAAATAGAAAGAGAGAGACCAAAGAATAGAAAAAGAGACAGAAAGATGGGCAGAGAGAGACAGAAAGATACAGATGTAGAGTGAGACAGAAAGAGACAGAGACACACACATACACACAAATAGAGAGATACTGAGAGAGAGAGACAGAGAGATATTGCGAGAGGGAGAGAAAGAGAAAGAGAGAAAGACACACACACAGAGACAGAGACAGAGATAGAGAGATTGGAAGTCCATGTGCTGATGGAAAGTGGACTTCATATTTGAAGACCTAGGTTCAAATTCTGTCTTTGACATTTACTATCAATTATAACTTTTGAGGTCGGACATAATCTTTGAGGTCCTTTCTAGCTTGAAATGTTTGATACTATGATAGTGTGGGACACTGCTATATGAAACTATTGATTATGCATATTAACGATTTTACCTTTTGAATTTTTTTAAGTATTTAGAGCTTCGTTTCAATAAACACATTCGTCTCTGTGGAACAATATTCTTCATCTTTCAAACGGTTAGTATTTCTCCAGAATCCCTTTTATTTTTAAATAACATAAAGTGTTTGGAGAAACAAAGCACTTTGAGGTTTTTTTGTTTGATGCTTTGTCATCTGGTCATCTATTTTAAGGAATTACTAAGTGGATTTATGGAATGTTTAAATGAAAACTGAAAAGAAAAAAGAATTGAAAATAGGAAACCTGTTAATGCAGAGCACTGACCATGTTGATCCTTAAATAGCCTTTAGAAAATATTTTTTTTCCTAAACCAAGAGGTTCCAAGAAAAATCTAATTTAAAGGATAAAAAATATTTTCATTGAAAATTCTCTGGAGTTACTAGTAACTCCCAGATCTATGAGACCCTAAATTTTGCAAGGACTTTTCTTACAAATTTCTATAGTTATTTGGAGTGGAATATAAAGGATTTATGTGGCGGCCCAGCATGGAGGTGGGAGACTCCCTGTTGTGGAAACTGTCCAGCACTGAATATCCAGTTCCAAAGTTTTCCACAAGTAACAATCCAAAACTACAGAAACATATGCAGGGAAAGTTAACTTAAAAGTGTGGGGAGATAGGTCTCTGAGAAGCCAAGGCTGTTAATTATCATCTGAAGTGCTTGGGGTTACCAATGTGGCCAAGTGCTATCATAGAGTTTCTCCCTGATTTAGCAGTTTGGCATTTTCTCCATTATGAATGAGGATTTTGGTGAGATGTGCTGAAGTCTGATACAATGAAGAAGAGTCTCTCAACTATTAACCTTTTTCCTCTTGGCAACTGAAAGCCACATAGAGAGCTCTCACGTTGACTCAAATGGTACCTAGTTCAAATTTGCACCCCAATTCTCCAGAATGTAGGACAAGAATATTTAAAAAGAAGAGATGGAAAAAAGATCAATCTTGGTACTTGGCCTGAACCACTGAGCCCATGAATGTATGTATGTTGCTAGTGGTATCCATGTGCACTGCCAGTTGGGTCATCCCCATATCACTATCAGAAGTACTCAGAGAAGTTATTGTTGGAATCTTTACAAACTGTTAAGTCATTAGAGTTGATAGAGACAATAATTATCTAATTTAGCATGGTTCAGTATTATTGATCTGATCTTACAAGGAGATGTTTTGGGCCAGAACCTGAACTAAGGTACTAAGTAGAACTAATTGATACAATACTTGTGTTCACACCTTTAGAGAGCTCATACAAGCAAGAAGTATTTAAGTACTCATTGGAGTTCACAAATATGGGAGATTCACAAAGTAAATTTTGTAACTTTGTGAATTCACACCTCCCTTGAAGCTCTTAGGGCCAGAGAGCACTCTGGGAGAAAACCCATAATCCCATTCTCTCAGAAGAGATCATATATAAACCCAGTCAAGGGAGTTCAGCTGAATTTAGATTGAGAGGGGAGCGTCAAGTGAGTTCAGCCAGAAGCCCTCTCTTGGAGGAAAGACAGATTCACCTTTGTGCTGGCTGGAGGCTGAAGAAAGCAGAGGCAGAAACAAAGGACAAAGCTACAAGAGCTCTTAGAACTAAGCAGAAAGATAGACTTCTAAGAAAAAGTTAACTGGGCTATTTTGGAAGGAAAAAACAAACATTTGCATTTTATCACCTGGCTGTGTTTTGAGGTGATTATTACTTTCAATTGCAACTAAGGCTGCCTCCAGAAAACCTCCCCGAGAAACCTGCTCCCAGAGAGAACCATAATATATATTTTAAAGAAGAAGATCACCACAAGTTATGGGCTACCATTTCCTCCATTGTCTTCCCAGACATGCCTATGACTTGCTCATGAAATTTTGTCTTAAAGAATAGTACCCTGTTAGGTAGCTCAGTGGATAGAGCACCAGCCCTGAAGTCAGGAGGACCTGAGTTCAAATCTGATCTCAGACACTTAACACTTCCTAGCTGTGTGACCTTGGGCAAGTCACTTAACCCCAATTGCCTCAGGAAAAAAAAAAGAAGAAGAAAAAGAATAGTGCCCCTTCCATCAAAATAATAAAGAAGCTGTAGGGAAGTAATCCCATTAAAAGAAAATAAAGGACCTGTGATTTACTTTACTCTTTTAAAAAAAATTATGGTATAAAGCAAGCATTTCCTTAACACAGTATAATTTTAGAAGATGACTCCATTATGTACAACTTGCCATTTCCCTTAAATATATAACAATTATAATTTAAATGTCTTTTTCCCTCTCTCCCTTTTCCACTCACTAAAGATAGCTACTATTAGTGGAAAATGGCTAAGCAGATTGTGCTATATTAGTGAATATAATATGCTCCCCTAAAGACAAAAATAAAGTCTAGAAATTTGAAGACCTGTGCTAAATGAAAAAAAAAAATAGCAATAGGAGCCCAGGAGTATATAATGCCAGAGTGAAAGTGATCTTAGTGGTTACTGAGACCATTCTTTACTTGAGTAGATATCCTTTCTGCACTGTTTCTCATTAAGTGGTCATCCAGTCTCCCCACAGAGACCTCCAATGACAGTAATCTCACTATCTTTTTTGTGGTTTATTATTCTGCTGGGCACAGCTAAGTGGTGCAATGGATAGAACTCCATGCCTGGAGTTAGGGAAACTCATCCTTCTGGGTTCAAATGCAGCCTTACTAGTTGTGTGATCCTAAGCAAGTCACTTAACACTGTTTGCCTCAGTTTCCTCTCTATAAAATGAGCTGTAAATGGCAAACTCCTTCAGTATCTCTGCCAAGAAAATCCCAAATGGGGTCATAAAGAGTTGGATAACAAAATTTCCAATTATGGAAGTTTCGCCTTTGGTAAAGTCTGATCTCTTGCCTTCTGCCATACTTTTTTTTGGATTCTGCCTTCTGGAAGGGGAGCAAAACAAATCAAAATTTTCTTCCATTTCTCAGCCCTTCAGATACTTGAATTCAGCTATCACTCTTCTTCATTGCCATTACTGGCAATTTTTCTTCTCCAGGCTAAATATCCCTAGTTCTTTTGATCCCTTAATGATATGAAACATGATATCCTGAAATGGTTACAATTCTTCAGATGTGTTCTGTCTTCAGAAGCTCTTGAAGAAATAATGTTTATTATAAAAAATATGTATTCAGTACCTACAATGTATGGAGCACTGTAATAAATACAAAGAAGAACAAGACATGAAGATTACTTTTATGGAACTCAAAATATAATAAGGGAGATAAGACCCATGTATAAAAAATTAAAATAATACTTCAAAAGAAAATGTAACATTCAGAATTGGGAGAGTTTTACTGCAACATCATAAAACATCTATGTAATGACTAGCAGCTATTTTAAACAAATTTAAATATTTATTACAACACATTTCCAAATATGATGGAAAGGAACAGAAAGAAGGTAGAAAAGTGATGCATAAAATCACCACGAAGGGAGGGAAGAATGTAGCAGAATCTCACCAAATGGACCTTGGGGTCCAAAATAAGAAAAAATTCTAAAGTTCTAAGGGACCCAAAAGGGGTGAGGTGGGGAAAGGCAGTCAGCCAGGAAGAAAATATAAACTGTATTTGTAAAGCACTTTGCAAACCTTAAAGCAGTATATAAATGTTTATGTTTTATTATTATTATTTTATTATTTATTTTTATTATTATTAAAATTAGAATTAGATGAAGCTTCAGCATATTTTGATGAATGAATGAAAAAAAGCACTTACTATGAGCTTGTAATCAATTGCTGGACAGCTCCAAGTTCTGAAAGTTTCATTTTGGGCAAAGTCTGCCCCTGATTGCTTTGAGCAGACAAAAAAACTTTCAGGAAATTTACATTCCAATAAGAGAAAACTACTTACCTGTTTAAGGGACTAGAAGAAAAAGGGCAGGGGGATGTGGAGCTTGCACTTCAGTTATCATTGTTTGAAAATGGCTTGACAATCAGAGTCCAGGGTGCTGAGTTCTTGTAGGAGAGGATGAGGTGAGGATGTGGTTTGGAGATGATTGTATGTATAACTTTATCTTGGGTTTTGATTAAGCATCAAATCAGCAAAACATACAAATTAATCAGTGTGTTTCACATAGTGAAACTGCTTATTCTAGACAGATGAAACTCAATGACCTATAATAGAGAACTAGGTGTGTACATGAGAAGCTCTTCCTTCTATTTATACCCAAAAAAAGAAATGCAATTATAGGAAGAGGGAGAAAAATAAATTTGAACACTAATATAAACACTGTTATGTATTTGATTTTATATCCACAATTCATACTCTAGCTTTCCTTTTCTAGATTTTATATACTGGGATTGTTATTTATGCTCCAGCTCTGGCTTTGAATCAAGGTAAATTTTTGCACAATTTTGGGCCTACATGTGGTTAATTTTGAATAAATGTCTCCAGAGAGAAGGAGTCTCAAGGGCAAGAGGAATTAAGGAGCTGTGAATTTCAGAGAGGAAGTGATGGTGCAGGAAAATGTGTTTCTAGAGACAATGGTGTACCATAAGAGAGCATCCAGGTGTGAAAGGATGATGTGGTACTTCCTCCTCAAAGAAGGATCTGGGAGGAGCTTTGACAGATCACACTAAACCTAGTTGCAAAGCCAGGCTATGACACTAGATACTCTCCCTCCAAATCCAATCCTATTTTAACAGTAGATGTATCTGTTTTGTGAACTCTTATAAAAGAAAAAAAAACTTACTGAAATTTTGGGATGTGGTTCTTGAGAGTCAGTTGAAATGTATATATTTTATGGGGATTAATTTTCTCCTTTTTTCTTCAGTCACAGGATTTGATCTTTGGGGTGCAATCATTGTCACAGGAGTGGTCTGCACTTTCTACTGCACAATGGTATGTCTGCCATTTATTTCTATTGGAACATGTGAAAATTCTAGGACTCAGGCTGTCCCTCTTACTGTCAGAAAATGGGTTGCCCATATTTTTTTAATTACACAGGGAAGATGGGAATATTCAGAGAGGAAAAAATTGTATTTCCTCATAGTATTTGATGATTTCTTTGTTACAGTGGTAGTGATGAGAGTGGGGTGAGAATACTCAGGTTGATGTGGAGGGAGTTAGGCTCTTGATACAGTGCTATGTATTGAAGGGTAGGAATACTTAGGAAGCTTTTATAGTTTTGCTGGGAACCCTTGAGAAGCAGAACCAAGATGGTGGAGATTCATCTGACTTCTCCCAAATTCTCCTTTAAATATTTTAAAAATAATGTCTTTAAACAAATTCTGGAGCAGTAGAACCCATAAAAGGATAGGTTGAAACAATTTTCCAGCCCAACACAACTTAGAAGCTCAGCAGGAAAAGTCTTGCACCTGGCTGAGAATGAAGACAGTCTACTGGAATAGTAGACTGAGCCAACTGAGCCCAAGCTAGCCAGTAGGACAATTCTTCTCTCTTCTTTGCCTCTGTTGGATATGGAGCCAGAAGACTGGCCGTTATTCCCTAACTATGCCCCATACTACTATATTATTAACATACTAACTATGTTAATTTGGAAAAGTTATTTAATTTCTCTTTAATTAATTTAATTTAAGATTTTGGATTAAATAATTTCAAAGATTCCTTCCATGTCCTCTGAGCCAATGATCAAAATGGTAATATTTTAAATGTGCTTTCCCCAACAAAGGGTGGTTTCAAAGCTGTCATCTGGACAGATGTTTTCCAAGTTGGAATTATGGTGGCAGGACTTTTGTCTGTGATCATAAAGGCTGCTGAGATTCAAGGTGGGATCGACAATATTCTAAATGATTCTTATCATGGAGGAAGATTAAACTTCTGGGAGTAAGTTTTCTTTTGTCTGTGCCCGTGCATATGTATATATACACGTGTGTGGTATTTTAATATTTAATTAATTTTCTGTTATACTTATTTAGTTTTGTGAATTTTGAATAATACATTTAAAATTTTAATTTTAACAAGAAAGAGCATCTTCTATTAAGCACTGGGATTGTGCTAATTTCTGGATGACATTTTCTCAGCTCAATAGACAAGTAGAGGTGATTGGTCACATCAGCTAATCTTAATTTATCTCTATTAGACTTTAGTTAATTTAACTCCATTAGACTTTTCCACATCAAAGATGTTGTGTATGCTTCAGTACCTTAAGTTTGGGATAATTTTAAGGCTGGGATTACAAATGCAATATTTTCAGTCCCTGAAAGCAGTCAAAGAACATTTTACAAAGTTCAAAAATCAACTAGAATGGTGGCTATATTGAAAAATCAACACAAAATGATGCATAAGATAATAGTTCTATTGAATTTGTATAAGAAATATCAGTATTTTAAAAATTTAAATAATTAACCTTCTAAGTTTTTGTTTGTTGGTATCATTTATGTTCCTGAAGTTATTAAATCTTAGCACTATCTTAGAACTTTTAGGACGCCCTATTTATCTTGTTTGATCCTCACTACAAGCCTCCCAGTTGAGGCTTGTATAGTTGAGGAAACTGAGGCAGACAGAGATAAAGCGACTTGCCTTAAGTCATAAAGTTTCTGAGACTAGCTTTCAGCTCAAGCTTTCCTAACTCCAGATTCAGTATTCTGGCTACTGTGCTATCTAGTTGCCCAGGAACAGGACCTTATGTTTCTTTCATTTTTTTTTTTTATTTTATATTTCAAACTCCTAAAGGATGACTTTTTACTTCATTGGAATTAAATGTGAAAAGTTTCTACAGTATTACACTCTGTGCAATAGTCTGATATTTTGTCTCCTTTCCCTCCTTTTCATTTAGCTTCAATCCAAATCCTTTACAAAGGTATAGCTTCTGGACAATTACCATTGGGGGGACCTTCACATCAACCAGTATCTATGGCATCAATCAATCCCAGGTTCAGAGGTACATCGCTTGTAAAAGCAGGTTCCAAGCAAAAATGTAAGAGACTTTGGTATCAACAGTCTTCAAATATCCTTCAGTTTTTATAAAGATCTGTTTCACTCTTTGCATAATGGTAAATGGGGCAACTAAGTAGCAAAGTGGATAGAGTACCAGGTCTGGAGTCAGGAAGACTCATCTTCCTTAGTTCAAATCTAGCCTCAGATACTTACTAGCTATGTGACTCTAGGTAAGGTAATTAACCCAGTTTGCCTCAGTTTCCTCATCTGTAAAATGAGCTAGAGAAGGAATGGTAAATGAGGCAGCTAGGTGTCAAAGTGGATAGAGTACCAGGTCTGGAGGCAGGGAGACTTCTCTTCCTTAGTTCAAATTTGGCTTCAGACACGTACTATGTGACTCTGGGCAAATTAATAAATCTAGTTTGCCTCAGTTTCCTCATCTGTAAAATGAGCTAGAAAAGGAAATGGAAAACCACTTTAATATCTTTGCCAAGAAAACCCCAAATGGAGTCACAAAGAGTCAGACACAACTGGAAAACAATTGAAATAATAAATAATGTAACAACATAATAATGTAATAATACAGTAACATAATGGTAAGTGATGATGTTGAGGATGATAGAGATGATGGTGATAATGGTGATTATGATGATGATGGTGGAAGTAGTGATGATGATGGTGGTGGTGATGGGAGGCAGTGTGGTAAGATGTATAACATGTTGGCAATGAAGTCATTTCTGAATTTAGAGCTTTACTCTGATACCTACCAATTATGAGATCACAGACAAGTTTCATTTCACTGCTCAAGGCTCTGTTCATTTATATTCATTCAATCAACATTTACAGATAAATTTTTCCTCTGTACCATTGGCTTTTATTCAATGATAGAATCACAGATCTGTACAAACATGATGATAAGTTGATTTTCATAAAGAATTTTAATTTTAGCAAAGTGCTTTACATATTATCTCTCTCTTGAGTTTCAAAACAACATTAGCAGGTACTAGAAGTTTTGCCCCTGTTTTACAGATGAAAGAAATGATGCTGAGAAAGTTTAAGGTTACACGGCTAATAAAGGTTAAAGATAAAATTTGGATTCAATCCTTTGTGACATCAAAGCTTTATTTATTTTAAAATTTCAATAGTATTTTATTCTCTAATTACATGTAAATTATAATTACATTCATTTTGACACCAAGGCTTTAGAAAGACACTGTGATACACCAGTCAGAGCCCAGGGTTTGGATTTGGATCTTAATTCTGTCACTACAGGTGTTGGACAACTTACCTCTCTGGACTTGTTTCCTCATCTGTGATTTGAATAGTTTGAACAGATGACCCTTAGATTGCTTTTAATTCTAAAGGAGGAAGAAGGAAACGACTTCACTATTTTCAGCTAGTTGTCAGAGTAGATAGAGTGCTAGATTTGGAGTTAAGAAGATCTGAGTTCAAACCTCCCTCAGATACTTAGTGCTTCTTTGCAGGAGCAAACAACTTTCTTTTAGAGAACTTCAGTGAATCTTTTGAAAAAGGTAGAATCACTGGATCAAGGACTGACATCTTTCCTTGTTTTCTGACATTTATGGCTTGGATAAGATGAACCATTTTGATCTAAAGGATCCAACTAGGGATTATAGTTGATTACCATAGCAACATCTCAAACTATTTTGTGCAGGTGGCTCTACTTGAATGGCACTGTGGTCAATTACAGTAATCACAATGTGACTCTGAATGTGAATGTGACTATGGTAAGTGCAGGTGTGTAGATCTGAATAGAAGAGCACCATAAATACCTGCACTTATTTCCTTATAAAATGGAAGTGAATGCTCTTCTCCATCTTCCACTGTGTCTTCTGAATTCCAAAGTATCCAAGTATCTACTTAACTAGATGAGAAAATTAGAGGAGATACTTTTTGGGAACTATATATGAAAGTACAATCTTTGGAATAAACAAATATTTTATCAAAAACTTGGTTGTTTCATTATTATGTGGTGTGACAACACTCTTTGTAATGTAGAATTATTTTAATTACATATAATAATAATCTTTAATATTCATTTAAAAATTTAGTTTCTAAAATTCTCAAAAATCCTTCAAAAATATTCAAATTCTCTCTCCCTCTCATTCCCTTCCCTCTTTCCTTTTTGAAAAGGCAAGTTGAAACAAATCATACATGTGCCACATGCAAAATATATTTCCATATTAGTCGTGTTATGAAAGAAAACACAAACAAAAAAAATCCATAAAAACCCAGAGACAAGAAAAATAAAGAAAAGATTATACTTCAATCTACATTAAGATTCTATCAATTCTTTCTCTGGAGGAGGATATGATTTTTTTTTTTTATCATGAGTCCTTTGGAATTGTCTTGAATAGATAAGAATAGCTAGTTCATTCATAGTTGAACATTGTATAATGTTGCTGTTACAGGGTACAATGTTCTCCTAGTTCAACTCACTTCACTTTGTATCAGCTGATATGTCTTCCCATGTTTCTCTGGAACCATCCTGATTGTTATTCCTTATGACACAATAGTATTCTATCACAATCATATACTGCAACTTGTTCAACTATTCCCCAATTAATGGGAATGCTTTCCATTTCTACTTCTTTGTCACCACAAAAAGAGCTGCTATAAATATTTTTGTACAAAAGGTCATTTTTTTCCTTTTCCTTAAAAAAAAATCTCTTTTGAATACAGACCTAGTGATGGTACTGCTGTATCAAAGGAAATGTATGTACAATTTTACTGGGCATAGTTCAAAATTGCTCTCCAGAATGATTGTATCTAAAGAAAGCAGATAGTGGAGAATGAAAGAAGAAAGATCTTGAATCTTGGTTCTCAGGCTCCAAGTTTAGTGGCCATAATGTGATCTACATTTCTGATGTCAAAAAGATTGTTAAATCAGAGCAAAACCCATTTTTTGGGTCCAACTAAATGATAATGTGTATTTACTTTATGTAACTATGGAAACAAAAATGGTAATGCTTTGCTTTTTTTTTTTTTTTTTTTTTTTTACCCTTACATGATGCTACCTTTTAGGTTCAAATGATCGAATTTTATTCTTTGTTTTAGGTCTCTTTATATAAATCTTGTAGGACAATGGATCATTCTTGCCTGTACTGTTTTATGCGGGCTTGCCATTTATTCAAGGTACCATAACTGTGATCCTTGGACTTCAAAGAAAATATCAGCACCAGACCAGGTTCAGTAGTGTTGCTCTTTTGTGAATGCGTTTGTCAGATTAACAAAGCATATTATAAAATGACCATGCTTATTCAGAAAAATCCTACACATTAAGCAAAAAACATGGGGAAAAACTAGAAACTCATTGTTAAAAGTTGGTTTTACATATATTGGATAACTTGCCATCTAGGGAAGGGGGTGAGGGGAAAGAGGGGAAATTTGGCTTTGCATAAACATAAGGCTTTGCAGGGGTCAATGTTGAAAAATTATCCATGCATATGTTTTGAAAATAAAAAAGCTGTAATAAAAAAGAGTTGGTTTTAAAGATTTAGCAAATTTGCACTTTCAAAGTTATTGCTAAATGAGGAAGGAATCTTGTGTTCAAAATTAAAACATGGAGACAGATTTTAAGAGCATTTGTTAATAATATGTTTGACAATAATTAGACTAGATGAATCTCAGTTGTGTTTTAGAAATGAGCTAGAAAAGGAAATGGAAAACCACTTTAATATCTTTGCCAAGAAAACCCCAAATGGAGTCACAAAGAGTCAGACACAACTGGAAAACAATTGAAATAATAAATAATGTAACAACATAATAATGTAATAATACAGTAACATAATGGTAAGTGATGATGTTGAGGATGATAGAGATGATGGTGATAATGGTGATTATGATGATGATGGTGGAAGTAGTGATGATGATGGTGGTGGTGATGGGAGGCAGTGTGGTAAGATGTATAACATGTTGGCAATGAAGTCATTTCTGAATTTAGAGCTTTACTCTGATACCTACCAATTATGAGATCACAGACAAGTTTCATTTCACTGCTCAAGGCTCTGTTCATTTATATTCATTCAATAAACATTTACAGATAAATTTTTCCTCTGTACCATTGGCTTTTATTCAATGATAGAATCACAGATCTGTACAAACATGATGATAAGTTGATTTTCATAAAGAATTTTAATTTTAGCAAAGTGCTTTCCATATTATCTCTCTCTTGAGTTTCAAAACAACATTAGCAGGTACTAGAGGTTTTGCCCCTGTTTTACAGATGAAAGAAATAATGCTGAGAAAGTTTAAGGTTACACGGCTAATAAAGGTTAAAGATAAAATTTGGATTCAACCCTTTGTGACATCAAAGCTTTATTTATTTTAAAATTTCAATAGTATTTTATTCTCTAATTACATGTAAATTATAATTACATTCATTTTGACACCAAGGCTTTAGAGAGACACTGTGATACACCAGTCAGAGCCCAGGGTTTGGATTTGGATCTTAATTCTGTCACTACAGGTGTTGGACAACTTACCTCTCTGGACTTGTTTCCTCATCTGTGATTTGAATAGTTTGAACAGATGACCCTTAGATTGCTTTTAATTCTAAAGGAGGAAGAAGGAAACGACTTCACTATTTTCAGCTAGTTGTCAGAGTAGATAGAGTGCTAGATTTGGAGTTAAGAAGATCTGAGTTCAAACCTCCCTCAGATACTTAGTGCTTCTTTGCAGGAGCAAACAACTTTCTTTTAGAGAACTTCAGTGAATCTTTTGAAAAAGGTAGAATCACTGGATCAAGGACTGACATCTTTCCTTGTTTTCTGACATTAATGGCTTGGATAAGATGAACCATTTTGATCTAAAGGATACAACTAGGGATTATAGTTGATTACCATAGCAACATCTCAAACTATTTTGTGCAGGTGGCTCTACTTGAATGGCACTGTGGTCAATTACAGTAATCACAATGTGACTCTGAATGTGAATGTGACTATGGTAAGTGCAGGTGTGTAGATCTGAATAGAAGAGCACCATAAATACCTGCACTTATTTCCTTATAAAATGGAAGTGAATGCTCTTCTCCATCTTCCACTGTGTCTTCTGAATTCCAAAGTATCCAAGTATCTATTTAACTAGATGAGAAAATTAGAGGAGATACTTTTTTGGAACTATATATGAAAGTACAATCTTTGGAATAAACAAATATTTTATCAAAAACCTGGTTGTTTCATTATTATGTGGTGTGACAACACTCTTTGTAATGTAGAATTATTTTAATTACATATAATAATAATCTTTAATATTCATTTAAAAATTTAGTTTCTAAAATTCTCAAAAATCCTTCAAAAATATTCAAATTCTCTCTCCCTCTCATTCCCTTCCCTCTTTCCTTTTTGAAAAGGCAAGTTGAAACAAATCATACATGTGCCACATGCAAAATATATTTCCATATTAGTCGTGTTATGAAAGAAAACACAAACAAAAAAAATCCATAAAAACCCAGAGACAAGAAAAATAAAGAAAAGATTATACTTCAATCTACATTAAGATTCTATCAATTCTTTCTCTGGAGGAGGATATGATTTTTTTTTTTATCATGAGTCCTTTGGAATTGTCTTGAATAGATAAGAATAGCTAGTTCATTCATAGTTGAACATTGTATAATGTTGCTGTTACAGGGTACAATGTTCTCCTAGTTCAACTCACTTCACTTTGTATCAGCTGATATGTCTTCCCATGTTTCTCTGGAACCATCCTGATTGTTATTCCTTATGACACAATAGTATTCTATCACAATCATATACTGCAACTTGTTCAACTATTCCCCAATTAATGGGAATGCCTTCCATTTCTATTTCTTTGTCACCACAAAAAGAGCTGCTATAAATATTTTTGTACAAAAGGTCATTTTTTTCCTTTTCCTTTAAAAAAAAATCTCTTTTGGATACAGACCTAGTGATGGTATTGCTGTATCAAAGGAAATGTATGAACATTACTGGGCATAGTTCAAAATTGCCCTCCAGAATGATTGTATATAAAGAAAGCAGGTAATGGAGAACGAAAGAAGAAAGATGTTGAATCTTGGTTCTTAGGCTCCAAGTTTAGTGGCCATAATGTGATCTACATTTCTGATGTCAAAAAGATTGTTAAATCAGAGCAAAACCCATTTTTTGGGTCCAACTAAATGATAATGTGTATTTACTTTATGTAACTATGGAAACAAAAATGGTAATGCGTTGCTTTTTTTTTTTTTTTTTTACCCTTACATGATGCTACCTTTTAGGTTCAAATGATCGAATTTTATTCTTTGTTCTAGGTCTCTTTATATAAATCTTGTAGGACAATGGATCATTCTTGCCTGTACTGTTTTATGCGGACTTGCCATTTATTCAAGGTACCATAACTGTGATCCTTGGACTTCAAAGAAAATATCAGCACCAGACCAGGTTCAGTAGTGTTGCTCTTTTGTGAATGCGTTTGTCAGATTAACAAAGCATATTATAAAATGACCATGCTTATTCAGAAAAATCCTACACATTAAGCAAAAAACATGGGGAAAAACTAGAAACTCATTGTTAAAAGTTGGTTTTACATATATTGGATAACTTGCCATCTAGGGAAGGGGGTGAGGGGAAAGAGGGGAAATTTGGCTTTGCATAAACATAAGGCTTTGCAGGGGTCAATGTTGAAAAATTATCCATGCATATGTTTTGAAAATAAAAAAGCTGTAATAAAAAAGAGTTGGTTTTAAAGATTTAGCAAATTTGCACTTTCAAAGTTATTGCTAAATGAGGAAGGAATCTTGTGTTCAAAATTAAAACATGGAGACAGATTTTAAGAGCATTTGTTAATAATATGTTTGACAATAATTAGACTAGATGAATCTCAGTTGTGTTTTAGAAATTAGTTTGATTACAGATACAAAGATTGTTGCAAAGCAATGAGGAAATCATACAGTCATAGAGAAATACTGAAGTTTTTAAATCAATCAACAAACAGAAATAAAGTTTTGTTATAGAGCCAAACAATTATCTCAAACATTTATTTATGTGAAATAATTCATTCTCTGACAATGCTTAAATAACTGAGAAATTGATCTATCTCCTTCATCAGTTGGAAAAACAAAATTCTATTTTCTGATAAGTAAATCTGGGACTTTTTCAGCTCATGCCCTATTTAGTGATGGATATTCTACAAGATCATCCGGGACTCCCTGGACTCTTTGTGGCATGTGTATATGGTGGAACACTAAGGTATGGAGTTTATGTAATTCATGGAGTGTGATTTTTGGAGTGCTTTGCAATGACCTTCATATTTTTACAAGTTAAGTTGGATTTTAAATATAAGAACAATAAAAATGTAACTCATGTATATATTCTATTGTATACTTCAAAGAATTGTGATATCATTGATGTTCATAAGATAAATGAGATAAAAATTTTAAAGTGCTTAACATAGTGCCTGGCACATAGTGAACACTAAATAATCCTAATTATTATAATCATCATCATTTTTATCTAACATGTTACCATATTCTCTTTGAGGTTTCAATAACAATGAATAAATGTCATCATTGTTCACTTTCAAAAGGTTTGGATATTTATCAGAAATAGGTAGCCTAACAATTTTTCATTCATGTACATATACACATGCACATATATACAGATGTACACATGTATTTTTTCACAAACGACATTTGTATTTCAAGGAATTCCTTTTCCATATAAAAGTACTTTAAAAATGGGGCAAGACAATCATATCTGCTGATAAAGCACATCTTCTACCTCTTGATAAAGACGTGCTGGGTTAGAAATGTAGAATGAGACATACATGTCCGTACTTGGCCAATATGTGGAAATATTTTCCTTGCCTATGAATATTTCTTTTTTTTTTATTAAAGCTTTTTAGTTACAAAGCATATGCATGGGTAATTTTTCAGCATTGATCCTTGCAAAACCTTCTTTTCCAACTTTTCCCCTCCTTCTCCCCACCCTCTCCCCTAACTGGCAGGTAATCTAATACATGTTAAATATGTTGAAATACATGTTAGATCCAATATGTGTATACATATTTATACAGTTGTTTGGTTGCACAAGAAAAATCAGATCAAGAAGGAAGAAAAAGGAAAAACTGAGAAAGAAAACACAATGCAAGCAAATAACAAAGAGAGTGAGAATGCTATATTGTGCTCTACACTCACTTCCCATATGCCTCTCTCTGGGTGTAGATGGCTCTCTTCATCACTGCACAAGTGGAACTGGTTTGAATCATCTCATTGTTGGAAGAGAGCCATGTCCATCAGAATTGATCCTCGTAGAGTCTTGTTATTGGTACATATGTATTTTTGCACTAAGTTATACATATATGTGCATGTGTGTATGTGTCTGTACATATAAATACACATACAGAGGGAGAAAACACACACATACAGAAAGAGAAAGTGAGAGAAAATCACACCAGAAAGAGACAGAGACAAAGAAACAGATTCACACAAAGAGAGAGAGAGACACACACACACAGAGGCACACAGAAAGGGATAAAGGTAAGACAGAGACAGAGACAGAGAAATACACATACACACACACTGAGACAGCCAGAGACAGACAGACAGACAGAGAGAGAGAGAGAGAGAGAGAGAGAGAGACTCAGAGAGAGAAGCAGTATGGCATGATGGATTGTATTGGTTTTTATATTAGTTTTTGAGTTAAAACAACTGGATTCAAATTTTGCCTCATACTTTCTAGCTATATAATCATGGATAAATCACAACTTCTTTTTAACCTCAGGAAATGCTTCTAGAATTTTAGAATAAAGAAGTATTGTTTGTATTTGTGGAAGGGATTCCTTTCTATTCCAGTGAAATCTCTGGTTACTCATGGATTGACGTACATGTGTGGCTACAACATAGGAAAGGAAGGGGAGACAGCAAATGCACAATTATATATAGACAAGCTAAATATAGGATAAATAGAAATGATTAAGAGACAGATGGTACTAGAATTAAGAGAGGTTAGAAAAGGTTTCTTGCAGAACAGTGGCTTTTAGTTGGGTCTTGAAGGAATCCAGGGAAGCCGGGAGGCAGAGAGGAGGAGTGAGAGCTTCCAGGTATGAGGGACAGTGAGAGAGAGTTCCCAGAGTAGGGAAGTAGAATGGTTTGTTTGTGGAATAAGCATGAGACCAGTTATTGGCTCAAAGAATATATGATAGGGAGTATGGTATAAGTAAGTTCCAGGTAATAAAGGGCTTTGAATGTCAACAGGGAATATTATATTTAATCATGGAAATGATAGAGAACCAGTGGACTTTATTGAGTAGGGGGACAACATGGCTCAATTCCTGCATTTGAAATATACTAGCAATTCTAGTTTGTGCATATTATTTGGGCTACTCTTCAACAACTTGTATTCCAAAAGCATCGATTAGGTCAACAGTGCTTATGTAATTAATGCTTTTCATAGTATACATGCTAAGAAGCTTTCTCCACTAGTAAAATTGTAGATTTCCCCTTCCTCTACCTTTACTCTTCAAATAAAATTATAGCATATTTTAAGGAAGATGGACTACTAGTTCTTTCATTATAAAGATGAAAAAACCTCCCAATCTTTTTGCCTTCATCATGCTTATTTCTTTTCGGCCAGAAGAGAGAGAATTCAGTGTATAGAAAAAGAATTGACTTGAAATCAAAAGATTTAAAAAACCCCAAGTCTGTCTCTTGTTACATGTATTCCTCTCTCTCTCTAAAATGAAAGAGGTGGGGAGCAGGTTTGGACTGGATGATCTCTAAGAGTCCCTGATACTCTATAGTCTTCCAGTAAGACGAGGGTAGCATTAACAAAGTCACAGTAGAATGTAAACTCCCTGAAGGTAAGAATTATTGTCCATTTCTGACTTTTCTTCATTAAGGTCTTACAAGCTGTCTTGCTTGTGGAAGGAACTCAATTGAGTGCTTGTGGAATTAGATTGAATTCAATCAGGTACTACAATACTTTAAAAAACAAAACAGCATTGTAGTAATAAAGAAGCCTAGGTTTAAATTCTTGTTCTTCAATTTACTTCCCATAGGACCTCGGTCAAGTTATTTGCTTTTCTAGAACTTGATTTCCTTATTTATAAATTGGACAACTCTAGATTGATGATCTCATTTGTGGAATCAGGAGCCTTGGTTTGTCTTTTACTGCTTGGTATTGTTCTTCCTCTTCTGTCAAATGAGCTGGAAAAGGAAATGTCAGATTACTTTAGCATCTTGGCCAAAAAAAAAAAACCCAAATGGGGTCACAGATAGTTGAACACACCTGAAAAACTATTGAATAACAACAATGGTAGGTAGACTAGATATTATTATGTTAAAAGACTAGGGGAAATGCTTTACCATGAGAAACACGTCTATCTGTAGGCAGAAAAATAGAGCACATCTACCCTTTTTGCTATAACCATAGCTCATTAAGGCTTTGCCTTAATAGTTTTTTTTGGCCAGGATATTCTAAGTTTTACTTGATCATGGTGCTCAACTAACTAAACAGTATGTTTCTGTTATTCTCCAATTTTCTATGTCTCCATTGTTGAGTCTATTTTGGACTCCTTTCATTTGATTTTTTATTTCTCCAAAGATGATAAAAATGTTAGGAAGATTTTGCCAATGATTTCTTTCACATCTCTATGAAAGTTTTGGGCAAAAAAGAAAAATGCAAAGAATTAAAGAAATTCATTAATATATGAACTGAATTGCATATAATGATTACTACCAATTTTTGTTTTCCAACTTCTTCTTTATTTCTTTGTTCTTCATAATGGGCAGCTAGGTGACACAGTGGAAAGAATACCAGATTTGGAGTCAGGAAGACCTGAGTTCAAATAAGTCCTCAGCAACTTATTAGCTGAGAAACTTACTTACTGAGCTTAACCCTGCTTGCCTTGGTTTCCACATTACACGCTGATAAAATGAGATGGAAAGAAAATGCAAACCACTCCAGCATCTTTTCCAAGACAACTCTAAAAGGGGTCAAAAAGAGTTTGATGTGACTAAAAATGATCAAATAATAACAACAAAATCTTCTTAAAATACTTTAAAGTAATTAGGTTTTTACTTGTCTCTTTCAGCACAGTTTCCTCCAGTATCAATGCTTTAGCTTTAGTCACTATTGAAGACCTCATCAAACCTCATTTTCAGTCACTCTCAGAAAAGACTCTATCTTGGCTTTTGAAAGGAACAAGTAAGTGACCACTGAATTTTTACAATTTTATATATAAAATCTTTTTATTAATTTATTAAAAATATGGATAAATGTTTGCTATATCAAAAATCTTTATTCCTACATTCAGTCTGGCTGAATTGAGGATGGTCAACTATTTTTGTATTAAGAAGAGATCATAGATTTAGAAATAAAAGTTGCTGTAGATTTTACAGTATTGACAATTGTCAAGCCTTTTGTTCCAATTTTTCCCCTCCTTTCCCCCATCCCCTCCCCCAATGGCAGGTTGGCCAATACATGTTAAATATGTTAAAGTATAAATTAAATACAAAATAAATATATGTGTCTTAACAGTTATTTGACTGTACAAAAAGAATTGGACTCTGAAATAGTGTACAATTAGCCTGTAAAGGAAATCAAAAATGCAAATGGACAAAAAAATAGAGGGATTAGGAATTCTATGTAGTGGTTCATAGTCATCTCCCAGAGTTCTTTTGCTGGGTGTAGCTGGTTCAATTCATTATTGCTCTATTGGAACTTATTTGGTTCATCTCATTGCTGGAGATGGCCACATCCATCAGAATTGATCATCATATAGTATTGTTGTTGAAGTATATAAGGATCTCCTGGCGCTGCTCATTTCACTCAGCATCGGTTCCTGTCAGTCCCTGCAGGCCTTTCTGAAATCATCCTGCTGATTATTTCTTATCGAACAATAATATTCCATAATGGTCAATGATCTTTTCATGAAAGATGTTGGTGACTGTGAGTCTGCACTTAGCATATTCTAGGATCCTGTATATCTTATTAAAGTTAATATCTGAGAAATATCCTGAATTGACAATCCTAAAATAAAATCTCAGAAAAAGAAAAATAACTGTGCAATAATTACAAATAGAATTTCAGAGGGAAAAAAGAATGGATCAGTCACAAAAATGCTAAGTAGAAGAATGAAAGAAGAGCCAAAATAAGATTGACTGAAATTAGAACATTTGGAAAGAGACTAAATAACATAGAAAAAAAGATGATGGAAAACCTTTCCCAATAGTGAATTCTCTGAAAAATTAGAGTGGAGCAAAGAATTCATAAATTAAAAAATTTATTAAGGGCTTGCTATGCTAAGCACAGAGGATGCAGACAGAACAGTAAGCCAGTTCCTCCTTTTAGGGATCTTCAGTTCTAGTAGGGGAGACAACATGTAAAGAAGTTTTCAGCTCCAGCTCAGATGGTTCCATTGTACTTAGAGTTCAGCAGCAAAGCAGATAATGCCTTTTCCTTAATGCTCTACCCCTTGATAAATTCATACCAGCTTCTGATATTGAATCTTTTAACATCCTTTTGGTGGCAAGAATTTTCTATTCAAGTCTTCAGTATCTATGGTTATAGTTCATAGAGGAGCGGCCCTCAAGTTGCTTCTCTATGATGGTTGCTTCTATGAATGATGGCTGCAGGTATTGAGTTAAAAGCATTGCAATTGCTCAAAGCTCTTGGGTTCAAGATCCAAGCTGCCTCTATTAGATTATGAAGAGAGCTAGTGGTTTTGACTTCTCTGGAACATGTTGCATTCAGAGTGTCTTGTTGCTTCAGACAGGTTGACTTGTTTGCTCTGTGGGTGGCAAATGGCTCAAAGTTGAAAGGGTTGGCTGACTCCTTCATAGGAGTTACTTTCTAGGATGATCGCAGTGAGGGTTTATCTGGAAGCAGGACCAGTGGTCAATACAGGGGTATTGACAATCCAAGGAATCATTAATTCAATGTGACAAGAAGAAACATTGGAGCAAAGCAAAAGATCAGAACAGAAGAAAACATAAGCTATCCACTATTAAAAACATTATTAAAATTGATTTAGAAAACAGGGTTTGTAGAAACTGTTAACTTTAATGTATTTCTAAACCAAATTCTTTGAGTGTGTGTCGGAGCCATCCAGTTATACAAAATAGTTCTGAATAGAAGTACTGTGTTAGTGGTAAACTTAAAAAAAGTTATATAAGATTTTTGTTAAGCACAAATGTTTGTGAAGGATTAGCTAAATAATAGTTCATAGGCTTATGATCTCCACAGTTAATTCTAGGGATTCTTTACTTGATGTAGTCTAGTGTTTCAACTAATCCTTAAACACAACACAAGGGTTTTGTTTATCAAGTTTGCACATTGCTTTTGCTTTAGGAAATACACACCCTATTTTAACCCTTTTGCTTACTTTGATCTCTTTGGTAATCCATGGACTAGACTGATTATCAACTTGTTTAAAAACTATGATGAATTTATTGCATTGGGAATATTAATTAGGCACATTGGGATCTGAGACTGCTTTCAATCTATTCCCCCAGGTGTGTTGTATGGAGTTTTGTGCATTGGAATGGCAGCTCTAGCATCTCTCATTGGGGTTTTGTTACAGGTAAGAATAGACATCTTACAGTCCTATAGTGAAATCAGTGATGAGCAGTCACCACTGTGTTCTTTTTTTTTTTTTTTAAACTTTAGTTTTCAATCAAAAAGCATTTATTTGGGGGAGGTATTGTGGTAGGTATTGAGAATACTAACACAAAGCAACAGTTCCTTTTTTTCAAAGGAACTGAGATTTTCATCAGGAAGCAAGTACACATATTAGTGTATATAGGACAAATTATAAAGTAAATGATCATAAAGCAGTTTAGCATAAAGTGGTTTAGAAGAGAAGGCACAGGGAATTGAGATCGGGAAAAACTTTGCAGAGAAAGCAATGATAGAATGCTTCTTGAAGGAAGTTAAGGACTTTAAATGTTAAACAGAAGAGTTTTCAATGTATCCCAGAGGCTATAGGAGCTGTTAGAGTTTGTTTTGGAAAGTGATATAGTTATGTCTGTATTTATGGAAAATTACTCTTATTGACTTATATGTAGGGTGAATTAGGCAGAGATTTGGGACAAGTAGACCAATTACAAGGCTTTTGTAATAATTTAGGTGAGACATGAAGAGAGCCTATGTAAGTGGAGAGAAGGCAGTTAATGTAAGAAATGTGGAAGTAAAGATGGCATGATTTTTCAATTGATTAGATATGTAGAATAAGGAAAAAAATGAGAAATTGAGTATAATGCTTGGGTCACAAAATTGGGAAACTGGAAGAATTTTGGTGCCTTCAGCAGAAATAGGGAATTTTATAAGAGGAGAATAGATTTGGGGAGAAAGATAGAGTTTTGGCCCTGTTAAGTAGAGACCTATCATGTTGAATTTGAAGTATTTCTGGGACAAATTATACCTTATATACTCTAATTTTGGTTCACTCAGGCTGTTGAAATGCATTTTTATAACTGGAAAGCCAGTCCTCTTCATTCATTAAAATTGGGGCCTTGATGCTAACATGAATCTTGGGATGGTCTCAGAAGTTGCAGGTTTTGTTGACTATCTCATCAATTGGTTATTCTTCAGTTATTACCTCATTTGGGGTTTTCTTGGAAAAAATACTGGAGTGGCATTCCTAGTAGCATACCTTTCTGTCCATATTTATGACTAGTACTTGCCACTATTTGTCAGATATGGTCGTTGTTAATTTTTTTTTTTAACCCTTTCTGACACTTAGCATCCTTTGCCACTTTCTTCATCAGCATTCTTTCTATGCATAGTGATACATACATAGTGACTCTTGGTTAGTCAATCATCACTCTCAGATTTTAACTTTAAATATTTGCTATATTGCCTTCCTTTCTGTTATTCTCTATAACAGAATCTGAGTTGCAATATCATTCCAGTCCAACTCATATAGCTATAACACAGAGGATACAATAATCATGGAACTCAGTTTCTGCTTGAAGATCTGGAGTGAAAGCAACCTTACTACAATTCCATTTTTTGGACAGTTCTATTGATTAGGGGAAAGCTGGGTTTGGTGTTAGGAAGACCTGAGTTTAGTTTTGCATAACTTCATGTGTGCTTTCTTAGTGGGGGCTGGATGTGGGGATAAGGAGGAGAATATAGAACTCAAAGTTTTAAAATGTAAAAAAAAATTTTAAATGTAACTGGGGAAAAATTAAAAAGATAAAAAAATTTAAAAATATTAAACAAATAAATTAAGCAGGAAGACCTGAATTTAAATCAAGCTTCAGAAACTTCTTAGCTTGCCTTAGGCAAATCATTTAACCTGATTGCCAGTGGAAAAGGAAATAATAACAATTCCAGTATTGTTACCAAGAAAACTCCATGGACAGAGATCTGTGGGATCACAAAGAACTGAGCACGACTGAAATTCTGAACAACAATGATTAGGAAGTTTTTCCTTACATTGAATGGAATTGAATTTATAATCCAAAGCTTCTAATTCCCTTCTCCTAATTCCATTGTTGGAAATGATACTCAATGTATATAGCATCAAAATCTCAGGGATTTAGAATTGAAAAGAATCTTGAAGTACAAGCTCTTTATTTTTCAGATGAAGGATACATTATTCTCATATTAAATTGAGTGTCAGAAAAATTAAGTGACTGAGAACCACATAGCAAAATGAGTCTGTCAGTCAATGAACAAGAATTTCTTATGTTAAGATATGAAAGAGGTATGAAAGAAAAGGAGAAAATATTTCCTCTGTCCTTAAGGAGCTCACATTCTAATGGGGGAGATAACCTGTACATACAAGATATAAAAAGAATATGGATGGCAATCTTAGAAGGAAAACTTTAGCTTGGAGAAGGTTAGTGGGGCACCAGAAAAAAATCTTTTTAAATAAAATGGGATTTCTGCTGAATCTTGAAGGAAGCAGTGAGAGCATTCCTAGTACAAAGACCCAATGTCATGAGATTAACAACATATAGTGAAGACTAGATTCAAAATTAAGTTGGTTTGGTATGGGAAGGGAAGGAGCCAGTTAAGACTCTGTTGCATGAACACTGACTCCATCTTGTTCTGCCCCATGTATTATCCTGCAGCTTGTTGTTTTTTTCTACAAATCATTCATGAGAAACTAGATGGTATACAAGTCATCTATTGTTTCATAAATGCAGGTGAATGCAATTAATCATCATGTCTTAATTCTAGGAAAAGAAAGATCCCGAAACCTATTACCAAGTTCCTCCTCCCAACTTGACCGAAACTCACTCTTTTCCCCTCCCAATTTGTAAAGCCCCTAATCTTCCTGCAATTAGAAATCAGATCATTTAATTTTTGTATGCTAGCTTGTATTCTGTTGATTGTTTTCTTTTAATTAATTGGTCTTATTTGATTGTTTTTAATAGATAAAAATCTGTCTCATTCATATTCAGGGCCTTTGAACTGATTGGGAAGTCCATTGATTTGTTCATTTTTCCTGTTTGCTAATAAGTTGTAGTTCTCAGATTATTTTCTCAGTTATTATTAGTTATCCACCACAATATGGTATTTTATATACAAGGAAGAGCAAATAACTGTAATCCTTTGCCTATTCCACTATACCATATTGCCCAGATCATACCATTTGTCAAATTTTCTGAGGCTTCATCATATCAGATTTATCCTCATTGATTCTAGTGGCACTTGTTAGTCAGAAGCATTTATTAAGCACCACTTTGTGCCAGGCACTGTGAACTTATGTGTCAGGATCAACATTTTTAGGCTATTCTATCACCATAAATGAGTTCTCTTCTTACTCATAATATTAACTTCCCTGGCCATATTTCACCTTGGTCTCTTTTTTCCAAATTACCCCTAATATTTCTTTACCTGTTCCTGGACGGACTTGATATTTACTTTATTCATTGCCATAAGTGCACTGAAACCAACTCAAATGGAGAGATCTGATTATTAAAATTTTAATGTGAATATTTATACCTCAGAAATCAGGACTTGATTTATTATTTTGTTGATGTCTAGATTTAAAGAAGCAATGAAAAAAATGTTAATAATGCAGAATAAACCTAAAAATGTATTTTGTATGTAGATTTATAACATTTGTAATCTCAATTTACATAAAGCATATATAATATAAATTGTTATAATAATTATTTATGAAAAATTTTGTATGCAAATAAATTCCTATATAGTATAAATATATAGTGTGGTAATATAATATAAATATATACTGCGGCAATTAAAAAGGTTTGAAAGACATAGTTTCTGGGTAATTTAATCATTTTATTAATATGGCCAATTGTTTATTGACTGTTTATCAATGAAAAAGGGTCATTTCCCCCCTCCCTTTTTTCCATTTTAGGAATGCCAAACTATTAATATATCTCTCCCCTTGTTTCTTCTCCATTATTGGAGACCTAGATTGTAATGAGTCTCTCACAACTAATTTGTGACTTCTTATTTTGTTCTTAGGCAGCCATCAGTGTCTTTGGTATCATCGGTGGGCCCCTTTTGGGTTTGTTTTCTCTGGGCATCTTAGTTCCCTTTGTCAACTCAATGGTAAGTTATAAAGGATAAAAGTGAATATAATGTCTTTCCTTAAAGTGTGGTGGAAATTAGCAGTTTTTCTCACTGGTAAAAATGTAGCTCATGATAGCTCAAGTTAGTAGGTTTTATTTAAAAAATTTTTTTTAAATCTTCACTCATTCATTCATTATTTATT
Organism: Antechinus flavipes; assembly: GCF_016432865.1. Classification (NCBI taxonomy): domain Eukaryota; kingdom Metazoa; phylum Chordata; class Mammalia; order Dasyuromorphia; family Dasyuridae; genus Antechinus; species Antechinus flavipes. The sequence continues at coordinate 274,946,057 of NC_067402.1, read as the reverse complement.
TTTAATTTTAATAGTATTTTATTTTCCCAAATACATGCAATGAGGTTTTCATCATTCACTTTTGCAAAACCTTGTGTTCCAAAATTTTCTTCCTCTATCTCTTCCTCTTCCCTCCCCAAGACAGCAATTAATCTGATATAGAGTAAATATGTACAATTCTTCTACCCATATTTCTATAGTTGTGATGTTGCACAAGAAAAATCAGATCAAAAGGGGAAAAAACACAAGAAAGGGAAAAAAGAAACAAGCAAACAAACAACAACAACAACAAAAAGGTGAAAATGTCATGATTTGACCCATTGTTCTCTTTCTCTCTGGATGAGGATGGCATTTTCCATCGTAAGTCTATTGGAATTGCCTTGAATCACCTCATTGTTGAAAAGAGCCACGTCCATCACAGTTGATAATCACATAATCTTGTTGTTGCTGTGTACAATGCTCTCTTGCTTCTGCTCAATTCCCTCAGCATCAGTTCATGTAAGTCTTTCCAGACTTTTCTGAAATCAGCCTGCTCACCATTTCTTATAGAGCAATAATATTCTATTACACTCATATACCATAATGTATTCAGCCATTCTCCAAATGATGGTATCAACTTAATTTCCAGGTCCTTGAAGTCAATGGCTTTTCTTGTAGTTTAAAAATGCTTTTATCGACCCAATTGGGATAATAGAATAGCAAATTTAGAGTCAGAAGAGACCTTGGATATCATATTAACTACAGGTGTTAAATATTCATCTTCTTTCCCTTGTGCATCATATTTAACAAAATTAATAAAAATACAATACAATAAAATCATATCACATTTTGAAATTCAGTCAATCTGTATCCCATAGAGATGCTTTGTTTGTATTTGAGTTTGACACTAATGATTATAACCCCATATGAGGTCTTATACCTGAAGTAGGGATTGCGAAATTATGATTTATTATTAAAAATGTTTTGTTTAAATGCATATTTTACATATCTATATACCAAGCATCATATACAAATTTCGCAGGTAAAAAGGGGTCATGAGTGGAAAAAGTATAAGAAGCCATGCTGTAAACTAGCCCTCTCATATCACAAATGAAAGGACTGAAGCTTCAGGAGCTTAATCAGTCTTCCCAAGCTTCCATGTATAGCAAGTGACTGAATGTGGATTCTAATTCATGTCCTATGTCTCTAGGTCAGCATTCCTTCCCTCCATTGCTCCCTTATTCTTTTTTTTTTTTTTGATGCAAAGTTTTTTTTTTTTAAATTTTTATTTTTTATTTAATGATTACTTTATATTGACAACATTATTCCTTGCACTCGTTTCTTTTCTGATTTTTTTCCCCCTCCCTCCCTCCACCCCCTCCCCTAGATGGCAAGCAGTCCTTTATATGTTGGATTTGTTGCAGTATATCCTAGATACAATATATGTTTGCAGAACCGAACAGTTCTCTTGTTGCATAGGGAGAATTGGATTCAGAAGGTATAAATAACCCGGGAAGAAAAACTAAAATGCAGATAGTTCACATTCGTTTCCCAGTGTTCTTTCTTTGGGTGTAGCTGCTTTTGTCCGTCATTTATCAATTGAAACTCAGTTAGGTCTCTTTGTCAAAGAAATCCACTTCCATCAAAATATGTCCTCATACAATATCGTTGTCGAAGTGTATAATGATCTCCTGGTTCTGCTCATTTCACTTAGCATCAGTTCATGTAAGTCTCGCCAGTCCTCTCTGTATTCATCCTGCTGGTCATTTCTTACAGAACAATAATATTCCATAACATTCATATACCACAATTTACCCAGCCATTCTCCAATTGATGGGCATCCATTCATTTTCCAGTTTCTAGCCACTACAAACAGGGCTGCCACAAACATTTTGGCACATACAGGTCCCTTTCCCTTCTTTAGTATCTCTTTGGGATATAAGCCCAATAGAAACACTGCTGGATCAAAGGGTATGTACAATTTGATAATTTTTTGGGCATAATTCCACATTGCTCTCCAGAATGGTTGGATTCGTTCACAACTCCACCAACAATGCATTAGTGTCCCAGTTTTCCCGCATCCCCTCCAACATTCATCATTATTTTTTCCTGTCATCTTAGCCAATCTGACAGGTGTGTAGTGGTATCTCAGAGTTGTCTTAATTTGCATTTCTCTGATCAATAATGATTTGGAACACTCTTTCATATGAGTGGTAATAGTTTCAATTTCATCCTCTGAAAATTGTCTGTTCATATCCTTTGACCATTTATCAATTGGAGAATTGCTTGATTTCTTATAAATTTGAGTCAGTTCTCTATATATTTTAGAAATGAGGCCTTTATCAGAACCTTTAACTGTGAAGATGGTTTCCCAGTTTGTTGCTTCCCTTCTAATCTTGTTTGCATTAGTTTTGTTTGTACAAAGGCTTTTTAATTTGATGTAATCAAAATTTTCTATTTTGTGATCAGTAATGGTCTCTACTTCATCTTTGGTCACAAATTTCTTTCTCCTCCACAAGTCTGAGAGATAAACTATTCTATGTTCCTCTAATTTATTTATAATCTCGTTCTTTATGCCTACGTCATGGACCCATTTTGATCTTATCTTGGTATATGGTGTTAGGTGTGGGTCCATGCCTAATTTCTGCCATACTAATTTCCAATTATCCCAGCAGTTTTTATCAAATAATGAATTCTTTTCCAGAAGTTAGGGGCTTTGGGTTTGTCAAACACTAGATTGCTATAGTTGACTATTCTGTCTTGTGAACCTAACCTTTTCCACTGATCCACTAATCTATTTCTTAGCCAATACCAAATGGTTTTGGTGACTGCTGCTTTATAATATAATTTTAGATCAGGTACAGCTAGGCCACCTTCATTTGATTTTTTTTTCATTAATTCCCTTGAAATTCTCGACTTTTTATTGTTCCATATGAATTTTGTTGTTATTTTTTCTAGATCATTAAAATATTTTCTTGGAAGTCTGATTGGTATAGCACTAAATAAATAGATTAGTTTAGGGAGTATTGTCATCTTTATTATGTTCGCTCGGCCGATCCAAGAGCACTTAATATTTTTCCAATTATTTAAGTTTGACTTTATTTGTGTGGAGACTTTTTTATAATTTTGCTCATATAATTCCTGACTTTCCTTTGGTAGATAGATTCCCAAATATTTTATGGTATCAACAGTTATTCTGAATGGAATTTCTCTTTGTATCTCTTGCTGTTGAGTTTTGTTGGAGATGTATAAAAATGCTGAGGATTTATGGGGATTTATTTTGTAGCCAGCTACTTTGCTAAAATTATGAATTATTTCTAATAGCTTTTTAGTAGAATCTCTGGGGTTCTCTAGGTATACCATCATATCATCTGCAAAGAGTGATAGTTTGGTTTCTTCATTGCCTACTCTAATTCCTTTAATATCTTTCTCGACTCTTATTGCCGAGGCTAGTGTTTCTAATACGATATTAAATAATAATGGTGATAGAGGGCAACCTTGCTTCACTCCAGATCTTACTGGGAAAGGTTCCAGTTTTTCTCCATTGCATATGATGCTTACTGATGGTTTTAAATACATGCTCCTGACTATTTTAAGGAAAAGTCCATTTATTCCTATGCTCTCAAGTGTTTTTATTAGGAATGGATGTTGGATTTTATCAAATGCTTTTTCTGCATCTATTGAGATGATCATATGGTTTTTGTTTGTTTGATTATTGATATAGTCAATTATGCTAATAGTTTTCCTAATATTGAACCAGCCCTGCATTCCTGGTATAAATCCTACTTGGTCATAGTGTATTATCCTGGGGATGATTTTCTGTAATCTTTTTGCTAATATTTTATTTAAGATTTTAGCATCAATATTCATTAGGGAGATTGGTCTATAATTTTCTTTCTCTGTTTTCAGCCTACCTGGTTTAGGTATCAGTACCATGTCTGTGTCATAAAAGGAGTTTGGTAGGACTCCTTCAGTCCCTATTTTTTCAAATAGTTTATTTAGCATTGGAGTTAATTGTTCTTTAAATGTTTGGTAGAATTCACATGTAAATCCATCTGGTCCTGGGGATTTTTTCTTAGGGAGTTGATTGATAGTTTGTTCTATTTCTTTTTTCTGAGATGGGACTGTTTAGGATTGCTCCCTTATTCTAATATCCTACAGCACAAAGCTAGCAGAAATCACATTTGTCACCTTAAAACAGCAATAATCCCTGTTATATTGTTGTATTGTACCAAAAAAAGTACTCCTATCTTTTAAGTATTTGTAGGTGTTCATTCAGTTCAGTCATTTTTCTATTGTGTCTAATTCTTCATGACCCCATTTGAGATTTTCTTGACAAATACATTTCAATGTCTTGTAATATCCTTCTCCAGCTCATTTTATAGATGAGAAAACTGAAGAAAACCAGATTAATTGACTTACCCAGGGTCACACAAATAGTGTCTGAAGCTGTATTTCAATTCAGATGTTTCTAATTCCAGGCTTGATGCTCTATCCACTGTGTCACCTACCTGTCCAGCTGCTCATAGGATGATAATAATGGTAGTAATTGTTAGTATTTAAATAACTCTTCAAGATTTGCAAAACACTTTACAAACATTATTTTGTTCTCAAAATATATTGATAAGGTAGATACTATTAATGATACCCATTTTATAGATGAGGAAACAGATTAAGTGACTTGTCCAGGGTCACTCAACTAAGAAGTTTCTGAGGTTGGATTTGAATGGAAGTTTTCTCAAGTCTAGTACTACCATTTAATAATAGAGATGATCTCCCCCAAATGGTGTTTGTTTTTAAATTCTGAGATGTGATGTCATATTTTGTAAGAAAGAACTATGAAATCTGATCTGGAATCAAATTGGTATTTCAATCAATTCATGATAAAATTTTCTAGCTTTGTCCTGGAATAAGATGAAGTCAGGAGAGATATTGGGTCAGGGAAAGAATTTTCACTCAGTTCATTGGGTCAAGGATTTAGAGCTGGTGGGAGACCTTAGGGATCACCCAGTCCAGCTCCTTCTTTTTGACAATTAGAGAATCTGAGGATGCTGAGAGGCGAAGTACCCCATGGCTCAGCTGAGTTTGGGTAACTGATTAAATATTGCCATTGACAGAGATAAGAAACTTGAGAAAGAAGCACCTGGTTAGTGAGGAAAGATGAGTTTGCTTTTGGCTATGGTGAATTTAACCATCGGCTGAATTTTCATAGTATTTTGGTCACAGGATTTTCAAGTTGGAAGAGACATCAGAGATTGTCTTGCCCAATCAATGTCAATCCAACAGTTTCCAACCCAACTTTCTCAAGGAATGATGATCCAATCTTTGTTTGCAGATCTCTAGTGAAAGGAACCCTCCTTCCCAAGGAGACCATTCCATTTTGGAACAGCTATTTTGTAAGGAAGTTTGCTTTTTTGTGATTAATATTTTACTCATTTTCTTTCCAGTCCAAAGGTAACTTTTTTTTTTTCTATTGGGGTTAAGTAACTTGCCCAGGATCACACAGCCAGGAAGTATTAAGTGTTGGGGTCAAATTTGAACTCGGATTCTCCTGACTTCAGGTCTGGTGCTCTCTCCACTGCATCACTAGCTGCCCCCCCAAATAACTTTCTTGGTGTGAGATGCTCAAGTTCAGAGACATCTCTATTCCAAATGTTCATATGAACTATTATTAGTGTCTGACATATGGTAGAGCTGGTGGGAGACCTTAGGGATCATCCAGTCCAGCTCCTTCTTTTTGACAATTAGAGAATCTGAGGATGCTGAGAGGAGAAGTACCCCATGGCTCAGCTGAGTTTGGGTAACTGATCAAATATTGCCATTGACAGAGAAAAGGAACTTGAGAAAGAAGCACCTGGTTAGTGAGGGAAGATGAGTTTGCTTTTGGCTATGGTGAATTTAACCATCGGCTGAATTTTCATAGTATTTTGGTCACAGGATTTCCAAGTTGGAAGAACTTCTGAGCTCATATTGGTCTCATCATCCATAGTCAGACACACTATACTTTGATTCCAGTGTAGTGATGCCATTTTAATCCTCTTCAAAAATGAAGGACAGCAGCCAACCAATTTTCTGACTCTCAAAGCACTTCTATTTTGCAGGGCGGATTTGTAGGGCTCATGGCTGGATTTATCATTTCCTTTTGGATTGGAATTGGAGCTCAACTCTATCCCCCACTTCCGGAGAGGACTTTACCTTTGAGTCTCGTTACTGATGGCTGTAACATAACTGGCTTCCACCACCAAGGGAAATGGAACACAACCACAGAAAGGTCATTTTTCTACTAGTACTTTTCATAGTTCTGAAAGGTATTGAAATAAATTTTATAATGTTTCTTTAAAAAAAAAACCTACATGAGAGACAGGAAGAAGAAAGAAGACTTCTGGAAAGTTTACTGGATTTTGAATTAAAAGTTGTAGGTTTAAATTTCTGCTTTGCCATTATTCTGCTCTGCTATTCACTAGCTATGTAATGATGAATAAGGTCACTTAAGGCCTATAGGTTTCACTTATAATATGAGAGGATTGGATTCAGTAATGTTTATGGATCCTGTCTAGGAATAAATTTATAATTCAAGGACATTTGTTTTTGACTGGTGATGCTTAAATGCTTCAATGGATCTAGCATTCTATCTATATTGGGATACTCTAGAACAATACAGATCCCAGACTGTTCCTGCCCCTTCATCCTATTAAGTTTTATTTATTTGTTTTTTGCTGAGGTGATTGGGATTAAGTGACTTGCTGAGGGTCCCACAGCTAGAAAGTGTTAAATGTTTGAGGTCAGATTTGAACTCAGGTCCTCCTGACTTCAGGGCTGATGCTCTATTCACCATATCAACTAGTTCTCCCATCCTATTAATTCTTGTCTTTGTTGCCTCCACAGGGATATCCAATTAAAAGGGACCTTCCTCTCTTTTATGATTTTAGGCATTCCAAGGAAATACTTGGGCTGTTCATTGCTTTGCCCAACTTTACCTTGAGGCTTGGTCAAATAAATAACAAACATCCTTTTTTGCCTCCTAGAACTCCCCTAATGGATAATTGGTACTCCTTATCATATATGCACTTCAGTACCGTTGGAACCTTGGTCACTATATTTGTGGGAATTATCATCAGCCTCCTAACAGGTATCTATTTTTAGTTCCTATCCATCTGAGGTAACATTTATATGGCAATTTATAGTTACTTCTATTAATTTTTTTTTACTACAGTTTTGTTAGTAGAACATAGGAATTATTTCCTCCAGAGAGATAAGTATTTATTTAGAGCTTACTTTATATCCTATACTCTGCCAAGAAATAGTTATACAAATACAAGCAAACAACATAGTTCCTACCCTAAAATATAAGAAGCTTACATTTTAATGACATGAACTGAATTAGTTAATAAAACTAGGAGAAATTTTAAACAGTAAAATATAATAAAAATCCTAGCTAATTTGATTTTTGGAAAATGGGAAAGCCAAATTACTAGTATCAAAAATGAAAAAAAGAAAAGAAATTAAGGTCATCCTGAGAAACTATTTTGTCAACTGTATACACTCCCCAAAATCTCACAAGTTAAATGAAAGGAATGACTACTTAAAAAATGTAAAATGCTCAGATTACTAGAACAAGAAATAGAGAATTTAGGAAATCCACTACTGGGAAAACAAATTGAATAAGCCATAAATGAATTTCTAAAGGAAAAGAAAAAAATATGGGACCAGATGGATTTATAAATAAATGCTACTCAACATTAAAAGAACAATTAATTTCAATATTGTACAAACTTTTTGTAAAAATTAGAAAATATATCTATTAAATTCCTTCTAAAATGCAACTATGATACTGCTACCCAAACCAGAGAGAGTCAAAACAGAGAAAGACAGTCAAAGACCAATATTTTTATTGACTATTGAAGCACTTTAAAAATTATTCATTTAAATTTATTTTTAATACACATCACTTTATGATTCATGTTGAGAGAGAAAAATCAAGAGTAAAAGTGAAAAATCATGGGAGAGAAAAAAACACAGAAAAAGAAATGAAAATAGCATGTGTTGATTTACATTCTATCTCCATAGTTCTTTTTTTGGATGCAGATGGCATTTTCTATTCAAAATTTATTGGGATTGCTTTGGAACATTGAACTCCTGAGAAGAACCAAGATTTTCATAGCTGATCATCACACATTCTTGCTGTTATTGTGTATTTTGTATTCCTGGTTCTGCTTGTTTCACTCAGTATCAGTTCATGTAGATCTTTCTAGGCCTTTCTAAAATTAGTTTGTTCTTCAATTTTTATAGAATAATAATATTCCATTATCTTCATATATCACAATTTTTTCAGCCATCTCCCCAATTGATGAGTGTCTCCTCATTTTCCAGTTCTTTGCTACTACAAAAAAAGCCGCTACAAATATTTTTGAATATTTTTAAATAAAAGTATTAACAAAGGAGCTACAATGACTCATCACAGAAATCATACATTATGAACAGATTGGGTTTCTACCCAGAATGCTGGGTTGGTTAAACTACAAACTTAATTGACAAAATTCTAATGGTATGAGACAACACAGAAAGAAGAAGTGGAAAGGGGGATAGGAAAGAGGAGGATATCCAAAGAGGAACAAGACTTCTGTGGAAGAGTAGGAAAAAAAGTTCAGAGTGGAATTAGGAGTGAGATGGAACATTGCTGGGTCCCTTCTTAAATTGGGGTCTGCAATCAGGAGAGTGCATCTCAAGGTGGATGTCTCTCCAGGATAGCAAGGGGGCTGCTGAGGAGCAGGAAAAGAAATCCAAAGCATGGGGTGGAGAGAATTATAAATGGAGAATTTGGGAAAAAACAATTTAATAGCAAGTATTTATTTAGCACCTACCATCGATGAAGCATTATGATTGTTACTGCAAAGATTTAGATGAAACTGAAAACAGTCCTGTCCTCAAGAAGCTTATTTTCCACTTGGGCAAAAAAAGGTATATATACAAAGGAAACACAAGTTTGGGAGTGCTAACAATTGGGAGGCTATTGTAAAGGCTTCTTTTCAACTCATTAACTATTTTTAAAAGAGCCTACTATGTGATAGGGGATATGAAGGAGACAGTCCTAGATCAAATAAGCTGAATCATTTGAGCCAAGCTTGGAAGTGAGCTAAGGGTTCTAAAAAGCAGAAGAATATGTCTTATCAAAACAACATTTTCTGATCACTTCAAATTTTTTTCTTGTTGGCTTATTAAATGGCATGGTTTACTATGCCATAATATAATTGGATGGTAAAGAAAATTTTAAATAAATATCCAAAAATTTTTATATTAGGTTTTTTCTTTGTATACATGACTTTGATTTTTGTGGGTTCTAGACCTGGGGTTTTTTCAGTGTTAGGTCCTTTCTATTCGGAAACTCACTCTAATATCAGTAATTCAAATAGTTTCAGATAATTATTTCATATCTTGTATATGATGTCACAGTTCATATCGTACATAGGCAGGAATCAAACCCAGGCCTCCTGGGTTTGTGAATGATTTCCTTGAGAGAAGAAACTGTCTTCTTATTCTAGTCATATTGTTAATAGATGGAAGAGCACTTCTCCCTTAAATGTCCCCCCCCCTTTGAGATAATTATAGAGTTATGTGACTTGCATACAGTAAATGTCTTTGATTGGATTTGAATTCAGCTCCTCCTAACCTCATGGCTGGTGCTCAATCCATTGGCCCACCTATCTGCCTCATACATGTTTTTTCATTCAGTTATTTTTTATTCTACTCACTCCTCTATATTGCCATTCAGACAAACATTCTAGTCATTTGTTTCCTGCTAGACATTTATAGGATGAAAACTGGGCATTCCAATGAGATTTGCTGTTTGCTACTAGCTGTGGCAGAGTACAATGCTCCCTTTGATTCATTTCCAGAATGTCACCAAATGTAAAGAATATAAATTAGCAATCAGAGCATTGGAATTTGTGTTTCTGTTGGCTGATTGCCTGTAATGTTCTTTTGTAATAGTCTAAGTAATTTTCCTTCTTTTCTCAGTTTTATAACAACAAAAAACCCTTTTTATAACATTTAATCTGAGTATAATCTCCATAACAATATTTATGGAATTCCCTTTTCATAACTTGATATAGGAAACGGGCTTTAAAAAAATAGGCTTCAGATTTATGAATGCGAAAATTTTCTTTTTCCTGACTTTAAAAATTCCAGTTGAAGGGTGGAATCCTGAAGCATTGCTTATTCATAATACCCGTGGAATTAATCAGAATGTAAACAAACCACCAAAATCTAAGATTTCATTTTTTATTATTTGGGCTTCCAGATTCTCAATGTGTTATTTTAGACTGCATGGAGAAACCTTAGCTCACATTTTCATTGAGTAGTTAACTCCAGAACCTATCCTGAGAAGATGGATTGGGGCTATCTTGGGTTGTCCAATGGAAAAGAAATCAGCTTTGTCTGCTTGGTCCCATAGGGAAGAAAATGGGGAAGGAGATCTTGGTCTTCTTATAAGTAAGAACTTTCTGAAAAGTAAAATCACTCAAAAAATGGGATGTCTTATGAGACTCTCTGAAATGGAAGATATTCAAATCTAGGTTTGATGAGCATTTCATTGCAAATTAAGGACTACCAGAACATAAGGGTGTACAGACAGTAAATCTAACAGCCCAAATATCAAGAAACAAATTATACATATACATGCAATACATACATATATGTATAAACATACATAATGTACATATTTATTATATTATTATATTTATTTATTGTTATATATTTTATTCTTTTTATTCTATTATATATCTAAATATTATATATGTATTTATTTATTATATTATATATACACATATAAACATACATACACAAATATTTATAGCCTATATATAGTCAAAATAAGACTTGTATACAAATACATGTAATAAAATTTAGACTATGGTAATATAATTAAGTGGTTGAAATTTATTAGAAGACATCTGAAGAAGAAGATTTGATTTGCTAGAAATATTATGTAAAAGTTTCATTAGGTGTCTTTTGGTATCTTTTCCAATTCTGTGATTCTGTGATGCTAGTCTTGTCTATTTTACCAATTTAACTTTTTTCTTATTCTGTCCCAAACTTTCCGACTATCTCTGAGACCCCTGTTTAAAAAACAAAACAAAACAAAACAAAACAAAACAAAAAAACCACCAGAAGTATTAAAGTAGCATCATGTTAGATTTTGTTGATTTCTTTAAAGACTTTAAAGCAGTAAACCAATAAAAACAAGATTTGTGAAAATGTTTAAAAAAAAAAAAAAGAGGGCTCAATTACAAAATATTCCTGCTAGGCAAATTATTCTTAGTGATGTGATATTTCTAACTTCTACCAAAAAAATAATTTGGAAGTGTGTACCTGAGACAAAACATTCACAAGGGCTTCAAAAGATTCCAACTATCCCATAAGTTTAGGGAAATAAAATAATTAGGTAATCCTAGAACTTCAGACAATACCCAGGGTTGTGAAGTATCTGTGCTTTCTCTAGTATGTGGAAAAACATCCCATGTGTCCTAGCATCCACATAACAATCTATAAAAACACTATTAAGTAAACTACAAATTTAATTTTGGATTAGAAATTCAAAATTGGCTTTGTTTCACAGACTAATGACTACAATTGGGTTTTCTAAAAATGCAAACTGTCTTTAAATGGAAAATAACGTCTAAAAATGCAAAACAATGTTTTTCAGGAGGAAGAAAACAGGATTTAGATGACAGTCTCCTACTAACTAAAGAAGATTTTTTATCTAACTTTGACTTTTTAAAGAGGGTATGTTGTCTTTCATTTTTGTTAAGAAACTCCTGCATTTTAAAGTAATAATGTCATGATTTTTTCTCCCTTGGAAATATGGGGAAAAAAGACATTGATCTTTGATATCTCCACCAAAGTTTCATTCTGATGAAGTGAAGTAACCCTTGGAGATTAAAGACAATGCCAAGAAGATGGCAACTTGGGAAGATTTTATTGATAATGGAAAGTTTCGTGCCTAGTTTCTGAAAACCAGTTTATCTAAATTTCTTTTATCATTAAGATGACATTTTTTCCAGTCAATTTATGAAGTCATATATTAAGCAATTTATGAAATCATATATTAAGTGGAAATATATGGCATATCATAGTGGAGAGAACCATCCTTGGGGACAGGAAAATATGGACTCATGATGTATGCTGGGAGTGTGACCCTAGGAAAGTTTTAGCCTCACAGTAACCTAGGCAAGTCTCTAAAACTATTAAGTTGCAAAGCAGATGGAGATCTGAATTGGTAGAGAGTTTCTTCAATATGAATCCCTTATACCAAAAGAATTGCAGTTTGGACCTCCTCCAATAAATTAAGGGGAAGCTGAATTACAAATAGGAGAAATATCTCTTCATAAATAACTTGTAATGTTTAATGATACGTGACTGTTATACATTATTCCCTTAATGGAATAGGAAATTATAGAAATTTTAGAAATAGGAAATTAGAACAGGAATTTATGGAACTTTTAAAAGAAATAGAACATCATCATAATAACAGGATGATAATAGGAGATAATTCCCCTCTTCTCCCTTCTTCTATCCTTCCCTTAAAATTCATCTTCAGTATCTTTTCTTGATAGGAGGGGATATGGAATTCTTAAACAATAGTATGTAAATTCTGTCCACTTAAGACTCTTAATTATTAGTTGACTAAAATGAGTTTGTTTGAGAATTTAATTATTTTGAAAAAATGTCAATTTTTTTCTGAATTTGTCAAATTTGAGTAGTTGTTTAATTTACACTCCACTCTCCTCCCAAGTAACTGATTTCACATTTTAAATTGTCTCTTGGAATGGTTTCGAGTATGAATTTACTGTCAGATTTTTTTTCCGTCATCCAAGAGCAATCTTGCTAAATTCAAAGAAATTCTTCATTAGAAGGATGGAGGTGATTTTTTTTTTTTTTTTGTGGTCCCAGCAGTTCACAAAGACCATTTATTAAGGCACATTAAAGGCTGAGATATGCTGGGAACAGTTCCTTCTAAGCTTAAATTTTCAGTGGAAGAATTTATATCCTGGAAATTGATAAACTCTATAAACTGAGTTTTATTTATTGTTGACTGTCTTAAGGAAGTGGTGCAGAAAATGTTATTAATACTGATTAAACTTAAAAGCCTGCTGTGTACTTTTTATTTTGGTGGGGAGGGAAGGAGCAGATTGTTAAACATTTACTAGCACATCATTCCATATACAAGTTGCAATCTGCACTAGTGGAAAGAATACTTACACAGATGAAAATCAACATTACTTGAAGTATTGATGTAATCATTTAATTTTTCTTTTAGGAAAAACTAATTTTGAACCCTCAGCCTTACACAAAGGAAGATGGTGGAATGGATAACCCTACCTTCAGCTATATTGAAATGTACTCCACAGATGAGAGTAGAAAAACCAGTAGGCCATACTGATGCAGAATGAACTTGAATGCTTTTTTTAAAAAAAAAATATACTTTTCTAAAATTATTGAATTGAATTTAGATTTTGCCTTAAAATACATCTAGAGTTTGTACGTGTTTTTGCTTTTGATTTGTGTGCCTGTTTTTTTGTTTTTTGTTTTTTTTTGGTCTATTTGCTTGTTCTGACTTTGAATTGAATTGTGTTTTTGAGATTTTGATCAAGTCTTGCTCTGTCTCTGCTTCTGTTGTTTTATTGGTCCTTTCAGACCAACCTACCTTGGACCAAATGCTGACGAACCTCCCTCTCCCCACCAATTCTCTCATGACAACAAAGAGGTTATGTCCCTCGTAATTTGAGATTTGCTAAACCTAGAACATACCTATCATCCAAAATGGATCACCTTCTAGAGATGAGATCATTCTATTGCATCTAATTAGACTGAAGTTCCCCATGATCTGACTAAATAGTCATATTTAAAAAAATATAGTTTTTTAATACTCTAAAGTTCCAGGGGTCCTCTAATTATGGCCCATGGGCTAGGTACGGCAGCTGAGTTCGATTATCCCCCTCACCCAGGGCTATGAAGTTTCTTTATTTAAAGGCCCACAAAACAAAGTTTTTGTTTTTATTATTGTCCGGCCTTCCAACAGTCAGAGGGACAGTGAACTGACCCCCTATTTAAAAAGTTTGAGGACCCCTGCAAGTCTAAACCACAGGCCTCAAGTTCAAATTTAAATTAAAATAAAAAAGGGACCCTCCATAAGGTTCTCTGCTGACTATATTTTGATTTAGTTTTGAATGTATTATTGAATTAATTTAATGTATTTGAATGTACATTGAATGTTAGTATTTGAATGTAATATCAAAATGTATTTGAATGTATTATCGATGTTTTATTTATGACTTATCAGTCATTTGCTTGAAATCATCCTAAAGTATTTATTAAGCTATTGTAAAATATTCCCCAGAAACGTTTTAATCTGGTTCTCTGAGAGTGTTGTGGGATGCACACAGCTCATTGACTGAGTGCTGGTCACCTTTCCTCTAAACAATCTGAAAAGATTTTTTCCAACTTTTTCTTGTTGAAAAATTACTCATTTAGTTTAAGAATTAATTAATCTGAAAGAACATCAACATTTTTTTTCTGAAAAGTGTCAGAGCTAAGTAGTTACACATTTAGCATATTTTCTCCAAGAGTAAGGATCTCATTGCGAGATTCTATTGCAAAATAATAGCTATGTGATACCCATGGTCACATAGCTAGTAAGCATCTTAGTCCAGATTTAAATTCAGGTCCTTTTCACTACACGGCTGGTTCTCAATCCATTGTGTCACCTACCTACTTCCAACTTGGTAATTCTTAAAACCTCTATACAAGAATATTGGTAGTATCTCTCTTGCATTCTTATTTCATTCATATATTTCTGCTTATTATGATCAGAAGTAAAGTTCTGTTGTTTGCTGTCCCTATAATGTCTGATTTTTGGTGTAGTTATTTAATTGCTAATGAAGAAATATTTAACATTTGTCTATCTCTCAAGATGAATGTGGGTACAAATCAAAGAACACATGACATTTTCTCTCTGGTGATAGAATATTATATAAAATTATATGCAATTTTCCCACGAATACAAACGTCATAGTACAATTTTAAGTTCTCATAGTACTGAGAAACTGTATTTTAATGACCAATATAATTAAGAAAATAAATTCAACTTTGGGTAAGTTCTTTTGTTGATCAACTCTAATTTATTCTATATATAGTTTGTTTGTACTTAACTGTTTTCAAAGTAAGTATACATTTGGCATTCCAAACCATTGGAGTTGTGCTCTCTCCAGTAGAGTTTGTTTCCTTGGCAGTTTAGCTCAAGAAAGGACCTCAGTGTCTGTTACCTTATTCTGCTAGATCATCTTCAGAATCTTCCTAAGATGAATCAAATGGAAGTGATTTAGTTTCCTGGCATGGTGCTGGTAAATTGTCCATTTTCTACAAAGCTGCCAAAGTGATCTTGAAGTAAAGCTCTAAACATGTCAGCCTCTTATTCAATAAATTCTAGTGGCTCCCTATTAGCTCCAAATGTAAAATCTCCTGTTAAATATTCAAAGTCCTTCATAATCTGGTCCCTTTCTACCTGTCCAGGCTTCTATCTTAATTCCCCCTTGCTCATATTTGCACATTTAATGAGAGTGAGAAATGCATTCTTGTTATTCCTAAACCAAGACACTCCACTCCTGACAGAGCATTTACATTGGCTTTCCTCCATACCTACAGTTATTTCCTACCTCATTGCCCCTTTTTGACTTCCCTGACTTCCTTCAAGTCCCAGTTAAATTCCATCCTCTGCAAAAAAAACTTTCCTCTAATTTATTCCGTATGTAACTTGATTGTACATAGTTGTTTGTGTATCATCTCCTCCATTAGAATGTGAGTGCCCCAAGACCATCACTGGTTTCTACTTCCCTGGTGCTTTGTACAGTGTCTGGCACAGTCTGTGTACTGTGCTTGCTCAATCAATGCTTGCATACTGACTGATTCATGCTTTTTGTGTGTCAAAGAAAAAAAAATGAAAATTGTATTCTGTTCATTCCCAGATGGGATTACATATTAGACATGACTGAGATGACTCAACAACAGAAAATTTATCATTAAGCTAATATTTTTGCATTTTTAGCTGACAGAAAGAGATATCCAACTGAAACTTGCTTTAAACTCTAAGCAGTGAAACTTGATGTGGGAGATGAAACCATTTGGGAATATAAATTTTGATTTGATCTTAGTTTTTATCCACTTCGGAGAGTCTATGTTGTTGAATTAAGAAATTCCCAAGCAAGGAAAACTGTTAAGAGCTGCCCATTAGGCAGCTGTTGGAGTACTTCATTCCCATTTGCAGATGGTGATACTAAGATAAGGAGATGTAAAAGGCACAACTCCAAAGACAGTGACAGTGGGAAGCATTTTACATTGCCATGGCTCATTGAACTCATTTACAAGTGGGAATGAAGTACTCCCAATGGATTTGTGATTCCACTAATACGGTTAATTCTATGTTTTCATCACAGTTCATCCATGTGTGTCTTGTTTAAATCCTTCTATGAATTCTTTGTAGATAGTCCATCCATATATGTGGGAGGAGTACTTTTTTCTTTTCTCTTTCCTACATCCCTCCCTCCTTCCCTTTCCTTTCCTTCCTTCCTTCTTCCTTCCATGTTTCCTTCCATCTTTCCTTCTCTTATTATCCTTCCTTCCTTCCTTCCCTCCCTCCCTTCCTCTCTCCTTTCTCTCTCTTCTTTCTCTTCCTTCCTTCCTTCCTTCCTTCCTTCCTTCCTTCCTTCCTTCCTTCCTTCCTTCCTTCCTTTCTTCTTTTCTTTCCATGTTGAAGATACCAAGGAACATTCAAAGTCCATTAGAAGAGTAATTTCCAGGCCTTTTTGGTCACACATCCTTATTGTTAAAAAAAAATTATGCATATACTTTTAGAGTGGAAAAATAATATATTTTAAAAAGATTTTCAGTTGAAGGAGGTTATGAATATTCTTCTAAACAGATATTGTGTTTATAAACTTGCTGGTATTAAGGTTGTATTTATTTTTTTATATATGTATGTTTATTTAAACATGATATAATGCATTTTTATACTCATAAACATACAAATACACAAAATTGATAACTTAAAATGGGGAGAAGTCTAGAATAAATATTTTAAAAATAATTTTTATTTAAGACTAAAAATTTTCATTCTTAGTATACAACATAATCATTAATAATATTTTGAATAATAATGTGAATGAATATTTATCTTTACTTCCTTCCCTGGTTTCCAATCATGATTTAACAGAGATGTGAAGATCTGAATCTACATGTGGTTTATCTTGATACTTGATTTTAATAGTTGCTAGAACATTTCACAAAGATATAATAATCAAGTGGGAAAAATATGTCATTTTCTGTGCTGATTGAAGCAAGGGAATAATTATTCAATTTCACCCATCTACTGTGCAAAAGTTTTTGTTGAATTTCTGTCTTCTCTTAGGACAGTTGTTCTTGCAAACAAATTGGAAGATGTTTCTTTTTAATTGAAACTTTTCTTTTGGGAGATTTGTAGACTAGTTGGAAAAATATTTCTAAGTCAATATAAAAGTTTTTCAGGTGATATTCTTGTTGTTCTTTTTCTTTTTTTTTTGAGGGAGAAGAAATGGAGAGAAATGCACAGAGATAGAGAGGAGTGGAGAAGGGGAGAGGGGGAAAGAGGCAAAAGGAAAGAGAGAGAAAGAGAGCAAGAAGAGGATAGAATGGAGGGGGGGAGAGACAGAAAGAGAGAGAGAGAACAGGTGGAGATGAAGAAGAAAAAGGAGGAAAAGAGGGAAGAGAAGGAAGAGAAGATGATGATGACGATGATGACATACTTTGTAATGTGACCAATGAAGGGTATGTCCTTGGAAAAGTGAGACAAATATCACTTCTGACATTTTCTTGGACTCTTGTTATGGGTATGATCTTTAATTAATGATTTTTTTTACAGGAATCTTTTCAGACCATTTGTCCTGTTGGTGAAGGTTAGCTTACTTGTAATCTGTATATGCATTTGACTGAACCCTCATAAACTGTAATACATAGTAGTATGCTAAAAGCAAACAATTAAATGAGGGAGTCTGATCAATAGCCTCCTTGTTGTGGAACAAAAGTTACTGTTGGCTTGTGACACATCATTCACTATCTGACACATAGCAGTGAGAAAAGAATTCTTGGCTTATATCTAAAATCATCCTAATTGCTTTATTGCTTTCATGGCCTAGATGCTGACCATAGGCTAACAATACAGAAAAAATGCCTTCGTATGTTAGAAACATTTGATTTGTTATATGGTGAAAATAAAGAAATGTATTGTGAGATGCAAACTTGCAAAACTGGTTGCAAAATATCCAAGGCCACTGTCTTTAACTTGGCCCACTAACACACCTCTTACCAAGAGATTGTCTATCAGTCAGACAAATATCTCTCTCACCTGTTCCCAGCAAATGCATATGCATTTATTTATTTTATTTGGCCAATTGCATTGTATAATTTTGTACCAAACTTGTCTCTTCAGTTTTGCATTTGAGTGCTTGAAGTTTCTTCAGAGATTCCTATCCTTGTCATTACCAAAATCCACCTGTTTCTTATTCCTGATATAGCTCTCTTATATCTGTAACTGTATAAATTTATCACTACATTAATCAACACTTTGGAATTCATTACTTTGAAAATATAGTGAATCCCCCTCTAGCTGTGAGAAATAAACTACTTGCCTGCTAATCAGAATATGGTCATTCATCCTAAAGAGAGAATAATATGAGTTCAAATGTGGTCTCGTTACTTACTAGCTATATGATCCTAAACAAGACCTCATTTTCCTCAACTACAAAGTAAGGATAATAATAGCACTTACCCCACAGGTTTGTTGTGAGGGTCAAATGAGATAATTTTTGTTAAATGTTTAGCACAGAGCCTGGCACACAGTAAGTGGTTAATAAATGCTTATCCCCTATCATTGCCTCTTCTTTTCTTCCTGTTTGTGCCAGGACAATATACATCAAGCATGAGCACCGGTGCTGCTGCATTTATTAACAATTAATAAAGCTTATTTTCCTTTCTAAAATATTTTAACAATATTTTATTTTCCCAAATACATGCAAATATTGTTTTCAACATTCACCTTTGCAAAACTTCATGTTCCAAATCTTTCTTCCTCTGCCTTCTTCTCCCTGCCTCCCCAAGACAGCAAGTAATCCCATATAGGTTAAACATATGCAATTCTTCTAAACATTTTCATATTCGTCATACTGCGCAAGAAAAATCAGATCAAAAAAGGGGAAAAAAACACGAGAAAGAAAAAAAGCTGAAGTAAATAAACAACAAAAGGTAAAAAATACTATGTTTTGATCCAAATTCAGTCTCCATAGTTCTCTCTCTGGTTGAAGATGGCACTTTGCATTATTGGAACTTGTCTTGAATCAATCACCTTGCTGAAAAGAAATTTATTTTCTTATAAAGAAGGAAAAATATGTTATAGTGCTTTCTCTTCTACACTACTTAATAAATCACTATATTAGAGTACTAATAAATATCTCACAAATAAGAAATAGTTCTTTTAAGAAATAGTTAACAGATGTAATTTGGTAGCACTTGAAACATCAAAAATGATAAAATATTAGGTGATGGGAAAAACTAAGATCATAGGATCATTACATCATGAAAATGGAAGCTTCTTGAGATAAGGGATTGTTTTATTCTTTGTAATTGTATCCTCGGGTCATTCACTGTGCCTTGTAGAAAGTATGAACAAATGTTTGTTGATTAGAATGTTTATTTTCTCAGAAGCTGCAACCTATGTGCAATTAGGATAAAAAAAAAAAAGCACGAGATACACTAGTCAGGAAGCATTGACAGAAATTGCTGTTATATCTGGAAAACTCCATAGTAATGAATGAATTGCCTTTTTAGGATACAGATTATATAGTGGAGGAAAATTTTGGAATTATTTATGATGGTTTGAAGAATTTCTGCTGCCACAGAACTATTAGCAACATGAAATACTATATATTTTTTAAAATAACTTTTTATTGATAGAACCCATGCCAGGGTAATTTTTTACAACATTATCCCTTGCATTCACTTCTGTTCCGATTTTTCCCCTCCCCCAGATGGCAAGCAGTCCTTTACAAAACATGAAATACTATTAAAGAAACCTGCATTTACCTACTAAATTATTAACTGCATCTTTAAATGTGTTGAGATCTAGCCAACCATCTAACATGAAGAAAACATGTGGCTGTTTTATGCTATCCTGTAAATTATTGCCTTGTTTCTGCTTATTCAATTTCCTCTGTTTAAACTTTCCTTAATCCTCTGCAGTTGTCAACGTCTTTAATTTGCAAATGCCAACTGAATGGCATCTCTATCATTACCTCTTACCTAGAGAGGTTAAACACCTTAGCTATAAGTCAAATAATTTAATAATTTAGTTTTATAATGACACAGAAGCTCCCAGACTCCAAGCCTATTTTATAATGACGCAGAAGCTCCCAGAACTCAAAGGTTCAAAGACGTCTTCTCCATCTCCCCTTTGGGTGGGAGGGAAGTTCAAGATCCGCTCTCTAATGTCCGTCACCGTTAGATGTGGGATACCAGAGTTAAGTGTTCTGAGGTCACAGAGATCATTTATACATGTGTTATTTTTACAACCACCGTTCTCAGAGCTCTCTCTCTCTTTGGTTCTCACGAGAACCCTGTGAAAGAGGGTAAGAAAGAAGGCAGAAAGGAAGACATTATTAAGTTGCCGCCAGGCGAGGGAGCGGCGCAGCCAAAGTGAGCTCACATTGAAGAGCCTCCCAGACGCTTTAAAAGCGTGACCTCATCTGATCCTCACAGTAACTAGGGGAGGTCCCGGGTGCTGTTATTCTCGCCACCTGAGGACACTGGCGCGTTAATTAAATTAGATACGGGGCGCAGAGCTAATAAACGCCTGAGGTAGGGTTTGAACTCTTGCCTTTGACGTCTTCCGGGGCAGAATTATCAAAGTAATCTATAACGTTGAATTATGGGAAGTACAGCGCCTGGCCCAATGAACAAATGCTTGCACAAGATCTGAATTTCCCAGCCTACAAAGCCTAGCAAGGTCAGGAGCGTCGCCACCTTTCGGCTTCACTCCCAAATTAACCGGGTGAGCAGCGCAAGTGAGGCAGAGGGCGATGGGGTAGGGCGCACGTTTTGCGCGCGCACTTCCCAGCACGTGGGGGATACAACGACTTCGGGCGTACGCAGGCGCAGATGTGCTTTAGCCGCGTGAGGATCAGTCACGTGTCGGCTTCCCGCAGTCTAGGCCCGAGAGCGCGTGAGCCGCTGCCGGGTCGGACGTCTTCTCTGCCTGGGGGTACGCGGTGTTGTGGGGCGTGCTGTTCTTCTCCATCTCCACGAGCGTACATCACGCGCCGGTGGGCGGCGGCCAGAGCTCAGAGGCCGACTTGTTGAGCGGGTTCTGGCGACGGCGCCCGTGTTTCTGTCACTCACAGCCAGTTTCACGTCGGCCATCACCGTGCTAGGCTCGCTAATCGAGGTGTACGGCTTTGGGGTTTTCTTCCTGCTCCTCGGCTTCACCTACGCCCAGGTGGGCCTCATCACCCCCGAGATCTATATGCCCGTCTTCTACCGGCTCTGCAGCACGAGCACCTACGCGGTGGGCGTCCCGCCTGCAGGCCTACTGTGTGCGGAGCACGTGGGGGGTGAGACAGGGACGGGAAGGCCATTCTAGGTTAGGAGGCCTATCTGCAGGGCACGTGTGGGGGGTACTAGAGAGAAAGAAAGGTGTTATCTAGCTTGGAAGGTTTTGTTCGGTGGTGTACAAGATGTAACAAAAGGCCAAAAATAAGGCATCTACTATTGAAGTGTGTGTGTGTGTATACATACACACTTATATATACATATACATATAAAATCATGTATGTGCATATATATCATGTATGTGCATATATATATATTTTTTTTCTATATAA
Source organism: Antechinus flavipes (assembly GCF_016432865.1). Classification (NCBI taxonomy): domain Eukaryota; kingdom Metazoa; phylum Chordata; class Mammalia; order Dasyuromorphia; family Dasyuridae; genus Antechinus; species Antechinus flavipes. The sequence continues at coordinate 274,924,143 of NC_067402.1, read as the reverse complement.
CACACATACTTACGCTAGGCACTGAGCTAAAGGGAAGGGGAGGAGAAATACGAGATGCAAAGTAAGGACTTCCCCCCCCCCCCAAAAAAAAAAAAAAGCCTTCTTTTAAGGTTTAACTAACATAACACCTTTTACAGAAAGCCTTTCTTCATCTGCCTTAATTTAAACTAGGGCTTTAAAGAAAATTATTTCCTCTCTAATTATATGTAAAAACAAATTTTTAGGTTTTTTTTTTTGAGTTTTGCGTTCCAAATTCTATCCCTCTCTCCTTTCCCTCTCCCCTCCCTGAGATGGTAAGCAATTTGATATGTTATATGTGTTATATGATATGATATGATATATGATATGTGTTATACATATGGAAAGCATTTTCATATTATTTTGTGCAAGAAGATTTGAACAACAAAAAAAGTGAAAAATTTTATGCTTCAGTCTGTATTAAGACAGTTTTTTCCCTGGAGGCAGATAGCATTTTTCATCATGATTCCTTTGGGATTGTCTTATATGGTTATATTGCAGAGAAATAGCCAAGTCATTATGATATGATACTGCTGATGGTGTGTGAAATTTTCTCCTGGTTCTACTCATTTCACCTTGTGTTTATTCATGTACATCTTTCCTGGTTTTTCTGAAAGCACCCCCCCCCCCCCACCTTGTCATTTCTTATGACACAATAGTATTCTATCACAATCCAAATAATTTATATCAATTGGAATTAATTGTTGATTAAATATTTGGTAGAATTTACTTGTGAAGTCAAATGGCCCTGGGGATTATTTCTTAGGGAGTTCATTGATGGCTTGTTCAATTTATTTTTCTAAGATGAAGTTATTTAAGTATTCTGTTGTTTTGGGCAATTTATATTTCATAATATTCTTTTCACTTAGATTTTCAGATTTATTGGCATATAATTGGACAAAAATACTTCTTAATGGTTTACTTTTTTCCTGATAAAAATTTATAATTTTCATTTTTGATACTGGAAAATTTTTTTTCTTTTTAAATCAAGTTAACAAATAACTTATCCGGTGTATTTCCCCCCCATAAAATAAGCTCCTAGTTTTATTTGTTAGCTTGGTAGTTTTCTTTCAATTTTATTAACCTCATCTGATTTTCAGGATTTCCAACTTGGTGCGAAATTGGGGATTTTTAATTTTTAGTTGCATGACCAATTCATTGTTCTACTCTTTCTCCATTTTATTGATCTAAGAATTTAGAGAAATAAATGTAATTCTACTGGTTTGACTGCATCTTTCAATTTTTGTTATGTTGTCTCGTTGTTGTCATTCTTTTTAATGAAATTAATTGTTTCTGATTTGTTCTTTGACCCACTTATTCTTTATGATTAGATTATTTACTTTCAAATTAATATTTAATTTATCTTTCTACTGCCCTTTATTGAATGTAATTTTTGTGCTTTATGATCAGAAAAGAATGTATTTAATTCTTTTGTTTTCTGCATTTGTGAGGTTTTAAGCCCCTAATCCATGATTAGTTTTTGTGTAGTATCAGGTGCCACCAAGAAAAGCAACATTCTTTTCTGTCTTTATTCTGTTTTCTCCAGAGGTCTGTCATATCAAACTTCTAAAATTCTATTTACCTCCTTTACTTCTTGTGTTTTTTTTTTTTTTAATTGTTGTTGTTGTTGTTAGCATTACCTAGTTTTGAGAAGGAAAATTTGAGTAGTTTTACTGTCTATTTTCTCTGGTAACTAATGCACCATCTTTAAGAATTTGGGTGCTATGCCCAAATATATACATTCTGGATGCTATGTGATATGTAAATATGTTTACTATTGATACTGCTTTATTGTCTGTGGTACCTTTGAGCAAGATGTACTTTATTTCCTTATTTTAATTTTTACTTTTGCTTTATCTGAATGCTTTTATAGTTTTTTAGTACTTGATTCCATATTGTCTTCTGGGTCCTCTCTCTCTCTCTCTCTCTCTCTCTCTCTCTTTTTCTCTCTTTTTTTTTTTTTGATGTCTTTTCTGCCCAGATCCTATTGCAGTGAGCAGATATCAAGAAAATTCATAGTAGATGGAGATCAACAGATTAATTTATGCTGGACCTAAAGCAACAGTAGATATTATATTAAAAGGAATTTAGAAAGAAATGAGATTTTTTTTTGCTGAGGCAATTAGGGTTAAGTGACTTGTACAGGGTCACACAGCTAAGGAAGTATTAAGTGTCTGAGGCCAAATTTGAACTCGAGTCTTCCTGACTTTTGGGCTGGCGCTCTATATCCACTGTGCCATCTAGCTGCCCCAGAAATGCGATTTTTTTAGTCATTCTAATGAGAACTCTTGACATGTTCTATCCCCTTATTGCCTATGGGGTGAGAGTTCCCAAAGCAGCCACCACTTGATGATTCAGTGGCTCCTGATGTCTACTCCTTGTTGGCTGATTTCTAAGGTGATGTGGGTGTCTCAGGTTCCTGACCCTGTCCCTGATTCAATCACCTTGTTCCTGCTTTGCTGAGGCCAAGGCTGTGTTGATGTGGCTGGATTTGGTTCTACTCTCTCCTTGTGCCTTTCCTGCTGACCTTCCATGTTGTCCAGGGCTGGAAAATTATTTCACTGTCTTTTTGTGGGTTTGGATCTTTAGAATTTGTTCAGTCATTATTTTAAGTCAGTTGGGAAACAGCTTGGGCTAGTCCCTGCCTTTACTTCCCCATCTTGGCCCCACCACCTACTTTATCACTTGTTATAAGTAATGCTATAATTTAGCTGTTAATGGTGCCTTTTATCTTTACATAGTAGCCTTCTAAGCTTGTATTGGTCTAATCAGTTACTGTTAAATGCATTATACCTTGACCCTCACATAGTGATGTCATTCTGATCACCCTTGAAGAATATTGAGGAATGTCAAGGGATCCTATGAACTGGTCATTTTGAGCTGCCATATTTTCCACTGGAACTAGAGTATGCATGAGGCCCCGAATGTATTGATGATGAAACCTCTCTTAAGCTGATGTAATTTTTTGTTTGAACCCCAAGCTGAACTCCTAGTATGTTCTTGATAGTCAAGGCAAATTACCAGTTAGTCTGTACCTACTGAGAAACTGCTTGTTTCTTTATTGTCTTATAAATAAGTAGATCCTCCTGTCTTCATGATCTAGCAGTTCCCAAAAGAAAAGAATGCTGCTTTTTTCATTGCCTTGCTCCTCCCCTTTGGGAGGAGTTTTGTCTTTTCCCCACCTTTACATTGGTTTTCCCCATCCCATACCACTCCCCTTTAGGAGATTTCTTAGTTTGTCTTCCTCCCTTTATTATACTGTCATAAATGTGTAAACTTTTATATAGATTGTGTGTGAACTCTGCTCTGGCTTTGGGTTCTACATGCATGTTTGTTTCTTGTGTAAGATATCTAGTTTCAGCACTTTTTCATGAACTCATAGCTTTGTTTTTGATTAACAGAATGGAAGATGACCAATTAGCCAAGTATATCTTCCTTAATTCTTTTTAACTTTAACTTTAACAGCTTTATCCAAAATTATAACTATATAAGCCAGGACCCAGAACTCGCAACTATTACTTTTTGTGAGTTTGCTTTAGTTTTGGGAGCTTTTCATATGCCATCTCTATGGTTCATACCCTCACCAAGGGTTTCTCCTAAAGCATTAGATTTTAACTCTTGTCTAGTTTCCAGAAAAAATAAATAGGGTCTCCAGCACCCATAGAGAAACTTAGACTAGCTAAGAAGACATACTTAAGACAGGCTTTATTTGATGCAACAACAAAGCTACCAAAAATATCCATAAAGGACTTATCTCTTTTTTTCTTCTCTGGAAGGGATCTATCTTTTCAGGGATTGCTTGTCTTTCCTATGTCATACTGTAAGTGAGATACCTCCTCTTTCCTTTTAAAATCAGAAAGGACTTGGGGCTGCTAGACGGTCAAATATACCTTCCCCTTGGATGAGGGGAACAGTCAGAACTCTTCATGGTCCTGGATTGTCAAGGGCCTCCTATTAGGGGGAAAGCCCCAAATTCAGGGGTAATGAATTTCTTGCAGTCTCTGCCACTGAAATAGAATGTATATAATGGAGCACTCAGGAAACTTTTGATTTGAGCTTGTTTGTTTACTTATTGCTTTCCACTTGCTCCAGCAACTCATTTTCCTTTGTCCAGGAACTTATTAATGTCAGCTTTTTTAATCTGATGCTTGTCTCTTAATCCATGTGATTTCTTTGATGGGTAAGATGGGGGAAGAGAAAAGGACACTGATTTTCTTTTCACATTTCTGTCCCTAATTCTACAGCCTGTGTTCCACATATAGCCATTTTTAAAAAGATGCCAAGATTCAAGGGTGTAGTTCATGTATATGAACTAAACAAGTATCATCCTCTTTCAGTTATTGATATGGTGTGGCTCTCGGGAATAATATAGTAAAAACCCCAATACTTTTCAAGAAAACCCCAGGCCACCCAGTTTTGGAAACGATATGGCCATTTTAGGAATTTAGCTATTGGGAGTGATATGTCACAACCTGATATCTTTATTCTACTAAACTATCCTTCAAGGATGTCCGATTTGTCATGCATAAGTTTAGGTTGCTCTCTTGTATCTGGACCCAAATAATAAGCACTCCTTAGTTTCATGAAAGAAGGGAGTTGTTGTAAGTCCTCATTACCAAACTTCCCATCGATCATCAAGGACGTTTTAGTTGAGGGATTTTCCCTTCTCCTGAGCAGGCCTACTAGTGCATACCTATGTTCCATTAGCAACCTTTGTGGTGAAGACACCTTATGCAATAGTATATTCTTTTTCCTGAACTCCCATCATGTACTTGATGCCAAAAAATATAACACGCATACGAGTTTGCTCTCAAGTAGGATCTTCCCTGGCTCTTTTTACTGCCCTTGATTCCCATTTCCTTTCCAGTTTCCAACTCATAAATAATACCTTTTCATTCATACACTGATGCTAGATTTACTTTTGTCAGCCTTATTCTACCATGAACTAAAGCTCCTTTTGACTATAAGAATAAGTTTTGAATTTTTCACATTTCAAACTGCTCTCCTAACCTACTACATCAATGATAATTGGTGGTGTGAGTAGATGACAAATATCCAAGAATATCCACTGTATACTTTTGCAAAAAGCAAATGAGATTTGAAAAGGAAAGAAGTGGTAAGACTTTAGCCCAGGGTAATGGCATGGAGACAGAAGAAACAGTGAGAATGGATTCTGAATCTTCTGCTTTTGAAGTCCTGGTGAAGAAGAGGAGAAAGAAATGGGAAAGGAAGAAGAAAAAGCTGAGTCATACAACAATTGATAAACACTGTGAAACACCTCCTAATGTGCTAAGTGCTGGGGATACAAATACTAAGAAGTCATTCCCTGTTGTCAAGTAGCTAAAGTCGAATGGGGACCAGGTGTAGAGAGCCAGAACTCTGGAGAAGTATACTTGAGAGGTATACTTGAAACAAGGTGTTAACTTGGAGGAATTGATGAGACAATGGTTATCTAGTTTACATATATGTTTAGTACTTAGCATGATGATGTAATAGTTCTCTAAATTCACACATGCATAGTGTGCTATAATGATGTAATTGTAATAGCGTATATGAGGACCAACAAGGACTGGAAAAGAGACATTCTGTCTCCCACTATCCTGGTGGCTCTCCTGCCTTCTGCATTCTTCCATTAAGATCAAGGCTCATCTAAAGGTGCCCCAGAAAGCTATCCTGGCCCCAGGCTAAGGAGACAGGAAGGAGATTCTCCTTTGTGAAGGAGATAATAAAGACTTTGGAATTTATTCCTGACTATTCTCTTGGTGATTATTCTGCTGAAACCAAGGTCCATTCAGAGGACCTCCAGAAAGCTAACCAGAACGTTACATTTTGGAGCCTGAACATGGATGTAAGGATTTACACTCATCAGCCTGATTGACACTATCATGAGTTCAGTGGAGAAGTCCCTGTGACCCAGAGTGAGTACAAAAATAGACGACCAGGAAACTTTGGTAAGGGTTAAACTAGTATTTCAGCTGAAGTGGGACAAATGCTTAGGAAAAAAAATCTTCCCCACTCCAAGGGAAGTGTGTAGAATGCCTAGTTAAGCTAATAAAACCCCAAGGTTTGATTGTAACTTGGAAGCAGATCATTGGACTTTTAGAAACATTAAAGTACTTGAGTTTTCTCCTTTGTTTTGAGATTCTCTAGGGAAGAAAAATTAGAGCTAGATAAGTGGAAACTTAGTGGGAGAGCAATTGATATTGAATTTTTTGAATATTATAATGATAATGGTCCTGATTCAATTCCTGAAGAAACATTCTATATATACACAACATAATACAGTTGGTTTTAGGGAATTACATAAGTTTTAGAATAAGGAAAAAGGAGAAAGAGCAGGAAGGGGGATGGTATTGTCTAATTTTTCATGCTTTTAAGCTATTTTGTTAAGAAAGTTAAGTTACAGTGCTGATGAAATTAAAAAGAGGGATGGTACTGACAACGAAGCTGAAAAGCATGAAGAATTAGACAAGGAAGGAGTTAAGTATAATGATACTTCACAACAGGAACTATTAGGGCATTCCCCATCCCTTGACTCTCCCCCTCAATTTCCTCTTCTTGGATGGAGGGAGAGAGAGGAGAGGGAAGGGCAAGGGCAATGACATAATCAGCAACACCCAATGCAGCAACTTTGTCCACCTCCTATAACACCTTTAGAAAAGGCATTAATTAAAGCGAAAAAGGAGAGGATATATCTTATTTAAGAATAAAAGCATACCATATGATTGAAGAATTTGATTCTTCAGGTCAAGCCAGGAGAAGATACACTCCTTTTGATCTGGAAATTATCAAAGATCTGAAAAAGGCTTGCACTCTTTATGGGGCTGCATCTTCTTATGTTAAGATGGTATTAGAGAATTTGGCTTATGAAATTTTAATTCCTAGTAATTGGAAATCTATAGCAAGGACATGTTTAGAACCTGGACAAAACTTGTGGCTTTCTGAATATAGTGAACTCTGTAGGATACAAGCCCAATGAAATAGGCAGACTGGAGTTAATATACAAATCACCTTTGATCAAGTAGCAGGTGTAGGTCCTTATGCAGACATGTTGGCACAGATTAATTACCCTTTGATAGCATATGAGCAAATTGCTGCTGCTACTGCTATCAAAGCATGGGCTCCTTCCCAGGAAAGCAAGATAGAGGCAAAGCCTTCACAAAAATAGAGCAAAGTCCAAATGAACCCTTTGCTGAGCATCATGTAGATAGAAAATACATGCTAAAAGTTAAAGATGATATGACACTTGGTAGTTTTAAGAAAATATGTACATCTCTTTTTCATGTTTCATATTGACATGTATTTGTGTAATAAAAATGGTTCCTACATATGAAGAATTTTATTTTTTACATTAAAAATCAAGACAATTTAAATAATCAAGATCAAGAACAATATTTATATTTGGAATTCAGCAACATTGAAATTTATTTAGCATCCTGAAGTATCACAATTGCTTTGAAGTTAGTGACAAATTTGTGGTTTAAATTATCTTGGAGTTATTTCATAATTTCCATTAAGTAAAATCCATGATTCATTTAACAGGAAATATAATGGCATAGATATGAATGGGAAGCATTCTGTGTTGGTTAGAGTAAATAGCCACATTGAGGAAAAGGCAGAGCTGCTGCAATGTCAGATTATTATCCTGGCCAAATTGATGGTACTGTGATGAAACTTGAGTCAATAGTTGTTTTCATTTCTGTTCTTTTTATTATTTATTTGGATCATTTTTTCTTACAGTGATAGAAGCAAAATCTGGTAGTTGATAGAGAACTGATCTTAGAGTTAGGATGCGTGGGTTCCCATGTTGCTTTTTATCCTCAGGATGCATTGCTCAGTGTCCTAGCCAGTTCTCTTTCTAACACTTGAAGTTGTAGAACAGCCACAAGTGTATAGGGAATTTGCTCATTACTGTGATCTGTCAAATTTTATCGGAGATTCTTGATATAAACATCTTTTTCTAAAGCTCTTATTTTTAATTGCATTGATATTGTTCATTCAAAAGCTTTTTAATTTATTTAAATGAAATTCTTTTATCATTTACAGTCATTTCTTTTTCTTATTTTTATGAATTTCCACTGGGATCTAGTTTTAGAAGGCACATTTTTGTTTTCCTTTTTTCTTATGTCATCTTATATTTTATTTGTATTTGGTTGGAAGTTCTAGGGCCATGAGAATCTTGAAAACTGGAAGGGGCTTTTAGAGGCCATCAGCAAACAGGGATAGTTTAGCTCACCTTTAGCTTTATTCCTTTTATTCTTTTGTTTTATTGCTATTACTAGCATCCTCAGAATTATATAAAAATATTAGAGAGTGGACATTCTTTCTTTATTTCTGCAAAAGGGAGCAGAAAAGGTTTTAGTGTATCCCCATTGTGTATGATGCTTACTTTTGGATTTTAGATATGTGCTTTTTATAATGTATATCTTTAAAAGATCCCTCCATGCCTATACTTTGTAATATTTTTAGCATAAAAGAGCATTGTACTTTGTCAAAAGCTTTTTTTACATCTGTTGAAATGATTATGTGGTTTTTGGATAGTTTTTGAATATGACTATGTTGGTGATTTTTCCTGATACGGAATCATCCTTGTCCCTTGGTATGAATTGCACTTGGTTATAATGAATAATTTCTTATATAAATCACTGTAATCTGTTCAGATTTTATAAATTTTTGAGTCCATATTCATTAATAATATTGGCCTCTGGTTTTCTATCTGTGTTTTAGAGATTAGTACTATATTTCATAAAAGGATTCTGGTGGATTCTCAGTTTTTGAAATAACTTATGAATTATGGATACTAATTGTTGTATATACTTACTAGAATTTTCTTGTGAATCTATCATCAGGTCCAGGGGTTTTCTCCTTTGATATAGTACAGATTAGATCTTTTTCCTTTTCAGAAATTGAGTTAAATAAGATATCTGTGTGGTCTTCTGTTACTTTAAATATTTTATATTTTTGAAAGTATTTCTCTATTTCTTTTGTGTTCTTGGTTTTGTTAGCATATAGCTGTTCTCTCCTGATTTTGCTGTGATTTTTACCTTGCTATTGACTACTTTATTGATTTGATTTTCTGCTCTTTTAAATCAAATTATCTGTGGGCTTATCAGGTTTTTTAGCCTTTAAAAACAAACTTTTAGTTTGATCATTTCAGGTTTTTTATTCCCAATTTATTTCTTTCCCTTCTGTGTTTTTTTAATATAACCTAATTTTGTATTTATTTTAGGCTTGTTTATTTATTCATTTTCCAATTTAAAAAAAGTGTGTATTCAACTCATTTAATCTTTTTTTCCCCATTTTGTTAATGTATGCTTATAAAGATATGATTTAATTCCCTGAGTACTGCTTCAGGTGCATCCCCAAAATTTGGCGTAGTGTTTCATCATTATCATTTTCTTTTACATAGTTATTCATTATTTCTGTAATTTGTTCTTTGAGTCACCCATTATTTAAGATTTCATTGTTAAGTGCCCTTTTGGGCCTGTATCTTTTAAGTGTGTTCCTTGAACCACTTTGTATTCTTACTGCATTATGGTTATTTCTATCTTTTTTACATTTGATTTAAATATTTCTGTGTCTTATATTTTGCAAAAGTTCCATTAAGTTCAGAGAAATTTATATTGTCTTTTGCTGTTTCATTTAGAAAAAGCCATAAGTCTTGACTGTAGTTTCTCCAACATTTTAATTCCATATTTTTCCTTTTATTTATCTTTTAGTCTCTTATCATTGTTGTGTTATTTGTTGTCATTGTCTTTTTGAAGCTCAGATTTTTTTTCTTTTCAAATTTGGATGCTAAGGCACTTGGAGCTTATAATTTTATTACTAATATTGGTTTGTTATCTGTGGTAACTTTCAACATATATGGCTTTCTCGTTTGCCCTTTTTATTTTTTGAATATATGTTTTTGCTTTGTGGGATAGTATGATAATAGCTCCTGCTTCTTTGAATTCACTTGATGCATGGTAAGTTTTTTGTCTATCCCCTTCAGTTTTATTTTGTGTATTTTCTTTTTCAAATGTATTTTTTGTAAGCAACAAATTGTAAGGTTTTGCTTTCTTATCAAATTTAATCACTCTTTCATTTTATTTGGATTGTTTAACATTTGGAGTTAGGTTTATGTTTTTATCCATCTAATTATACATTTTTTCTGAAGTTAGTTTTTTTTTTCCCATGCTGTTGTTGTGAACAAACACTGTCTTTTTGATTACTTCAATATTCTTTTGAGATGGCTTTGTTCCCACTGCCTCTGTTCCTTTCACCTCAGATCACCTCTTCTCTTTTCTCATCTCTTTTCCTTTGGGGTTTTGTTTATTATTTCTTCTCTCCTACTCTTACCTGGTTACACATTTCTATTCCATTTTTCTTCTCAGGAAGATTCTTACTTCCTCTTCTCTTTAGCTAGTCTTATTTTTTTTTTTTTTAATTTCATTTTTTGGCCCCCCTTCAAGAGGGATTTTTTTGATTTTCTTCATTTTTCATCATTTTTTGTTATCATAGAGCCTCATTCACTGATTCATGATTCTTAAATCTTTCTTCAGTAGTCTTAATACAGAAAAAAACTTTCGAAGCGTCCAGCCTAGGCTTTCCCACTTGGTTCTTTCTTATGTCATGGATGCCCCTTTTCTATTGTGTCTTACTTCCAGAACGGAGCCAGTTATTTTAAGTGTCAAAGAGGACACTGCCCCATGACTTCTACATCTTGTCTGAAAATCTTTCTGGGACTCTGATTTTCTACTCTTCCACGTGTCAGTTATTCCCCAAGGGTCCCAACACTCCTCTCTTTTGGAATGAGTATCCCCCAAGTCTAATCCAATTCAAGCCTGAAAAATCTTTTGAGACATCTCGGGATACCGGTCTTTGACCCCAAACTTTTGAGGTCCTCCTTCCCAACCTCAACACTATTACTCCCTTTTCAATCTTTTCTCCCTTCCACCTCATCTATTCCCTCTAGGATATTTTCTTTCTGATTCCACAGAATTTCTCTCTTCTGGTTGACTGATTTTTTTCCTCCCCTTTTTCATGTACTCTCCCATGTTGCAATGCAACCTTACAAAAGAAGCATTCATCTATAGGCAGGGAGTTGCCTGATTCTGTCTATTATGAGTCCTTTGCTTTTTCTTGGTTAATTCTACCAGATTTCCACTTTTACTCTTGCCTCCTGTACTTTTAGAAATAAGTCTCTTAACTGGTTTCTCTATGGCTGGTACTCTCCTTCCTATGGCATTATGCACTCCTCCTACATTTTTGTTTTTTGGAGTGTTTGAGAGTCTTGATAATCTCTACATGTTCCCCCCCCCAAAAAAAATGTTTCAAACTATTCTTTATTATTGAATTCCCATTTTTGGTTCTGAATGGTTAGACTTGGATTTGCAAAATAGGTTACCTTGGCCTGTAATTCTACACTGTAATGCTCTTTTGGAATACATTATTTATTCCATTGTCCCCTTTATTTCTTAGTGGATATAGATTAGTTTTATTTGAGTGGTGCTTTTTTTGTATTTCAAGGTCTTTCTCCATAGGAGAATTCATTGTTTCTGAATTTAATTTTTAAATTTAATGACTGTATATCTTTAGTTTGTAGCTTTTTTTTCTGAAGATGATTTATGAATTCTTTCAAATAATTTCATTTCCCAGGTTTAGAAGTTCTGGTCGATTATTTCCTTTATTATGGTGTTAAGATTGCTTATCCTATCTTTTGGGAGACTTCATATCTCTGCATTCTGTTTTTGAATGTTTTGCTTGAATAGTGAGCATATTTTTAATAATAGTATTGTTTTCTCTTCTTCTAGATTTTCACTTTTGTGTATTTGTACCCCCAGTCAATTATTATTTCTTTGCTTTAATCATTGCAGATTAAATTTTTTTCTTTCTGCTCAATATTTTTGCTGCAGAGAACACAAATTTAGCTCTCATAATTCTTGTTTCTCTCTTATGACATTTAGGACAGCATACTGTGGTTTCACATTTTCTTTATCTACACAGTCCTCTATCTTAAAGTATTAGCTCATTTTTCTTTGTTTTGCATTATTTATTCATATGCGTGTATATATTTGTATATATGTATATACATGTACATATGAACTTATTTACTATATCTGAAGACCATATTTCCTTCTGTTGTTATTTTGTTTATATTTCAAGGTCTTTTAGATTTTTTTCTTTCTGGAACCTTTGGTATTTTCAATCTTCTTCCTCCTTCTGATGTAATATAACTTCTAGAGGAGACAGCAATAATTTGAAGGCCCCTTGACCTTAGGGGACTTCTGTTCTAACAGTCAGTGATTCTAAATCTTCTGGCTTTGGAATCTGTGATTCTCTTCTGATGTAAGAATACTATTGTTCTGTCAATGATTGTAAAAGTCTTCTGGCCTAGGAGTATAATATTTCTTCCCTTAAACTTTAAGTAAGATATATTAGGATCCTGAGACTCTCTAACCTTATGATGCTATTCTATCAACCAGTCAATGATTCTAAAGTCTTCTGCCTTTAGGATAGTCCTAGGTCTGTTGGTCAGTGATAACCAAACTCCTGAAACCATTCCTCACTTCTAGTGCCATAATTATCCTATCCATAACATGAAGAATTAGATAAATGTGCCTCCTTGCTTCTGGTTCTCTACTAATTAATTTGAAAATTTGCCTGCTTCAATTGGCAATACAATTACAATAAACTTTGCCCCTTGACCTGGATATATATGGGTTCAAGCCTGCAAGTTCTTTTGAGACACTGGTCTGCATCCCTAGCTTTTTGGGAGTGGGGTCCCTCCTCAACCTCAACATTTCCTCACCTTATTTTCCTTCACTCACTTCTGACTCCTTCCCCACTAATTGGGGTTTCCTTTGGGTCTGGATTTCTTCCCACACTCCCAATATGTGATTCTTTGCTTCAACTGACTTTTGGATGGTCAGAACTGACCTCAGTGGGATGCTTGCTCTTCCCTCAGGCTTGCGTGATGCTGCCCAGCTCTATTCTGTCTTGCTAAGCTATTCTAGGCCTGGCACCGGTGTTTCAGAGCTTCCTGGCACCAGCAGTTCATTGCCTGCTGGCACTAGCATTTCAGAGCCTGCTCTCTGTGGGACAGAGAATTGAGTCATTTGTAGCATTGGTGCTTCTAGGTTGCAGCATCTGGCAGGCTTTTGCTGTTGAAGGGCTTTGACCAAGCTGGTCTTCAAGGCTCAAGAAAAGTTCTACAGATAGAGCCAGGGGACTGAAAAGGGGAAGGTTTTAGGTTTTTAGGGGTAGATTTTGATGAAAGCCTTTGTTATATTTTTGAATCTATGCATTTGGAGCTGCTGAAAGTGAGTGCTGAATGAGCTCAAGTTTAGTGAGTGTCAGTTCTTGGGGTTTTTTGTTTGCTTTTTTTTTTTTAAACAATCTTTTGGATTTTTGTTGTCCTCAGTTATGGAAACAACTGAAGTTGCTTTCTTTTTGATGTATAATTTCTGTTTGAGGGAGGTTTGAGAGGTCAGGGGGTTGGAGCAAATATTTAGTCCTCGATCTTGTTGCTCATATGACCCAAAAGTCACTTTTTGAGTTTAATATATCTTTGTTGAGTGTGTGTGTATTTGGGTGTATGTTTGTACATATGTTCATTTCAATCTTTTTTTTTTTTCTGATTTAAATGAAAGTGAGTCTTGTGATATGTTCCTCCAACTTCCTTATTCCATGGTGCGCTCTCGCTCTCTCTGTCTCTCTCTCTATATATACACACACACACATGCATACACACACACACATATACATACACGTTGTCCTCTGGTGCAGTAGTGATTTCTATTGATTTCTACCCCTTTTTTTCCTTCTCATTATAATCTCCTATCCCTCTTATTTTTGTTTTTCTAAAATCATTTAAACAGAAGAAAACCACTTACACACTGTTTCTTATTTTAACCTTTTTCTATGACTCTTAAAGATAAGAGTTCTAAAAAGATATTGGCTTCTTATCATTCCTGTTAACATGTAAAAAAATTATATCCAAGGATTCCATTTCAATTTTACAAGTATATGTACTTTTCTATATTTTTCTTGTCATTATATTTCCATTTTCATACATTTGCTGTCTGATTTTTTTTGTCAGGAATGCTTGGAAATACTGTTTCACTAACAATCAATCCATTTTTCCCCCTGTAGGATTTTACTTAGTTTTAGGTTAGCTGATTATCCTTGGGTTTTAAACCTTTATTTCTTGTATTTTGGAAGTCATATTCCAAGTTCCATATTCATCTAATCTTTCTGCTGCTGAATTTTGTGTAACCTTTATTGTGACTTTCATATTTGAACTCTTTCTTTTGGGTTACTTGTAAAATTTTTGTCTTTGACTTGGAAGCTATGGATATTGACTGATATTTCTGAGAATTTACCTTTTAGGATTTCTTTCTGCTGGTCACTTGTAGATTTTTTCAATTTTTACTTTGCTCTTTAGTTCTAAGAGTTTTAAGCAATTTTCATTTATAAATTCGCGAAACTAGATTTTTTTTTCCTGATGATAATTTTCAGGTATTCTAATAATTTTTAGATTTATTTCTCTGTGACATGTTTTCCAGATCAGATGTTTTTGATATTTAAGATGTTTTCTTCTTTTTTTTTTGCTCTGTTTTGGACAACTTTTGTTATATTGTTGAATCATTGGTTTTAGTTTGGCCCATTTTTATTTTCAGGGCATTCAATTTTTGAATGAAATCTTTTTCTACCACCTGTTCTAAGATAGTAATTTCCCTTGAAATTTTTCCTCCCTAGCTTTTCCTCTTATTATTCTCATCTTTTTACTCAGTACATTTCAGATAGATAGGGTCTTGAAATAATTTACTGTTTTACTATTTTCTATGCTTGATATTAGACAAATTATTATTATTATTGCATAGGGGATAAAATGATTGCTCTTTGTAATTTAGTAAAAACTTTGAGATGTAAGTTTTCTTTCGTGATCTCACTGAAAATATCTTCAGAACAATTCTAGTAACAGATAGAGTTATGGATGATGATATATGCTTCATGTTGTTTTCATATACCTTTGATTTATGTCTATATTTTGAGAACTTTTAAGTTCTATGAAGATTGGAGATTATATTCATTAGTGACATTTATTAAAATGTTTAACTTAAGTTTTTATGGTTTCATGATGTTATACCTGGAAGATAGTAGACACAATTTTTTCAATGGTATTGTCTTGTTTCATTATAGTTTATTGTTTCAATTCTCAAATTTGTCTGTTTATGAAAGACAATGAACTTTCAATGTATGAATCAATGTACCGGGTAACAGCTTACAATAAAAAAAAAACATATTAAATGCATTGTTTCTACCAATTTTGGGTAAAATTGATGTTGGTTAGTAGAAATTACAACTCTTCACTTTTCTTCATCCCATTTTTCTTTTTTAAATTAAATTTTATTTTTTCATTTGACAACATTTATATTATCTTAATTCTTTTCCCCATAAAAAGAAAAAGAAAACTTTGTGACAAATATACATAGTCAAAACAATTTATGATTTTGGCCATGTTGAATAATGTCTGTTTCTGTATCTGTACCTTCTCCGAGGTTTGTCCTGGACCTTCTTTTCTTCTCACTTTATAATGCCACCTCTCCCCTGACCCCATCTCTTCGTCCCAGTTATTCCCTGATGCAGTCCCATGTTTATTTATCAGATATTTCAGCCAGGATGTTGCAGAGATCTCTTTACCTTCCCAGGTCTTAGATTGGCCACCTTCTCTTTCCCCATAAATCCTTTCTTCTTTCAAACTCTTTTCTTTTTTGTGAAGGGCACTGCCCCCATTCCAGTGTCTTCAGTTCATCATCTCTATAGCATCTTTTAATATTTATTCCACCCTCTCCCATCCTGTTCTTTATCAGATCTCGCTTTTTCTACCTTCTCAACATCTCTCCCATCTGACCTTTCTCCCTTGCTCACATAGCTGCTAGTTCAGACCCTGTGAATGTGATGATTTCTCTCCTGGGTGAGAGGAGGGAGGGTATCCCTCCTCTAGGGTCTCCCCATTAGTTCATCAAACTGATTGCTTCTAAAGTGATTTTCCTTATGTACTGATTTGATCATGTTTCCCCTCTACTCAATAAACTCTGTGGCTCCCTAATGACTCTAGAATAAAACATGAGCTCCTCTGTTTAGCTTTTAATGCCTTTCATAATTTGGCTTCATTGAACATTACTCCCTCTATTCTCATTCACAGTACTTTACATCCTGCCTTCGTACACTTTTGCACCAGCCCTTTCTACTGCCTAAAATGCACTCCTTTGCTTGTCTCTAATCTACAGTTTTTGAAACTCTAGGGGAGGTTTTGAGGCTTGACTGTGCCATTTAGAGTTGTGTAACTTTGGGCAAATCATATATCCTTTTGGAATCTCAGTTTCTTTTTCTGTAAAATCGGGATCGCAATACCTCTAGTATCTACTCTAAAAGGTTTTCCTGTTCAAGGCACTTTGCAAACCTTTAAAATCCTATGAAAAAGTAAATTTGCCAGTGTATGTCCTTAATCTAGGCCAGATAACCCATATGGTTAAAGCTTGATGCTAATAAGGCCAAAGTCATAGGTTAATTTTATTTTCATTGAATAGATACTTTACTAGATCTTAAGAATGTGACAATGTGGTGCAAAGCACTCAGTGGGAATAAACATAGTCCTACCCTTTAAAAATCTTAAAATGTAAAGGTGGTAAGAATGAAATAATTGACACAGATGTATACCTATACAAAGATAGGTATATAGAGAGGTAAATGTTATGGAGATATTCACAGTGATTTTGGGAAGGGCATGTCAATGAGATATGTTGAGAGTGAGTGAGTTTCATGAGTGAAGTGTCATATGAGAATAAAACTTGATTAATTAGACATAATTTTGAATATTATTTGTTGATCTGTGCTGTAATATAGTGACTTTCAGAAACTATTTGAGGAAGTCTCTTATCCTATGTCAAAGAGCCCCCAAACTTGTGTGATTTTATAATTCTTTGATCTTCTTCCTTTTGGACTCATATCACTGTTTTTAGTATATCTGTTTCTTAATAGCCTATCTCTCCTAACATATTGTAGTTTGGAAAATTTGTTAGAATGGGGGGTAAAATATGATTTACTTTAGTGTTTGAATTTTGTGACAATTATAACTAATCCCCAAAGGCTAAATTTTTAGTTTATACAGGTCCTCAAGATGATTGTAGTTGTTAGAATTCTGTCTCCAACATTAGTGGAATGTTACTGTATTTGACTATGTGAACGTACATTTTTTGTTACTATGTTAACTTTATTTTCCTTTTAGATAAACCAAGTAGAAGTTATAACACCACAAAATTAGCACATGGGAAGAAGTTGATAAACCATCTTGAGAAGTTTCATTAATGAAACATTTTATTTTCCCCCAATTCTGATTTAAACTGGACTGTGGGTTAATTAGAAGTCTGATGGTGAAAGGCCCAGCCTTATGCCTCACCCATCTTGCTTAAAATCACTGGCTCTGGGAATTTTTAACTCCATGACTTCAAATGACTTTCTCATGGTCAGAGATCTTTTGAAAATAGCTTTGTGTGAACGTTTTGTAATGTCTAGTTTTTGCATATTTTATTTTTAAATATTAAGTATGCTAACCCAGTATTGTGCTTTCTTGTATCCACCATTTTGTCACTGTCCTATTTTATATTTTTTATGTTAAGCCTTACCTATGCTGCCATAGTCTTACATTGTGGGCCAGCAGCTTGAGGGCTCCATGGGAGTGACACGTCAGAGAGGCTCAAACAGCCCCATGGCCCAAGGAGTCTGGCTGTGTTAGCATGTGTGTGATCACACCTGTCCGTCCCGTGCCGATTGAGAGGTGGAAGCCCGTCCGCTGTATGTGAGGGAGTGCGTGATAGTCACGCAGAGTTGGGAGGGTCTGGGTCCTCGTCCTGCCTTGTCCAGCGCTGATCCTGAGACCCCGGGCAGATCCCACCATCTCTGGGGGCTCATTTCTAAGAGCATAAGTTGTAGAGAACAAGCCCAATGTGCCTTGTTAGATTTCTTCCCCTGGCTTCTCTCTACCCCGAGGTAATCACAGGATGAACCAAACAAAGAGACTGCTGTGTGGGAGTATTTGTGTTTATGTGATATGACCAGAATGCAGAGGATCTCCCCGGGAGGAACCTCCTCCACCAGGGCAGGGCAGAGTCACTGAAGAGTTCTCTCAGTCACTAAGAAATTAATGACTTGCCTGGCATCGCCTCCTCCCTTCTGATCCCATATAAGGTAAGATTTGAACCTCGGCCTTCCTGTGGGACCCTTGTTCTCTGGCCCTGTGCCTCTGATAGATATATATATGTGTGTATATGTATTTGTGTATGATTATAGATTATATATCTGGGTAATATGTCATTTGTTACACATGTATGTATAGATATGTGCATGCATTGGTTTATTTTTCTGTGTACATATATATATGTGCATATTTAGTTGGGGGGAGGTGACTGGATCCATGATTTTATTGGTATGAAGAACTCCCAGTGAGGAAACACCCTCAAGCAATAGTGACTTGCCCAGGGTCACATGGAGGCTGACTTGAACTTGAGACTTCCTATGTATGTGTATATTTATTCTGGAATTGTGATTTCATATATGTAAAACTCCATCAAGACCAGGGTGCTATGTTCTTTCTTAGCCGAGAAAAGGCATTTGAGATTTTTGCCAGTTACTGAAAATGAAGCTGTTTAGTGTTTGTGCCTAATCTTGGTTCTCCTGGGGTACTGACGAAGGCCCCAAGAGCTATGTGGAAGCCATGCTTAGAAGCAGCCTAGAGGACTCTTGGAATACCACTTTGTGAGACCCCAAATGATCTCAGCTCTGCCTCTGGCCCTTTGTTAGTTTTAGATCCAGCCAGTTTTTCCCAGGATCTGCGCTCCTCACTTGCCCTGCCTTCTGTTGTCGTGTTTGCCGCAGTCAGACTTGTGCAGGTGAACTCCTTGTTTGCCTTATTACCAGAGGCTGTGAATCCTGTAACTCCATAAAATCCTCACAGTTTAGGATTAGCCCTGTAGGTTTTTCATGATCCATCTTTGAGCATGACAACCACTATGGAGAAATCCTCTGTCAATAAATTGCTGTTTTTTTTTTTTTTTTTTTTCCCCCAGAGAAGAGAGGATTGATTATAGGCCATTAAAAGATGTGAAGATCTTTTGTCAGCTTTGTCTCCTGTGAAAAGTGGAATCTGTGAACAACCACTGTAAATATATGGATTTCAAGAACAATAACATGTCAATAAAACACCTGCAAATTTATGGAGTACTGGGCACATTTTTGCCTTTGACTCTTTGACAGTCCCTGAGAGTGCCATGATCCCCTTTTTGCCAATGCAGAAATAGCTTCAGAGAAATGCACAGTACTAAGTGTGACACATGCAGTCACTCATTGTCAGAGGTAAGCTTTGAACATAAGGTTTCTCCAAATCTTTATGCTACTTAGGCCACAATTAGGTCCCAAATTAAAATCAATAGATTTTTTTTTTCACTACAAAGTATAATTGATGTCAGAAATGTCAGGATGTAAATGGTTTGAGCAAACTTTATAGATTTTTCTCATTTCTTTTGGCTGATAATCCCTCTTTCCCTGTTCCAGTATACTTAGATTCCTCCGGTTAGAAACACTTAATGTATTTATTAATTTGGAGCACTTAGTTTAAAAGAACAAAACAGAAGTTTTTCAGTAGACACCTATTGGTCCCAAAGATGTATGTAAAATCCTAGTCCTATATGGGCCCCTCTGTGAGGGATCCTTTGATAAGAGGACTCTGGGTAGAGGCTCTTCCTCCTATATATTTGCTAATTCAAAGAAAAGAAAGAAGGCAGATTTGGAATCAGAGAACTGGGTTTGAATTCTGTCTTTGCTTTTGTTGTAGCCTTGGACAAGTCCTGTAAACCTCCCCGGGGTTAATTTCCTCATTTGTAAATAAGGGAGTGATCTCTAAAATCTCTTCCAGCCCCTGTTCTATGATCCCAGGATTTTTCTTATGTAGGGAAGAGGGGGGCTTTCTCCACCTTTTTTTGTGACTTTTCCTTGCTCCAGTTTCCACATACCTCTTGTGACAACTCAAAGAAGAGTGTCAGAGTTTTTTGTTTTTCATTGCCATCTAAAGACAAAAACTCAAATATTCTGCTGTGAATCTCAGAACCTGAGACTTCTATTGGTGTAGTTCACACTGGTGTATAGTTAGTCTAGACCTGTGATTTCAGGAATGTCAAAATTCCTACAAACCCAAGGTGTCACACTCAGTTATTCATAGCTATTTATGCTATTTCTCCTGCAATTTCCTTTACTAGTCCTGCCTATTACTGGGGTTCCTTAAGAGGATATTTTTCTCTCTGGATACTCATATGGAAAAAGGAGATTCTATTCTACAACACAAGCATGATTGTGCTGCCCTGTAAGTCTCAGAGTAAATCAGAATTTCAGAGATAGAGGAAATGTGGTCTTCTCTGTGATAAGTGCCTGCAGTGATTATAGAACTACAGATCTAAAATTTCAGATCTGATGAAGCAGCTGTATAATTATCTCAAATGAACAAACATTTATGAATTGTGAAAGAACACCGTTAGTGACCTGGTCTTGCAATTTTTGCAGAGATTCTGTTGGTGGTGTTTGTCTTCATCACCATGGCTACAAGGCCACAGGATGTAGGTAAGAGAGAGAATTAATTGCTTGGGGGAGAATTGAAGCCTAAGTCTGTCATCCCTGCTTTCTAGCTTATCTGGCTCAATAATGGCCCCCTTTGGGGAGACAGCAGCCCTCGGGTAGGCCCAGAGACAAAACTAGGAATGATGATAAAGGGAATATCCTTTATCTGTGGGTTCTGAAGAGCCTGGGAGAAAAAAAAAATTGAATTGTAAGCTGCACTTGCTGATCTCTTAAACAGCAGGGAAGACAGAGTTAGCTGTTGCCTAGAAACAGCCATTTCTTGGATGGATGGAACTTTTCTCAGAACAGAGCCCCCAGTGTTTACTGGTATTTAGACCAGGAGTGATTCAGCAGCATTATAATTTCATTAGTTATTTGGGGACTTTCCCGAGTGATAACCAATACATCTGAACTCTAGGATACTCATGGCAGGCCTCTAGAACTTAGAGAGAAAAGAAAGAGTGGGAAAGGCAGAAAATACTTTGAATTCTGTGCAGAGGAAATAACATTCAAAGATTTATACTTAGAAAAGTCCAATCTTTTCATTCTCCTGATGAAGACAAGACATATTTAAATGTAAGTGACTTGGGAAGATCACTCAGAGGTGAGACTTGAACTTGACTTCTTTGATTCCAAATCCAGGACTTGTTCCATTTTGCTACCAAGGAATACTAGAGAAGAAATGGATGTCACTCCAGTTTCCTTTGATTCTTAGCAGATGAAAAAAAAAGATTTGAAAATTAAAGTTGAATGAATTTCCAAAGACTTGAACAGGAAACACTTTTTTTTGTGCATAATAATTTCATTTAAATTTTATTGCATCACATTATTGAAGCATTAAACATGGCTTTATGTGGATGACTATTTAAATGTGAAAATTCAACATTCTTTGTACCTTTTTGGCTATTTACAAATAAGGAATTTCTCTCTATGTACTTTATATATATTTATAATATATAATTGTAATTGTATGTACATATGTAGGGATTGGTGACTATACATATGTACATACACACATCTGTGGCCATACACTGATGGCTATGGAGATGTCATATGTAATAACTTCAGAAAGAGCTGAAATTTTTAGAAAAAAAACAAGATTAAATTTGTAAACAGGGTCTCAGTTTTGTTTGGTGACAGATGTAGGACAGTGTTAGGTAGGAATGTTATGCCTAAATATCCAGATTTTAATATATATGTATTTTTTGTTAGTGTCTGTAAAATTCATGTGGGAAATATTGCAAAAAAAGGTAGGAAACAGGCTGAAAAACAGTCCCAGTATACAGTTTTCCCTTGATTTTCTTTTTAAATTCACATATTTAACTGCCCGTGAAGTACATGCTTGCTTTGTCAAGAAAATGGTCTATGGATAGCAGTCATATGCTGGATCGCAAAATGATTTCACAGTAAATCCTCTGCAACGACCAACTTGCTATTGAAAATGTCTGTGACATGCACTGAAGTTGCATTTTTTTTTCATTTTCTTAAAGGTAGAGCTCTTCCACAGTTGAAATAAGTAAACAGAAGACGGATCCTTTGCATTCAAATGAACAGTCAGTGAACCTGGTTGAAGAGGGGGAAAACAGGAAATTAAAATCACACGTGCAGACTGTACATCAAACACGGTAGTTTGTAGTGACTTTTCATCTGTGACACTTAAGACTCTAAATACTGAATCGTGCCTGTTTTGCAGAGGGATCAAACGAGGCAGACGGGAGTTTGAAGACCACAATGCAAGGCAAACAGAAGCCACGGGACACTGTCTTGCTCAGCACCCGCCAGGGTGGCATATTCATTGTTTGTTTCACGGGCACAGTGCTGGGAGCATCGGCACATGGGGATGGCTGGGGAGTGACAAGTTTGGGAAAGTTGGGAATGCTGCACGAAAAAATGGTGTGTGACAGGAGGAGGAAAGATGGAGAGAGGTCCTTGAGGACAGAGCAGGTGTGGGCCAAGAGAGGAGTGAGTGTGGAAAACCATGGTACTGACAACAAGGAGAAGGGAAAAGAAGGGAGCATGTAACAAGTAGGTGAGAGAATGAGCCCCAAGGGGTCAGGATGGGAGACTGGGGAGAGATGATGGGCTCCCTGCAGGGCTTCCTCCTGGGCCCAGGTCAAGGCAGCACTTCATGCAGCCATGCACCTGGGGAACAGGTGTTGGAGCAGGTCCCTTTCCCAGCTCCAGAAACAGCCCACAATGAGAGAAGGAGACAGACTCTGGCAGGGCTATGGAATGACACATAATGGAAGAGAGGGAAGAACTAGGATGCCCTGCCAGCACCTCAGCTTCAACATGTCCAATGTGGAGCTCCTTCCCCAAGCTCCTACTGCTCATCCTCACTTCCCCTTTCTGCAGGACCACCCCACAAGTTTTCCATTTTTACAACTTTGGGCTCTTCTTCTCTTCCCTTTTTTCTCTCACCTCTCATTATGTGTGCCTCAGTGTCTTCATGAGGGGCATGGATTTGATGCTCCTGTGTAGTGTCAAACCAAGGGGAAAGAAAGTACCAAGAGAGGGAGCATGAGGACTTGAAAGAAAAGGACCCTTAACTGATGATTAGAAAGTGTGCTTTCTGGGGACAGTCTCGTGTAGAAGGGATTAAGAAGCAGTGGGTGGTTATAGAGAGGAAGGACCATAGAAGTTTGGGGGCACTCTGAGCATTTTGTGTTTAGATGGGAAAGAGCCATTGCTGGAGCAAAGCACTGAAGGAGAGAAGCTCGGATCTCTGGTGGACAGAAATCAGTTCTCATATGGGTTTTTCTGTTGCCTTGTTCTAGAACTGTAGGAAAGCCCAGGGCAACCAAAGGAAGGTGGATGTTTTGCTGGTATCCTGTGGGCTCTCCCTTCTAGCCAGGCAGGGCCCTGAAACCTCTGGAAGCCAGAAAATGGCAGTGGGCACTCTCAGCATCTTCTCAGAGAGGAGCTTAGCTTAATAATAAGAAAAAAATAAGTATTCATGGGTCTGAGGCTGCAGGTGGCTTTTCCCTGCCTCAGGATGTGGGGCTGCTCCTAAAAACCACAGGTTGTGGTACCCAACCTTCCACTTTGCCCTTTCCTCCTGCTTCAGGTGAATGCATCTCAGCCATGGCCTGAGGAGAGACCTCAGGGGGCAGGGACAGGGGCAGCTGTGGCTTTTCACTTACCAGTCAAGGCCACTCATTATGGTGAGCTTTCCCATTTTTTTTCCTCTCCTTGCGTTCCTTCTGGAGGCGTTCCAATTCAGCCTCATACATCATCTCCTGAATTAGGTATTTCTCTCTTCTCATTCGATCCCTTAAATCTTTTGGAAGGTCTGGGATCAGGTAGGAAATCAGATGCTTTATGCAGAATACAAGATGCTAAAAAGAGAAGATAAAAAGGACTCAATTCTGGGCTATACATCCTTGCATTTGTTTCCAGAGGGACACTGAGAAAGTCTTCTGGCTTGAACCATCCCAGCCAGTCTGGACTGACCTGAAGCAGAAGTAGGGATACATTGGCTTTGGCCTCAGAGGACCTGGGTTCAAATTCTGCCTGGAACTTTCCTGTTAGCCTCTGGAGTGTGCACAAAATCTATTGTTCTGTGATTCTAGTCAGCCACTTGGGGTTCTCTGCAAAGCCCCCCCTCTGATCAGAAGTTACTCTACTATTGGATTCTTTTGGGCTGTTTACAGATGAGGATACTTTGGCCAGAAGTCAATCACTGAAGAAGTGTAGGGACTCGTGTACGGGGCTGAGCAAGATGTTGAATGCCTAAGTGCTTAAGAAACGCCTCTGGACCCACCAAGGGGGCTGTTCTCACAGGAAGACTGAGGGTGGGCTCCACTTGTTCGGTTTGAGTCAACTCCAATGGACTGTACAAATGAGGAAAGGGAGGTCGTCTGATTTTGGGCACAGCGTGGGAGCCAGTGAGTGGCAATGTTAGAGATCTTGTCTAGCCCATGAGACAACTCCGTGGAGTTGAGATCTTCCCCTGTACAAGGTGCCACAAGATGGCGCCCGTGTTTTACCAAAAAACCTTTTCTTGGGCAGGTATGCATCTTTTTTCATCTTTCACAGAATTACTGGGAGCTGGAATGAATATCTTAAGATGTCTTGCAAACATACAAAAGCACTTCTGCATGCGAGTGTCAATTATTACTTTTATGTTTCTATATCTCTCAAATGCACATACATACAAGTGTGTCCCCAAATCTTAATGTTCTTGTAAGTTAAAGAGTACACGTACACATAGAGACTATTGTCTTTATTGGGAAGGGTCAGAAGGCTAAGTAATAGAATAGCTTATTTTATTTCCCTCATAATTATTTTTCTTTTATAACCTTTAATTCTTACCCCTTCTTCTCCCCGCCTCAGTTATTGACCCTGAAACTGCAAAAGAGTTGCTAGTAGAGTGTTGAACCTGGAGCTAGGGAGATGAGTCTTCCTGTATTCGAAATTGGCTTCAGACACTAACCAGCTTTATGATCCTGGACAAGTCACTTCACTCAGACTCAGGTTTCCTTATCTGTAAAAGGAAATGGCAAACTACTCCAATTTCTTTGCCAAGCAAACCAACTAGGGTTATGGAAAGTTAGTGACTTGCCTGGGGTCACCCAACTCACTGAGTCTGAGGCCAGATTGGAACAGAGGTTTTTGTGACTTTAGGCTCAGCCCCCTGTCCACTATATAAGTATCATCTACTCCCTCAAAACCCAAATTTAGTCAATCTAGTCATGACTGACTGAACCTTTTTGAACCAGATATGAACTCGGGAAAATCCTAATTCCAGGCCTTGTACTTCATGCACTGTGCCACCTAATGGCCCTATTATACAGAATGTGTGAATGCAAAACTATGGCAATATCCAGATCTATACAACTTTTTCATTGCCATCAACTTCTCTGTCCCTTCTATACTAAGGATTTCTGTCACACACTGTTGGCAATCAACTTCAAGTTGCTTTTTATAAAAGCATTCTCTGGAGAGTTATCTTTTTGAACAAAAATTCTTTGGACTAATACTGTCAAAGCCAACTCTCCCCTCCTCCCATGAGCCAGAGGCCATTAGCTTGTTCTCATGCATGAGATGGTATGTTTGAATAGTGATCAGCTTTATTCTATTTCAGGGAAAGGACAATTAGAAACTTGGACTTTCTTCTCAACTTTAATAGATAATTGTTTTTCTCAGCAGCTCAAAGGATATTTACCTGTGAATTCATATAGGCATAAAGCCTCAAATTTAGAAATCCCAGATACAACTGCTACATGTTTCCATTATATCAAATAATGATCTGAGTTACTGGATAACAATGAAGGAGGAAGAAAAATCCTTCAAATGACTAATTAGACAATTGACCAGTAAAAGTCATGCCCCTAAGCTCCCATTTGTTCTTGCATTGATTCAGAACCCATTCAGGCGAGTTAAAACTTTAAAGAAAACAAGGAATAAGTTACAGAAACTGACCTCAAATACAATAATAAAAGCCAGACGTGCGGCCAGGACGTGCCAGAATTGCAGTGTGTAGCCATAGGGGACCAGCGAGTGAGGAGGGTCTCTATAATCTCGGTATCTACAAAAAAAAAAGCAAAGCACATTATCTTTCAGAGAAAGATTGATTCTAGAGTTGGTCTAGTCTTTCTCTCATTCTTTGAGGGACCAAACCACTCTTCCCACCTCCCCCCATTTACTGATTAGAAAATGAGACCTCCAGAGGGGTAAAGTCATACTCAAGGTCACATGGATAGGATTTGAAGCAAACCCCTCAAAATCATTTTCCCCACTGTGGCACAAATCCCTTAGGGGTATCTTAGAATTCTTGATGTATTTGCATCAAGACTCCTGGGACATGCTGTATAATTCTTCCTTTAGTCTCATACAGTGACTATTCCTGTAGTGCTTTCAAATCTGCAAAACACTTTACATAGATGATCTCATTTGATCCTCATTATACTGTTGGGGAAATTGACACTGAAAAAGGTCACTTCTGAACTTAAATGAAAATGCTTTTTAAGCCCCAAATAACTGTCTTAAAAAGGATCACAACTATAGCACAGTATTTTTATAAAAAGTTGTTACATTTTTTTGAGAAGTTATAGATTTAGAGTTGGAAGGAACTCTAGAGGCCATGTATACCATATCATCTTTTAAATGAGGAAATTGAGTCTCAGGCTAAATGATTAGGTCATAACAGGTAGATGTGGTTTGAACCCAGGTCTTCTAACTCCAGAGCCAGCACTCTGGTACTGGGGACAGGTAACATTAATGTGGCCTAGTAACATTTTTATAGACTTATTATAATTCTGTATTTTGCCTACGTGTGCATTTTAAAATCGCATGATAAAAGCAAGTTAAAGCTAGGATGGATCTAAGAGACCATGAAGTTGAATTCCCTAGTTTTAAAGATGAAGAAACTGAGGCTTAAAGAAGTAACTTGTACAAGGTCACATACATAGTTCATTGGAAGCAGACCAAAAACTAGTTTTTAATTTCTTTGCATGTTCTCATGTTTTGCTCTTCCTTCCCCTCCCTTCTCCCCTGCCCCCCAGAATATTATTAAACTTGAGCCATTTAATAATGATGAACTTAGCCCAAATGGTAATTAAATAATTTAAAAAGATAGCAGCCATAGATACATAATTCATTTGAAAAGAGACCAAATAAATTGCAATTATTTTCATTTCAATGGTTAGGACTGAAAATTCAAGCCATTCTTATGACCCTCTAATCCAACCTTTTTACAGATGAGGAAACAGTCCTAGAGAACCTGGATGATTTGCCCAAGCTCAGACAGGTGATAGCCTCCCCATTGGAAAGATCTAGGTTCCAACCCTACCTGTGACAGAGGATCATAAATTTAGAGCCAGAAGTCGCAGAGGTCATCCAGCCCAACACTTTGATTTTACAGCTTCCTATGGGGCAGAGAAGCCCAGTGATGCCTATGTAATGTTTTTCCCCCTTCACTAGTTATAAGTAGTAACATTTAAATGGAAAGAAATACTTTATAATGTGTATACTCACATGGGGTTTTTAAGTTTTCAAATCATCAAACCATTTTCCACTGAAAAATTAAGGAAAATGGAATAATGAACACTTGGAGAGGGAAGCCGAAGACTTTAGTGTGAATTCTTTTTTCACCCACTAGCTGTTTAATTGTGGATAAAAAGCTTGGGCTTCTCCAACATGATCTTAGAGTCAAAAATCATGGATTTGTAAGATCACCTCAGGCCCCATTCTCATTGGATAGATTGTAGCATCTGAGACCCAAGGTGACATATATACAATACATGTAATATACATTTCTAAACTAAAATTAAGTCATCACAGAATTCCAGCCTCTGGAATTGCACCTTCTCTTCTCCAGTTCATTTCAAGATCAGTACACCAGCAAAACAAAACAGTGTAGTGTTATGTATGGAGAACTGTCCTTGCAATCAGGAAGACCTGGGTTCAAGTTCTACTTCTACACTGCCTGGCAGCAAGTGCCTTCACCTCTGGGGGCCTCAGGCAGCTCTCAGCTGGCACTAGGAATTGTGGCACCTGGAAGTTTGTTAGTGTCAGTTATAGGTCTGATAGTCTTCCTTTTCTGTGTGTGTGTGTGTTGTATCTCCAGGGCTTGGAAAATGGTAGCTGTTTAATCAGTGTTTGTTAGATTTGAATAGAATTGAATTGGCTAAATGGAAAGTCTGTTTTATCTGATGTCCCCCTTTTTAGTTGATCTTGTCCCCAGAACGTCATGAGGCACATGTTGACACAGAGCATGGCGAGATGTTGGGGACAAAGGTCCCTGGACCAGGCAGGGCTGACTTTGTTATCCTCAGGCTTTGTTATCCATTGACTTTCCAGGAGAGAGAGCCTCAGTTGCTCCCTTCTTTTGACTAACGATGCACAAGATACTGATTTTTTGCATATTGTTTTCCCCTATGTGAGAGAATAAGGGCCATGCATGTGCCTGGCCTTCGGTAAGCACTTTAACAAACACTTGTTGATTGACTGGCTGCCTCCTCAGATCATCAGGAAGACACCAGGAATCCAACTCAGACAGTGATGAATGAGTTCAGTTGTGACCATGAGGGCTGGACCGAATGACCTTTGAGGGCCCTGCTCTGGGACTGCTGATGAAAGAGTGCCCACTCCCCCAGATGCGGGTCTCAAACTGAACCTCGCACTCCCCTCTTCTCTAACATCCTGTTGCCCTTTTTGATAAGGGCACATGTGGAGGAAGCCAGAGGTAGCATTCAGGAAGGTTTCATCATCTGTGATTGGGCTAATGTGGATCATCAGTAGTCTGATCTTTTCCGTCAACTCTTCAAAGGGTCATGGTTAGGAGCTGGTAGGGACCATCGGGGCCATCTAATCCAACTCCCTTATTTAACAGATGAAGAAACCCAACTCAGTGACTTGACATAAATGGCTGAGTTCAGAATCCAATTCCCCATCTACTTCTTTCTTCAGTGTCCTATGATGCAAGGGACTCCTTGACCAATACAAGTCAAGTAGGTGTTTCTGTGGCAAAAAAAGGATCTCTCCCTCAACCTAGTGATTAGATTCTCCAGCCTTAGCTAGGTAAGCTGGTACTTGGACAACAAAACTTGATGCTCTTAGTATTTGCAGAATATATCTGCCAAGTTTCTGGCAGAAACACCCATGGAGTCTTTGGAATTCTTAATAACAATATGCTATCCTGGGCCACTGGAAACTGCCATCAAACTCATGTTACAGAATGGGAATTAACAAGCAATAAATCCATATTTCCATCAAATCTCAAAAATGATGGGGGCTTATGGAAAAGGGATAATTTATAATTTGATTTTTACCTTAATTTTAGCATCTGATAAAAACCCAGTACATTTCTGTTTGTTATTTAATAGATATGCCTTTCTTTTTTCAGAATTGCATGTTTGTCCTTGAGAAGGAGCTTTCAAGCTTGAATGATGAGTGGTTGGCATTTTTGCTGGTTTCAGGTATAATCCAGTCAATTCCTACATTCCATGACAGTAGAGAAATCTTTCAAGAAAACCCTTGAATGTATCTTTTTTTTTGGGGGGGGTAATCCTTCTCTTTTTAGTAAATAAAATGTTAGGCTTCTTTGTCCCAAATATGAACATGTATCTTATTTTGAATAGTTTCACATGAGCAGCTAACTTTGAACTTAGGAAACAAATCAATGAATGCAAATCCTATGCAATTATGCCCAAATCAAATGCATGTAGGAGACAGCAAAATGGTACAGGGGATAGAATATTAGACTTTGCTACCTCATTTATTTATTTAGCTGTGTGATCCTGGGTAAATCATCTAACCTCTGTCGGCTTCAGGTTCCTCATCTGTAAAATGTGGATAATAGCACTTACCTCAAAGGGTTGTTGTGAAGATCAAATGAGGTGACATATGTAAAGTGCCTTGTAAACTTCAAAGTGCTGCATAAACATTAGCTGTTAATTTTAATATTCATATACACTCCAACCTTTCCAAGTGCCCAACTCCACTTTCACTTAGATTGCTGGATTCCTCGGGGAATTTTAAAGGTCCCTCATTTGGCTTGATATCCCCTCCAACTTAAGTGGATGTTTAAGTCCACTTTGTGTTAATCAGGCTAGCTTAAAACACTGAATCTAGGTTAAAAGGCGAGTAAGGGAATAATAAAAGGATCACATAGGAAAATTTTTATACACTGCTACTTTCTTTAAACAGCTGCAATACTGGATCTCACTAAGAGGCCTGGGTTATTTTCTCTCCTTAATAAAGAAAAAAAGGGCATACCAACATCACAGGTTACATACAGATATGGTTATTACGAGTGGGCCTGGGCAGCCCATTAAGTTCCTCGGCAAAAATGAGGGAATCAAACTGGACCGCCCCAGAGCTCCTTTCTTCCCCAGCTCTGGGCTCTGAGCCTTCCCTCTGGCAGTTCACAGCTGGGTAACTGGAGGCATGTGTCTTAAAATAAGGGAGGATCAAACTCCATGACCAGTGAGGTCTCTTCCAACTGCAGGCCCTGGGGGTCTAGGACTAGGAGAACTAGCTGTCACCTGATGATACAGGCCCTACAGCAGGGGGTGGGAAGAGCTGGTGCCCGTGGGGCAGAGGGGCCAGATGGTACCCTATTCCCCTCCTTCTGCCTCCCCTGGCTCTTGGGATCTGCCTCCTCCCCCCAAACCCCTTACTCAGTTTCTTCACTATGGTTCTGAATGAATTCTAAAATGCATCCTTACATTATTTTCCAAAATTTGTCAATACAAGCTCCTGGGAGGAGCTTTACCATCCTGAAAGAAAAGGACCAGGCTGAGGAAGAGCAGGGTTCGTCCTCACCTGCAGTATTTTAGCGGTGTTCCCGAGAATTCGCTTCCATCCGATGCGGGCTCAGATCGATTTTCAAAGTCAGAAATGAGAAACACAGACAGGCTGGCGTTAACATACCCAACCATGCATCTGCAAGAAAAACACAAATCTCTCATTAAAAATTTACAAAAACAAACTCCTGGGGCAGCGAGCTGGCCTGGCGCAGTGGAGAGAGCACCTGCCCTGAAGTCAGGAGGACCCAAGTTCAAAGCTGACCTCAGACACTAACCCTTCTGGCTATGTGACCCTGGGCAAGTCACTTAACCCCATTTGCCTCAGCAAAAAATAATAAATCCTAATAAATCTTGGTAAAACTTTTATTAGGGAGGTCAGCAAGTGAGACAAAGGATGCTATAACAAAGATCAAGGTAGTGCCTTTTTTTTTTTTAAAGTGTGTTATAAGTTTGCAAAGATTTGAGCCTAGTGATATCCTGTGGAGGTAAATGTTGAGGATATCCAGACCAAGAGAAGTTGATGAATTGCCGAATGCTCTTCAGTTAATAACAAGATGCATAATAATGATAACACTTACCATGTGCCAGGCACTGTGCTAAATACTTTATGTGATGACTGCGCTAGCATCCAGGACACCCCAGAATCAGCTGGAGTCAGGATAAGCAAAAGTCCCTAGTCTCTATTCTTGGTCTTAGACACAGGATTGAACAGGATGGAAGCAGAATCTGCGCAACCACCTTCTCCCTCTTCTACTGCCAAAGAGTAACTCTTTGTCACCCCCTAGTCCCTCCTACAATCCTCTGTATACACCAATCATTGAGCCAGCACGGACAGTGGAAAGGACCATTTTCCAAGCATATGCCCATAGAGTATCATCCAATTGGTGGTTAGCCTCAAGTGCTCGGCAGTCCTGACCTCAGTGCATCATTTCAGGCCTCTACAGCTTTACAATGATTTTTTTAAATTTGATCTTCCCAACAGTGTAGTTAATGTCTTCATTTTACATATAGAAGCCTGAGGCACACACAGATTGAGGGATTTGGAACTAGGATGTGTAGGAGGTAGAATCTGAATTCAGGACTTCTTGACTCCAACTCCAGAGCTCAGTTTACTTCATCCCCTCAAGCCACTTAGCTAGAGAGTGCCAGGGGCAAGATTTGAACCCATGTCACTCTCCTTCCAAGTCTGGGCACTGAAAGTTACCTTTTGTCAGGATCATTTTTCATTTAACCATTGCCACCTTCCCTCCAGTTACACTTTAATGTTGTGTTTATTGGATTTTACATTTCAGCCTTGAAATGTAATCTCCTCCCCTCCCCCAGAAGTCTAAGATTTGTAGGTGTCAGAAGCTCCTTGTATCATTGCAGGCAGATACCTTCTCTGAAACTTAGAGCAGGTAAGTGAAGTGAGCAGAACCAGATCATTGTACAGAGCAACAGCAAGATTGTACGATGATCAGTCATACAGACATGGCTCTTTTCAATAGTGAGGTGATTCAGGCCAGTTCCAATGATGTTGTAATGGAGAGAGCCATCTGCACCCAGAGAGAGAACTGTGGGAACTGAGTGGGCCACAACATAGCATTTTCACTTTTTTTGTTGCTTTTGTTTGCTTGCATTTTGTTTTCTCTTTTTTTCCCTTTTTGATCTGATTTTTCTTGTGCAGCATGATAAATGTGGAAATATGTATAGAAGAATTGCTCATGTATAACATATTAGATTGCTTGCCATTTAGGGGAGGAAGTGGGGAAAAGGGAGGGAAAATATTTGGAAAACAAGATTTTGTCAGGGTGAATGTTAAATTATCTAAGCGTGTTTTTGACTGTGTGTGTGTGTGTAACTGTGTCCCCTTTAATTTGTAAAATAATCACTCTGCCCCTTTGATTCCGGGCCTCCCAGACTCCAGCAAGTCTAAAAGAAGGCACATTTTCCAGGCTGGGCTTTTCTAAGGAAACTCCCCCTCTCTCCCATTGGTAACAGGGTCCTCATTCAGGAAGCCTTCAAAGTGATTTTCATTCAATTGTAGATCTGGGCCTACTATTGATAAGTCTCTAGGCCTGGAAGTCTAACTAGAAGTTTTAGCCTCAGACTTCTATAAAGGACAATTCTAAATGCCATATTTTTGCAGAAGTCCAGAGTAGGGCTTAGCTGCCTACCAGGGCTCTTGCCCACTGTGAAGATGTTCTCTTCTCAGTGCTAACTGGACTTTGCCACTCTAAATCTGCCTTCTTAGCAAAGCTGGCTTCTCAGTGCCAATAAACTTCCCTTCTTGCCATTCAAACTTTTGGGTTTGTGAATTCTTTTCATGTTGGACCTGCCTCCGACCAAAAGCTTTATTTAAAAAAAAAAAAAAAAAAAAGAAACTTAGAGCAGGCTTCTCCTGGACTCTTCTCTTCTCCTCCTCCTCTCCCTCTCCCCCCAGATTTATGGACCTATCTCAGAATGTTTTTAAATGCAAAAATAAAATTGAGTGTATAACTAATGGAAATAGAATTATACACATTATTTGTATATAGTATATAATGCATGGATGATATATAACATATCTATATACATATCATATGCACCCATACATATGTATCTATCACAAGTGACCAATCTCCAGATGAAGAATTCCTCTGATAAAACTT
Organism: Antechinus flavipes; assembly: GCF_016432865.1. Lineage (NCBI taxonomy): Eukaryota > Metazoa > Chordata > Mammalia > Dasyuromorphia > Dasyuridae > Antechinus > Antechinus flavipes. Next base: position 274,890,593 of record NC_067402.1, on the reverse strand, counting down.
CCTAAAGCATTATGTTATGTGATTTAGAATTTTAACAGTCAGTGTGAACTATTAAATTTGCTTATAAATAATAGTGGATTTTTAAAAAGTATTAATATTTTTTAAAAAAGTTTTTTAGTATGATAGATACTGTAAGGTTTAATTTCATTTGGTATTAAAAATTATGAGAGGCATAATGAATAGAGATAACCTTGAAGTGAACCTAGGTTCAGGCCCTGTCCCTGATGCCTATGAGCCCTGTACTGTTAGGCAGGGCATTTATCCTTTTGGTGGCTCAAGAGATTATTACCAGTTATTCTTTTTTTGTTTTTGTTTTTGGTGAGGCAATTGGGATGGAACGAATTGCCCAGGGTCACACAGCTAGGAAGTATTAAGTGTCTCAGACAAGATTTCCAATGAATTATTCTTAAAAAATTGTTAGTTGTTAAAGAAATTATCCATCTGCACTCATCTAGGAGCAAGGCAGAGGATATCGAATTTCTTCCTTTTTAATAGTATTTTGTTGTTCCCAAAACATGCAAAAATAGTTTTTAGTTTCATCTCTGCAAAACCGTGGGTTCCAGATTTTCCTCCCTCCTTTTCCTCCAGGATAGCAAGCAATGTGATGCAGGTTAAACGTGCAGTTCTTCTAAACAGATTTCCATATTTATCATGTTGCACAAGAAAAATCAGATTAAAAGAGGAAAAACCATGAGACAAAAACACAAGCAAACAACATGAAAGGTGAGAATACTGTGTTCCCATCCGCGTTCAATCTGCATTGTTCCCTTTCTCTGGATGCAGATGGCTGTCTCCATCCCAAGTCTATTGGAACTGCCTTGAATCCTGATTCTGTCACTGTCGATGGAGGACATCAGATTTCATTCTAGGATGAGTCTTTTCCCTCTATGGCTCCTCTATGATCATAGAGGCCCACACTGGGTCCTATGTGACAGTAATGTGACTAATAACATTTAAATAGTGCTTGAAAGTTTTCAGAGCATCTCCCTTCCTTTGATTTCCATACGAGTCCTTCAGGGTAGGTGCTTGTCCCCATTTGGTCTTTAAGGAAAGGAAGCCCAGAGATTAAGTGATTGCCCACAAGTAGTGTCTGTGGCAATATCTGACCTCGGTCCTGAGCTCTGCCTCCCGGGCTCCATTTGCATAGATGTGCTTGTCCATGTTCCCGGGCTTTTTCTCCCGCACCTGTCCAGGGCTGCTGGGTTTGCCCATAAAGATACATTGGAAGTAAGTTCCTGGAAGGCAGAGACTGCTCACCTCCGGCCGCACTTAGCAGGAAGTGGGCAGACTGGGGGAAGCACCGAGACGTGGCTTTGGGGGCTCCCGCCTCCCGTCCTTGGAAGCCGAGAGGTTCAAGCGCCGAGATGGAAGCAAGGCCATCCCCCAGGTCACGGGACAGCCAGTGACAGACGAGCCGCCTGGGGTTGGTGGGAGACCGGGGGCGACGTGGGAGCGCTCTTCCCCTCATGTTTCACGGTGGCGGGACCACGACGCTGGTTATCCCCGTCCCAGAGATGAGGCCGTTGTCTCCCGGCAATCTGGGAAGCCCAGGGCCGCCTGGCCAGTCCCTCCGGAGCGAGCTGAAAGCGAGTCTGGAGGGTGGGGTGAGTGCAGTGACCTCTGCCTCAGGCCGACTGAGCCCCCCTCCCCCCTGCTCCTCAGCGCGCTGGAACCACGTGCACACCCAGATCAGGGCCTTTAAGACCCTTAAGAATTCCGCTGTTGACCCGATGATCCCATAGCAGCCATGGCCGACTGGAGGGAACTGGGGCTGATGCCCGAGGGCAAGAGCCCCCTTTGTGCCGCCATCATGGGGGATTTCCTCTTCCTTGCAGGTGGGGAAATGGAGCACCCTACTGGCCGGACACGCGTGGTGCGGACCACCTGTCGGTAACTCTTGGGCCGGGATTGCTCCCAGGAAAGATTGCCGGGAACGTTTTGGGCCTGGCGGATGAATCCTCTGCTGCCAGACCTTCCAAGCCCCGCCCATACGTTCTGAGTCAGCAGCTCCTCCGGGCCCAAAGCGGGAAACAGGAGCGCGTCAGCGTGAGGTGCAGGGAGGGGGCGCGCGCCCCGGAATGAGACCCTCGGCTCGGTGAGCTTCCGCCGGTCAGATAACGGCCCGTCCGGGCCTGGGACCCCGGGACGGGGACAGCTGGCGCAGGTTTAGGCTGCCCAGCCAAGGCCTCCACTTTAGAGGTGAGGCAATTGAGGCTGGGAAGGGGAGGGAATTGTCCTGAGATTTTTATGACCATTCCAGAGGCAGCGCAATATAATGGATTAAAGCTGCAAGGGAGGCCGAGTGCAATCCTGCCTCAGCCGGCTCCTAGCGGCGTGACCTGGGCAAGTCATTTTATGCAAGCCTTAGTTCCTTGTGGAAGAGAACAAGAAATGGCTTTCTTAGTTAGAAAGCCTTATTTGACCAGAGACTCTCTTGCTTTTTCGGCTAACATATAAAGTGCTTCCTAAGGCATTGCAAGTCCCTCGCAGTCTGACTCCAGTCTCTGCTTTAATAGATAGCACTTCCCTTCCCGTGAGCTCTAGAAGTGGCTGCCTCCTGGCGGTTTGGAGGCCGAGGCTCGCTCTTTTCCCGTCTCTGCTTTGGGCCCAGGCGGGACCTGTTCCCTCCTCCGCTCCAAAGCTCCAGTTCATCATTCCAATCCCCACAGCCACGGATGCTCCCCCCAATTACTTTGTTCTTACTTCACATATGCTTTTATTTTTGTTTTTATGTATATATGTGGTCTCTTTGAGACCAGGGCCTATTTTGCTTTTGCATTTGTGCCCGATCCATAAAGGATGCTTAATAAATGCTTCTTGACCGATTCACTGCAAATGGGAGCTAACAGTATTGTTTATATCATCATCATCATCAGGACTTTTAAAGTTCTGCCCCAGTGGTTTCCCACACACTATGTTTTTGTTTTTTAGCTTCTTTGTTTAATGTCCCCCGCCCAAACACCCCAAACACAACTAACATCTTTACCACATGGGAACAGCAGGAAGGTAGTGTGGTGGATAGAAGGCTGGTCTTGGGTCAGGAAGACTCATCTTCCTGGTTCAAATGTGGCCTTGGACACTTGCTAGCTGTGTGACTTTTGGGGCAAGTCACTTAACCCTGATTGCCTCAGTTTCCTTCTCTGTAAAATGGGCTAGAGAAGGAAAGGCAAGCTACTCTAGTGTCTTTGCAAATAAAACCCCAAAAGGGGTCATGAAGAGTCAGATACAACTGATTCAACAACTCCCACATGGGAAACCACTGAGTCATCGTGGGATCAGGGAATGGGTGACTGACAATCCTGGCCACTAAGCCAGCCATAGAACCCTGCCTGCTACCTGGAGTTTAAGGCAAATGAGACTTAGGAAAAGCCCTCTGCACGTTCCTTGGCCACTCGGCCTCCATAACAGCTGGTAATCTCCGGTCGGATCCGGCCTCCAAGGAGGCTCCTTGATGGTAAGGCTGGATCCAAGCCCACGCTGTGGAGCAAGTGTTTATTAACAGCTAATTATGGGTAAGGCGTTTGATGCCCCAGTCAGTTCATCATCGACTCCTGCTCAGTTCCCTCTCCTGACTCGCTCCTTGAATGATCAGAATTGGGCACAGGAGAGACCGCCGCCTTCTTGGTTGTCAGGGCCCTGACCCAGCCCAGCCAGAATTCCATCGGCTAATCTCACACGTGGATTGTTTCCCTCGTGTAGGAAATGGCCAAGGCTTGTCAGCATGGAGATGCAGACACCAGGCGGGCCCTGTTCTCCAAAAGTGAATGCAAATAGGTACAAGGGAGAATGGGATAAGGATGAGAGAGACACAGAGTCAGAGAGGCTCAGGGAGGAAAAATCATTAACTGTTTCATGAAATCCTTACACAGAAACAGCCTCCTTCTACATATCCCTGAGCAAGTGAGGCAGTGCGAGGAGCTGGAGAGAGGAACTGGACAGATGTTGATTCAAGCCTCGCCTCTCACTCTAGCCTGGCCATTCTGATCCCCTGAAATCTCATGAATGGCCCTGGAGATGGCTTCAGTGTTTGACACTCTGCTCTTGGTGCTCAGCCCCTCCCGTAAGAGAACGGAGCTATGAACTCCTCCCCATACACAGGAACGTTCCAGGGAACCTTTCACTTTCCCTTAGTGGCTCCCATCTCCCAGAACATCATGCTCCCTTGCTGGGGATGCCCGGAGGTTCCTAGCTCTACCAGGCCTCCAATTCTAGTTTCCTTTTGTGTGTCCTACTTCCTCCCATCAGAACCAGGGCATGTAAGCCCTGTGCTTAACACAAGAGAGACTGGGATAAGAACAATAGGATTTCAATTCAGCACGTCCATTGCCTGGATGACTTCGCCAGATCCTGCAGACACAGAGAGTGAAAGTGGGATGATCTGGGGCTCTTGGTGGGAAAGACTACCAGGGGAGTGCAAAGGGGCCCAGGAGATAAGCTGAAGGCCCATTATGCTGGCTTTGCAGCTGCCTCCAGCCAGCCTAGAAATGCCGGTTCTGCCCACACACATGTGATTTCCAGGGAACTGGGCCACCAAAGTGATTCAGCCCATCTAGTTCTCCTACAGTTGTATCGGGCTGGGTCATAGCCAACAGCCCTGAATGACACTCTTTTTAACTGTGTGTAAGGTTAATTCACAGAACTTGTTTGTTGTGTAGCACATTCAATCAGATTGTGATTCATTTTCTATATTCAGGAGAAATGTTTTCATTACAGAATCACAGATGGAAGAGACCTTGGAGATCACCTAGTTCAGCTCTTTGATTTTACAGATGAAGTAACTCTCATCCGGGAAGCGAGGTGATGTCTCTGAGGGAGGTCATGCAGGTGTTAATTTTCAGAGGTAAGATTGGAACCTAGTTCCTCTTGATAGGGTGCAGCTTCTAGGGGAACTATAGCAGTAATCCTGAGATCCCCTAATCTTAGAGTCCTGTTGTTCTAACAATCTGTCTGTCAATGATTCTAAAGTCTTCTGGCCTTAGGATAGTCCTATACATTTTGCTGACTGTCAGATACACAATCTGTCAGTCACTGATAACCAAGTTTCTGAGACCTCAGTTTTACCTCTGGGCCATAAAGTTAGCATGTCAGTAATATGAAGAACTGGATAAATTTGTCTTCTTGCTCCTGGTTCTTTGCTAAATCCTTTTAGAACTTAGCTTGCTTCAATTGGCATTACAATTACAATAAACTTTGCCCCTTGACTAGGAGATGGGTTCAAGCCTGTAAATCCTTTTGAGACACTAGATCCCAATCTTTTGTAGTCTCCTTTTGAACCTCAACACTCTGATTCCATAGCTTGTAGTCTTTCAGCTATAATCCACTTTAAGTTCTCTTTTCACACTCACAACTCCATCCTTGTATACTTAACTGTTCCTCTCCCAGTTTTATCCCTGCCCCAAATATTTAAGAAATGAACGACTAAGTACAAGATGGCTCAGTGGCCCAAACTTACTTTTGTCCAGCCTCTCCTTGGCCTGCACAAGGTCCGTATTTGTAAGCATAAACCAAGCGAGGGATGAAGTCTGATGTTATGGCTATGACAAATGCATTTGTGATTACAGAGAGAATCCCAATGCCTTCAAGAATTCCATACCAGATTCCTGTGCAAAAAAAAAAAAAACAAAACAAAAACGGTATTTTATTAACTATAGGAACATCTCTTAAGCAACAAGCCTTTCTACCTCTCAGTTATATCACATTGCCTGTTCTGATTCTTATTATTATGCAAATACAAAAGCCACATCTCTGCCCTTAAGGAGCTGACAGTCAATTAAAGGAAATCTAAATTTGTTGAGAAACAATTTCTGCTGCAGCCTTCCCTGCTTGTAGGTCCCCATTTATCGTTCCATAAGACAAGGGCAGCCAGACAGGCCTTTTATTCTCCGAAGGAGTCCTGGACAAAGAGTCAGCACACACGATGAATAAACTCCTCAGGATCTGACGCTCAGGCAAAGCCCTGGCCAGAGACAGCTTGGTAAAATCTCATCCAGTTGAGTGGGCAGCCAACAGGCCATGCCGGTCCATTATCAATCCATTATTAGCTCCACAGTCTGAGCCAAGAACATTAACAGAGGAGGCTGTCCTTGTTTGGGATCCATTCTTGGATTTCATAGGTGTAGCCAATATTTCTCAACCCTAAATCCCATTAACTTCCAAGACAAAAGGTTATCCTCATGATTGAAAAGCCTGAATTTAGGATCTCCATGGCCACTGCCCAGAGAATTTACAATGCCCCGGGGCATTCTTTTTAAAACCACGGGAAAAAGGGATTGGGGATGGAAATCTCACACCAACTATTCTAAAGAGAATTGAGATTTTATTTGGAAAAAAAAGGACACTAAGATTGAATTTACTAAGAAGCAGGAAAGCATATCTACTGTAAACGTCTTGCATGCCCTTGGTAATTTATATATTGTCTCCTCCAGTAGACCATAAATTTTATGCTTATCAAAGTTTAAAATCACACCAAGATTTTTGGAACATCATATATTAAGTATTTACTATGAGCCAGTCAGTCAACAAATGTTTATTTAATAAGCCTTAATCTAGGCAAACTCTGCTAACCGCTAGGAAGATAAAGGGGGGAAAAAGATCTCTGCCCTCAGGCATCTTACATCCTATTGGGAAAGACAATATGGAAATAACTAAGTACCTGCAAGATATATACAGTTATCACTTTTCCTGTTTCTTAATTCAATCAAATGTCAAATGGTTTCTTTTTTAAGCCATCAAGAAAAAAAAATGGCAGCAAGACTTGGAATACCTTGTTGATGATTCTTAGCCAACTGAATGAGGAAAGTCTTAAATGTCCCAATGACAGCAAGAGTTCTTCTAGACCAACCTTTTTACTAACAACAATAATGACTTTGTAAAATGTTCCAAAGTCTGCCAGTTAAGGTGCTGGCTTATCCAGCAGCCTTTTGAGGCAGCTATCCCAAATATTATATCCCAAATATATCTTTCTGTTTTAAAGATGATGAAATGAAACTTGAGACACAGGATTTCTCAAAGCCACATTATTAGAGTCAGAAGCAGAACTAGAACCCCAGACTGTCAGACTCCAAGTCTAGTGTGCACAGAAATAAAGAATTTAAGAAATGGAAAAGATAGTCTAGCCTTCTAGGTCAACCTATTCCTGAAAGAGAATCCCTTCTATAGCGTGCCAAACCAGTGGTCATCCAGCCTTTTGTCTAAAAGATCTCCAAAGACAGGAACTCCCAAGGAAGTCCATTCCACTTCACTCTTATTGTTAGGAAGGGTTTCCTGACAAGAAGCCTACATTTGCTTCTTTGTAACTGCTATCTCTATGTCCTGTTTCTTCCCTCCGAGTCCAACAGAACATATTTAATCACTTCTCCACGAGATATTCCTTGCAATATTTGAAGACAGCCACTATTTCCTCTCTGAGTCTTTTCTCTTACTTTGTCCAAGTGAGCTACTTCTCACTTGGACAAAAAATAAAAACATAGGCAATCCCAGATTCATTCTCAATCCATTGTAGAAAAATCAATATCCATGGAGTAGGTTTTGCTATTTTTATTTTGATTACTTTTTTTTTTTAAACATGTTTAACATATATTGGATTATTTGCCATCTAGGGAGGAAGTAGAGTGAAGAGAGGAAAAATTTTGGAACAGAGTGCAAAGTTTTGCAAGGGTCTATGGTAAAAAATCATCCATGAGTATATTTTGAAAATAAAAAGTGGTAATAAAAAACAAAATATAAAAATATATCTTAATTACCAGTTGGACAATCACACAAGTTCTCCCATTCACACACATTTCTTGGCTCACCTATGTCTTTGGCTCTTGAAGCTAAAGGCCGCCTCCACTGCGTCACAAATTTGTACGCATCCAGTCGGATTTCAATAATGTTGTTCAGTAAGGCCAGGAGCGGTGCCAGGGGGAAGGCTGCGACAAAAATAGTGGTGAAGCCAAACTGTAGAACTAGAAGAGGGAACGGAAAAGATCACATATGTCAGTCTTCAACCCTCCCTTTTGGAAGGCTTGGGTCTAGCAGATGCCAGTGTTCTTGATATGAGAGCCTAGGGGAGATCTTTTCCCAGTGGGCAATTTAGCGAGCATTTATTAAGCACCTACTATGTGCAAGGACCAGTGCTGGGGATAAAAAACAAAACAAAAATGATCTCTTTTTAGCAAACTTCATGGAGTTTCCATTCTGTGGAGCAGTATAATTTCAGGAGATATATAGAAATAGATATTTGAATTATAGCTCCTCAAACTAAAGCAACTAGTTAGAGATTTGGTGGTAGTGGGGAGAAGGGATAGTCAAGCTCATTTTTAAAAAATCATCCATGCAAGAGGCAAGTAGTTGTTGGAATGACCTTTCCCTTTCTACTTGTTTCACTGTTGGGTCTTCTCAGCAATCCAGTCGTGATGAAACAATGATTAGTAAGAAGGAGCTGATTTATCATCTGGAAAGAAAACTCGGAAGGTGGAGGGGATCTATTTCTCACAGTGAGAACATACATATAAAGAAGAAAAAGATTTTTGGAGAATAAAGGCCCTTGGAAGACATGTCTCCATGACAATAACAGCTACATGAAAGATGGAAAAATGTAGTTAGATAACTGCTTGTTTTTGGTCTACATGACACCAAAAAAAATGGGCTTGATGGAGATGTTTCCCAAACTAAATACTGGTAAGCCATCTGAATCCACTATAGCAACCAACCGTTTTAGGGCAATGTAGACAATCGAGTTCAACATTTAATTGAGTCTGCTCATTTCTCAAGTGTTTTTAGGCACTGTGCTAAGTGTGAGCAATGGAAAGATGAACGAGACATGGAACCTGTGCTCAAGATTATGATCTAAAAGGAGGGTTAGAGGATATAATATGAACATTAATAGCTATAATTTCTATTTGCCAAGAACATCAAAAGAAGTATGCTCAAAGGGCTATGACAAATTTGAGAAGGAAATGGTTGTTTCCAGCTTTGAAGATCAGAAGATCTTCCTGGACACCTTGAAAAAATGGATTTCAACCAGCAAGGATTGCGAAGAGAAAGATGAAAGGATAGTTCTATATATTGGAGGTGATGTGAACAAATGCACATGTACAGGAGAAGTCAAGATGGAGGGAGGGTAAATGGTCTAATTTGGCTAGCATGTAGATTTTGTAAACAGGCTGCAAAGTTGATCTGAGACCAGATTGTGGGGAGTCTTGGAAGATAGATTAAGAAGTTTACTTTCTGTTTGTGAGTCATTAGAAACATAAATTAGATAGAGATGGTGGGGAAGAGATAGGAACACCAACTAGGAGGCTACAGCAGTCCAGGAAAATGGATGAGACTTTAACCTAGGTAGTCACAAGAGAGAGAGAATAGAAAAGACATAAATATTACAGAAGGCTTGGCTAGGATCTGATGAATCCAAAGGGGGATGATGGGGCCATTAACTGGAACGGAAAAATCAGAGAGGGGCAGGTGTGCAAGCTAAGATGGTAGGTGGATCTGGAGGTGCCAGCAGGTCACCAAGGTGGCATGATTTAGTCAATCAACGAACATTTATTAAAGCTCTCTGTTGTAAGGTACCAAGCTAAGGGTTGGGGATAGAAATAAAAGTGAAACTTGCCTCAGGGAGCTTGCATCCCAATGGGAGAAACAACAAATAAACTTATGAAAATAGGGAATCTATGCAAAATGAAGAAAAGCTCACACTCACATAAACAATCTGAGTGAGGGCCACCTAGTCCTACTCAAACCTGAAAAGGAACGTCCTGTATAATGTACCTGACAAGTAGTTTATCCAGTCTTGGCTACCAACCTGCCTTCTGATGCAGCCCATTCAATTTCTAGAAAGCTTGGCAATTTTTTTTCCTTTATCAAACCTTGGATTTACCTCTTTGAAACTCTGACATCTTGCTACTAGTTCTGCCCTTTGGGGGCCAAACAATGAGCCTGATCTGTTGTCCTAATGACAGCCCTTCAGAGTCTTGGAGAATTTGCCTTTTCCCTTTTGCGCCCCATAACTTCTCTTTTTCATGGGAAACATTAGATGTAGAGAAACATTGGGTCATAGATCAGACTTAATAGTGAGAAACTTTGAGATCACACTCAACTCTCTCAATTTACAGATAAGGAAACTGAGACCCAGAAAAGTTAAATGGCTTATTTGACCTGGTAAATGGCAAAGCTGGGATTCTGTGTCCTTGAGTTCAGTGTTCCTTCTACTCCCCTATGGTGCTAGCCCATTTTGTCTAATTCTCACACTAATTCTCATATTGCATGGCCTTGAAGCTCTTCACTTTCCTGACTGCTCTCCAGCTTATCAATATCATTTCTAAAATGAGGGACCCAGAAAGGAAGTTACTTTCACTGAAACACACACCTAAATTTCCAGTCCTCTTAAGATTTAAGTTTTCTCTTTCCAGATATTCTGGTTTGTCAGTGTCCTCTTTAAAATAGAAGAACTGAGCATAACACTGAGTGTGTTCTGACACCTAGATCATCACCTTTCTTGTTCTTAGCATTATATCTCCATTTTGGTTTGAAATCTAGTTTTTGATGTCAATATCTTTTGCTAGTAACTTGAAATTATGTGAACTATGTAAAATATTTTAAAGAAAGCTTTACTTACACATGGACTTCATGCATAAAATGATAAAACTAGAGAGTTCTGAAATTATAATTTGGCCAGATGTAGGGAAATCTCTGATGCACATTGATTGATATTTCATCTAATTGCCCTGACATATTTTTGAAAGCTCTGAATAAATTTTTATGAAATCTGAGATATTTGATCTATTTTATACTACATGATAAATGGGATTTAGATTTCTGTCTGCCAACTTGAAATAACATGATAGCCAAGAAAGTTTTCAAATGGACAAAAATTTCTATAGTTTTTACATTTTTATGAAAGCTGGGGAGAACTTTGAGAGAAGCTACAATTATAGACTCATAGAAATAAAATTTAAGACTTGGGAGGCTTCTAGTCCAACAGCCTCATTTTATAGATAAGGAAACAGACTCAAAAATATTAAGTGACTTATCCATGGTTGTACAGCTCAAAGATGGAATTTGAACCAAGGGCTTTTAGATTCTAAGTACAGAATTTGCAGTTTTCTCGCCAGAGATACTGGAGTGGTTTGCCATTTCCTTCTCCAGTTCATTTTTATATGAGGAAACTGAGGCACACAGGGTTAAGTCACTTGTCCAGGGTCACACAGCTAGTACGTGTCTGAGGCCGAATTTGAACTCAGAAAGATAAGTCCTCCCGATACCAGACCTGGCACTTTGTGCCTTACAGGTACCCCGAGTATCCTAGTACTACTTAGCAGAAAGCTCAGTTCCTTCCCCTTTTAGATTTAAATCCCAAAAGAGCAATGGCTGTATTTCATCTAACTTTGTTTCTCTCCCAGTGCAGAGTAGGTACTTATTGACTGCTGAAGAATGAATGTTTGAATAGATGAGAGCAAAATGAAAAGGAATAAGCAAAGTGAAAAAAAGTAATTAGAATGTATCCATGGGCATTCTTTGAGTCGTCTAAGAAGCAAGATATTATGGGAAGCTTCATAGACGTATGTTTAATGATATAGGGAATTCTCTCTACCAGTGCTGGTTGATAACAAAGTCACAGAAAATTATCTGGGGGCTCACCCAGGTTCCCTCAGCCAGGAGGTATCAGAGGCAGGAGTAGAAGTCCAGGTCTTCCTGGCTGAGACCAACTATCAATCTGATAGGTCAAACTGCCTCCTAAATATTATATAAATTTAAAAAGGGTTAAGATTGGGTCTCACTGGACTATAATGGACAAATGAACCCAAGAGCATAAATTATAGTGGCTTGAGATTCATCATAGTAATACACTTCCATTATGAAAAGAGAAATAATTGTTTCTCTGCTTTGGCTACAGGAATTTCTCTTTAGGAAATAAGGTTTTCTTGGTGCTAGGAAGAAAGAAAAGTGCTGTCAGTATTCAATGAAAACTATCAACAACCCTCCTAGTGCTTAGAATTTAAAATCAGAAGATGACGTGTACAGTGATGAACTGACGTAATGACTTTTCTTCCTCAGTGTCCTCAGAAATTCCAGGTGCACCGTTCCCCTCCCAGCTCATTTCCCATCAGATACCTTGACTCCGCTCAGAGTTCAACTCATTGACTTCATGAGGCTTTGCCTAGGACCACCACATTAGCACAAGTCCCAGCCTTGCCACCCACTTACCTTCTAACCTACTCTCCACACTAGAGGCTTTGCCCTCACTTCAGTACTCTCCTTGCCCCTTCCCCCATGGGCTTTCCAGCCCCCATTATGGACTATCTTCCCCTATTAGAAAGATAGTAGGGATCCTGCTTTCATGTTCATGTGTTCACAGGGTTTAGCATCTTAAATGCTAAGTGGCAAATAATAAGCACTCTTCTTTCCTCTTCATTTCCTAATTCTCTTCCTATTTTTTCCCTTTTCTTTTTCTTTCCTTCCCTTCCTTTCCTTTTTTCCTTCCTTTCCTCCTTCCAAACCTGATACTCTGTGCCTTATAGCTACTCTGAGTATCCTAATACTACTTAGCAGAAAGTTTAGTTCCTCCCCCTTTCAGATTTTAAATCCTGAAAAAGCCCTGTTTTTCCCTTTCCTTTCTTCCTCCCCTTCATTTTCAACTTCTTTGCTTCTATTCATATATCCATCAAAATTTTTCTTTTTTATTGAGGAGGAAGAAACAGTGCAGCAGTACCTTCAAATGACTTTGTTCTATTAATAAACTGCATTAATTAAATTCTGAATAAATGTTCAATTTGATTTCAACTTGACATTACATCATTCAGGCATCTTGTAATTGAAACTCTAAAAACATCAGCAGATATTTAGTGCAGAAGCCATCCAAAAAACATTACATATCACTTGGATTTTACTACTGTCTACTACTGTCCCAAGAGATTTAGTTGTATTTTTTTTTAAACCAGGAAAAGTATTTTAATTGGGGAAAGCTTTTAAGATGCATTCTCATTCTCAATTTAGTCTCTTAGAAAGAATTTTTCCTTAAATGTGAGATTAGTCTATTTTTCTTACATTGATAAAAACTTTTTTTCCTTTGGTTTGCTATTTTCTGATAAGTCATTTATTTATGTTCTCCAGTGACTCTGAAAGATGGGAACATCTTACACTTTTTGGAACACTCTGAAACCTGTACACTTGATGTCAAAAACAAATTAATCAGATTTTTTTCCCTTTGTGTTAAATTGTCTGCTCTTTTTGCTATGGTAAAAACACAAGAGTTTTTTAAAGTAATAATCCTAGAGATCTGGAGCTGTAAAAGACCTCAGAGACCACCTAATTCAAATCCCTCATTTTACAGATGGGGAAACGGAGGCCCAGGAAAGCGAAGCAGACCGAGGTCGTTGGGTTGAGAATGGAGGCAGGCTGTCTGCCTCCAGGGGTCAGTGTGATTTCCTCTGTACCAGGGTGTGGAGCTCCTGTGCTTGATTAGAAGCTCCTTGGGACAAGGGCCATCGCTGGTCCCATTGGGCACCCCTGGCAACACTTAGGATAGTGCCTTGCACACAGTAGGTGTTTGTTTATCATACTACCATCAAATATCTTTCCAATGAGAGGAGTAGATTTAGATAAGAATATCCCAGAAGGCTAAAATTTACATTTAACAAATAGGCAAAAGAACTTTTCCATACTCATTTCTAGGTATTCATCAAAGAGCCCATAAGCATTCATGGGCTGCAGGTTATAGTCCCTTTCCCATTGTGGGAAACTGGTTTTTCTCTGTGTGCCTTGCTCTTGACGGACTTTTCTCCTGGTCCACCAGTTCTGAATTAACCTGCATGACAAAAAAAATCAATTTGGGAAAAAAAATTCATATTTATAAATGACTTCCAGTGACCAAAGGAGTCACCATATGTAAACACAGTAAAAGGAAAAACTGAAAACTGAAGAATACGTTCAAGACAAGGGAAAGGAGGACCTGGACTTTGGGCCCACGGTGACGGCAACACCGGTGACCAACGAGTCACCCGTGGCGGCAGCTGGCTGTTGTTTACGGGATGCTTTGTGGACAGTTATTGGCCCTGGGACATAATTATAACAACTAGACCTGAGATTTCTTTCATTGGCAGTTGGAATTCTGAGTGGCCGGTGGTGCAGTACAGAGTACTGGGCCTGGAGTCAGGAAAGCCCGAGTTCAAATGCCGCCTCAACTAGGGATTAGCTCTGTGACCCTGGGCAAGTCACTTAACCTAATTCAGCCTCAATTTTTTCATCTCCAAAGTGGGGACAATAACAGCACCTATTTCCCAGGGCCGTTGTGAGGATGACACTCACAAATAACTTTGGGAACCTTAAGAGGCTATATAAATGCTAGTTATAATTGTTGCTATTATTATGACTACTACTGTTACTAATTTTACCAGCGCAGACCCACATCTGTTCTGCAGCTTAATGTCTTAGAGGGTCAGTGTCCACCTCCCAGGTCATACTTGGGTTGTGGAATTATTTGGTATGTTTGTTGTCCCTGCCAGGTTTCTTGTTGCACTCCCTATGGCCAAACAAGGTCCCCAACCTTAAAGATGAGAAAACTGGTGTCCGAAGAGGCCGTGACTTGCCCGTGTGAGGCTGATCCAGAACTGAAGGCTAGCCCGCAGGAGGCCAGAGCCAGGACGTGTCCCACCAGCCCAATGGGGAGCACCAACAATAAGCCCTTTTTGGTTTTCTGAATAAACAGAATGAGCCTAGTTGGGTAATTCCTCAGATTTTACTATTCCTGCTCTTCCCTTTCTTGCTGCACGAGGGCCATGGGCCATCAATGGAGAGGGAAGTATGTGAAGATCGGTGAGGTGGTGGGCTGTGAACGGGTGCCAGGGCCTGGAAGCACAAACACCCGAGTTCAAATGTGGCCTCGGACATTCACTAGCCATGTGATTCTGGGCAAATCATTTCATATCTGCCTCAATTTTTTCATCAGTAAAATAGGAATAATAATAGGACTGATATTGCAGGATGAAATGAGATAATTATATAGCTCTTTGCACAGTTCCTGGCACCCAGTAGACACTGTATAAATGCTAACTATCATTATCACCTCCCATCATTAGTAGTGTCTGCATCTCTTAGCTTAAACCACTTATTAAGACATCAGGGTCAACTTTCTACCTGTAACCAAAAGACATAAGGACAATACAGGTGGGGAATCATTGCTTCACCTGAGGGACACGTAGCAGAGGAAGAGGGTGGGATGGCTGCAGGTAGGGGACAGGCTGGGGAGGTGAATGGTTGGGAAGAGAGGTAGTGAGGCGGGCAAGGTGGTTGCAAAAATATCATGAATAAAAAGCCCCATGAATTCACTGACTTTGTAGTAGATCTCAGGTCTCAGTGGACTGTTCATCTTTTGGGTCTGTTTTGTTTCTTTTGCTTGCTCTCTGAACTCTTCCTCACCCCCATGTTCTCAGAGGATCTTAGACCTGGAGCTAGAAAGGACTTCAGAAGTAACCAGTCCAACCACTTCATTTTATCAACAGGAAACCGAGGCCCAGAGTTTATAACTCTCAGGTTAGGAGAGTTAGTCTGGGACGCCTAACTGCAGTGATATTTTTGAATTATTATCTGTATTTTGAAAAGAATTTCCATGATGGGGTTTTAAATAGAGAAAAAAATTACTATAGTTAGTCATCTAAAACGGGCTTCCTTATTTTTGACCTTTTTTCCCCACCTTGGTGCCTTAGAATCCGGAGAAGGAGAATCTAAGGGCTTATAACAAGGGACTTGGGGGATACAAGTGAAGATACCAAACAACTTCCTGACTTAGGAAGGGCTGAGGAGGTGGGGGTGACTTTCCAAGCTCATCCGAGCCTGTTAGTGGCCCAAGCATGGGAGTGGGGGAGGAGCGGGGAGAAGCTCAGGGGGGTCATAACATCTTGATCATTACAGGATGTCCCAACACAAGCCAACAGGAGTGGGAGGCAACAGGAAGAGTACCAAGCAGTAGATTTATAGCCCTGTAAAATTAAGTGGCTAAAAGCTAACACAGCCAAATTAAAAGGCTTTCCTTATCTAATAACAAAGAGCTCATGATAAAATACAATGTGTGTCCACACGTGCCCCCATAGACTTGTGTTATTTCTGCTTGGAGGCATATGTTAAAACCAGTGGACCGTTCATCTTCTGGGTCTGTTTTGTTTCTTTTGCTTGCTCTCTGAACTCTTTCTCACCCCCATGTTCTCAGAGGATCTTAGACCTGGAGCTAGAAAGGACTTCAGAAGTAACCAGTTCATTTTATCAACAGGAAACCGAGGCCCAGAGTTTATAACTGATTTGCCCAAAGTCACACAGGTGAGATTGGAACCCTAGTCTTCTGCGGGGGCAACTTCAGAGTTATAAAATGATCCTCTTTCCATCTCTTCCTAAACAGCCGCGGGAGTTCCTGGGCCCCTGCACAGTCTTTCTGCCACGAAGTTCCTTAGTGTAGAATGAATGGCAGGGGGTGGGGACCAAGGTGGGGCTCACAAGTTCTCCCTCTACCAAGTTCTTTGCACAAACTTTCCCAGCCTATCTGCTATTTTAAATATCACAATCATGGAAGACAGGATGGTATAATACAGAGTACTGGCTGGGATGTCAGAGGGCAGTGCTTAGCGTATAGTAGGTGATTAATAAATGTCTGTCGACTGACTGACTGACTGACCGACCGACCAGGGTACCCTCCTGGTTCTGTCTGTCTGAATCCTCATTTCCTCATCTTTGGAACAAAGCAGTTGGACTACATGACCTCCTGGGTCCCGGGCGGCTCTAAATCGATGATACCAGACAGTGGCCACATACAGCCTTTTGGCCATCAAATACCCTAGAGCAGGATCAGATCCGGTCCCTCCTGTCCCCAAATCCCGCCATCTCATGCCCATTTTCCCAGTGCAAACACTGAGGCTTGGAAAGGCTCAGTGAGTTTGCAAAGTCTCATAGCTAGTGAGGGTCAGAAGCAGAGTCATGGGTTTTGAGCTGAAAAGAAGGGTGGGGGACATTTCATCCACTTTTGACGCAGGAAGAAAATGATTCCCAGGGCGGCAAAGCGGTTTGTTAGTGGTCACAGGACAGGGAACGGCTGAGCCAGGATTCGCATCCGGGTCTCTCCTAGCTGCCAGGACTCCCTTCCCATGCTACCGCGATGCCTCCGGCCGCTCTGGACCGAGGCTACCACCGAGGGTCCCGCCTTCCCCAACCCCAGGAAGCGCTCCCCGCCTGCCCCACTGGCAGCTGTCGAAGGCCTCGGCCGCCCGTGCAGGCCCCGGGCCCTACTTACGGGTAGCCAAGCTCCATGAAGTTGTTCCAGGTCTGCTTTAGCACCATGATAATGCCCATTTGCATACAGAGATCAATAAGGCATCCGCTAGGGTGGCACTGCAAGGAAGCAAACCCAGAGGCCATTAGACCGGAAGCCCCCAGGGTGGGTCTGCTTCTGCCTCTTTTTGTGTCCTGGGGCTTAGCTTAGCGCCCACTGAGTCATGTTTGACTGCTCGGGACCCCACCGGGGTTCTCTTGGCAAAGGTACTGGGAGGTTGCCATTTCCTTCTCCCATCCATTTTACAGATGGGGAAACTGAGGGAGCAATAATGACTCATCCAGGATCACAGCAAGTGTAAGAGGCTGGATGGGAACTCACGAGGATTAGACTTCCTGGTTCCAAGCCCAGTGGACATTTATATGTTTACTGAATGAATAAGGAGAGGAGGAGGACGGAGCTCATTCCCTTCCTGTCTCCCTCCTTCCTGGCCCTCCTCATCCTGTCTCAGCCCTGGAGGTGGAGGAGGGCCAGGATTACACTGTAGCAGTGATCAGATATCAGGATCAGAGAATGAGCTGGGGAATTGGGGTTATATGTAAATAAATAACAATATATACATAAAACATTTTCTCCCTATAAAATCCTATACCTACATACACAAACATATGTCTGATTAAATTAGCATCCTCTTTATTCTTCCCTCCCTTGCTTTCCCCTCTGAGAGTAAGAATTCCTAGTTAAATCTCTGCCCAAATCAAGGATTTCCCTCCTTTCCCCACGATGTTATTTATAAGAAGGCTTTAGAAAGTTAGGTAACATGCAGAGAATACAGACCTCCTCTAGTCTCCACCTGTTTATCAGCCTCAGATAAGCACCTGGATGTCCCGTAAACCTTTAACACAAAAGACCACGTCAATACACCGCAGGCTCGCTCTGTTCCTGCTTGACACAGCCTAGTTCCTTGTTCAAAACAAATCCCTTAAAATGATGGCGTTACATATTTAACATGTATTGGTCAACCTGCCATCTGGGGAAGGGGGTAGGGGGAAGAGGGGAAAAATTGGAACAAAAGATTTGGCAATTGTCAATGCTGAAAAATTACCCATGCATATGTCTTGTAAATAAAAAGCTATAATTAAAAAAATAAATTAAATTAAAGAAAACAAATGATAGTGCTCCAGGGGAGTCAGCAACAAATTCCCTTTTTCAACAAGGAGAGCAGAGTCCCCAGCTGTCCTAGAACTTGGTTGCCCATGGGCAAACAGATGGGCTCTCCCTTTTTGTTTCCTTCTCATGTTCACTATTTGGCATCTGGTACAATAAAGTCTCCGGACTCCAGAGCAGACGTACAGCTTGGATAGGGGGTATGTATGAGCGTGTGTGGGCCCTTCCCTTAGAACAGTATTATTATTACTACGTAAGCTACTGTAAGAAGCATTTTTATAAGACTTAGATAAGATTTAAGTTTCCTATTTCCTTAAACAGGCTCTCTAGGGCAATATCCTTCACTCCTGGGAAATTAAACTATTTAGGACAGAATTCCACGCTGGCTGAGCCAATAAGTGGAGAACTGATATGAATAATTGTCTTTCTCTCCCCAGGGCATCCTTCCTCATCCTTCTTTTCTGCCTGTCCTTTCCTTGTTCCTCATAGTAGTTCTTGGTTCATTTCACAAGTCCATTGTTTCTGAGCAGTTCTCAAGCTGGGAGGGGAGGTCAAGAAGGGAGGCTGCATGTGGTGGTCTCTATCAGCCCCATTCTCTGTGACTCAGTTTTTCCTGATGTCAAATCTGTCTTGCCATTTCTCTTTTTCCTCCTGATCTCTTAATAGTGGAGATTTATTCACTCCTCGTGAATAAATGGGCCTCAGACTTTGCTGGGTGACAGGACATGGGTAATGGGAGGAGATGTTCACAAATGCAAGCGAAGTGATCGCCACTTATATTGGGCATAAAAAGCACAAGTGGAAGTTCTAAATGTTGAGAGAAGACAGGGATATATCTTTAACTATGGGGTATTGGGGAGATACTTTTGGGGATAAAGATGCTTTGTGCATTCTTTTAACAGGCCAACCAAGGTTGGGGTTAAGAGGGCAACTGCTTAACTATTTTGGCACTGGGCACTGATCTGCCACACCAATAGCCTTAATTTTTCTTAGTAATTAGTCCATGGTCCTTCCTGAGAAGGATAGTTTTCCTTCCTCCCTTCCTACATCCTTCCCCCTTCCTAAATAATTTTTAATTTCTAGGACCTCTTCATCCTCTCTCAATCCAAAGGCAAAACACTCTGATGTATTCATAAAAGGGTCTTTCCAGTGATCTCTGACCTCCAGCCAGGAAGCAAAGATGGAGGAGGGCCTGGAATGACTGGAACTTGTTCCACCTCTTTGAGAATTAGAGATCTGATGGTGAAAGAGACCTCAGAGACCAGCTAGATCAAACCTCTTAATTTACCACATGACAAGGAAAGCCTGTGGAGGCCATACGAGCTGGAAAGGACATGAGCCACAGGGACCTCCTCAAAGCCGTGTAGCTGATGTGATAAAGAAATAGCCCCAAGGTCCTATCTTGCTATAACTCTATCAAAGGGATTTTCCAGCCATAGGGGAATTTCAGAGAGTATATTATCCAGTTTCTTCTTTTAGTGATGAGGAAACTAAGATGGGCTCCAGGTCAGACAGGGAACAGCAGCACTGGGCTCTAGAACTTCAGAACCAGGGCCCCTTCATTTGACCATGCTTCCTTCTCCCTCTGTTTCTAAGAGACCTCTCTGTTGTATTCTATTGTAAGACTTTTGGAGAGGTGGATTTCCTCCAGAATTCTGGTGCAAGTTTTGCAATAAAACTGGGGTAGGATTAAGCGTGGGAAGTTTGGGTTTCCCTCTGCACAAGCCCTGGATGCCTGACAGCTTAGATCCCCAGACTCTCCTCTGAACAGAATGTCACCCATGCCCCTGGCTACTCATAGAGAGGTGCCGTCTCAGCTCAGCCGCGTGCCCATTCTCTGCTCCCTATGTGGGATGAGCTGCCCGCACTCAAGTCCTTACCTTCCAAGGAAGAATGCAATGTAAAAGGTAGAGCTGTTCAGATTGACAAACTGAAAAAGAAACATTTTCAAAGTGAAGCTGTTCTCCCATTCAGATTCGGTGCGAGGCTGCTCTGTGGACAAAGAAGGAGCAGAGATTGAAAGCCTTAATCGGACCCTCCGGCCCTGCCCTCGGAAAGATCCCACCACAGCATCCCTTCCTGCTCTCAGGGAGGCTTGCTGGCTCAGACCCATGAAAGTCATTAGAAATTAATTGCCAGCTTGGTGAAACAATACAAAGACATGAAGAAAAAACTCATTTTATTAACCCATCAAAGATTTAGTTGTCTAAGGCATAAAGGGATGGTTCCATTCTTTGGATTGTCCCCCCTAGTCCTTGGAACCACACGACAAGCAGTTAGTAAATGCTGACGGGCTGACTTTTGGAGATGTCAAGTGTCGGAAGGTCTCCCTGCTTCCTAGCCCTCTCCCCCCTAGTCAGCCATAGCTGCCTCCGTTGTCTGAAGAGCAGTCTCCCTCAGGGGGAGCTGCTCCTGCCCTGCTTAGCTTCTGGCTGTGACTCATTCTGGGTCACAGCCACTCTCTAACGGTCATCTGCTAAGGCTGGGGCATATGTGAGGGGGAAGTACCTGACTTGGCCGAGTAGTTACCAAAGGACAAAATCTCAGGTTCCCCTAGTATTGAAGTCAGAGCAAAAAGTTGCCTCTGAATTTTTGTCTCTGATGCCTGGAATGACTTTCCGTCCCATTCTCATACATTTCTTTGAAATTCACTTCATGTGTCATTTCCTTCAGGAAGCCATCCCCTCATCAGGGCTTTATCTCTGCTCTGTAAACATGTCTTTATGTGCTATATTTCCCCCACCCCGGTAAAACATCAGCTCTCGGAAAGCAGGGCTAGTTTTGTTTCTGTCTTTGTATCCTGGTGCAATGTCTGGAACATAGAAAGTGGATGACACGTGCTGGATGGATGGAATTATCCCCGCCCCTCCCCTTCCCCCCATTGTACATTCCACCCTCATGGCTGGGTCTCTAGAAGAAGAGCTGGTCTCGCACCAAGTGCTAAACTGTATTCCAGGCAGGAACTCTTTCCCCCTTTAAATTGCCCTAAGTTTGTGGCTATAAAATACATTTTGAAGAATAGATTCCACCTCCAAACAGAAAGTGCAGGGTTAGTTTCACTTATCCTTGATTGCATTGTCAACTCAAGTACTTGGCAGAAAAGCTCACGTTTAGTGAAAAAAAGGTTCTTTCCTCCTTTCCCCCAATTTCTGAAGCTTAGAACAGTTCACCTTAATATTTCATTTCGGTATCATTTTTTTCAATAAGCAAAGCCCACAATATTTCCTGGAAAGCCATCAGATAAGGAAGAGGAAAGAAAATCATTTCGGTTTAAAATAATCTAGGAGGGTAGATTTTATAAGAACAGGTAGCTATTAAGAGAAGATATAATAATGACTATCACTAGTCCTGGGCCCATATTTTGCCTCTTGTCTCATAGTCAATCAATACACATTAATTAAATGCCATCTATTTGAGAGGCAATGTGCTAGAGATACCAAGTCCAAAATCAAACAGTCCCTGTGCTTCTGAAGCCAACATTCTTGTGGAAAACAACATAAATAGTTACCATTTATATATATATGTGTTGTGTGTGTGTGCGTGTGTGTGTGTGTGTGTGCACATAGGTGTGTATATGTAATATGTATATACCTAGGTACTAAGCATGAGAGGTAAGTTCCAGAGCAAGTCCTTTAGCTAAATGAGCGAAGTAAAAATATATATAATTGCTTATTATGCCCAAAGAGCTATCAAACTGTGAGTACTCTTTGACCCAGCAGTGTCTCTACAAAGCTTACATCCCAAAGAGATCATAGAAAAGGGAAAAGGACTCACATGTGCAACAATGTTTGTGGCAGCTCTTTTTGTAATGACAAGGAACTGGAAAGTGAGTGGATGCCCATCAATGGGAGAATGGCTGAATAAGTTGTGGTATATGAATATTATGGAATATTGTTGTTCTATAAGAAATGATCAGCAGGATGGTTTCAAAGGGACCTGGAGAGACTTTCATACACTGATTCTAAATTTATGTAAATATATATATAAACCAAGAGAACATTGTGCACAGCAGCAACAAGACTGTGTGATGATCAACTGTGATGGACGTGGCTCTTTTCAACAACGAGATGATTCAAGGCAGTTCCAATAGACTTATGATGGAGAGAGCCATCTGCATCCAGAGAGAGAACTATAGAGACTGAATGTGGATCAAATCATAGTATTTTTACTTTTTTTGTTGCTGTTGTTTGTTTCTTGTTTTTTTTTCTTTCTCATAGTTTATTTTCCTTTTTGATTTGATTTTTCTTGCACAGCATGATGAATATGGAAATATGTTTAGAAGAACTGTATATATTTAACCTCTATTAGATTGCCTGCTGGCTAGGGGAAGGGGGAGAGGAAGAGAGAAAAATTTGAAAAACAAGGTTTTGCAAAGATGAATGTTGGAAACTATCTTTGTATATGATTGGAAAAATAAAAAAGGTATTGTCAAAAATTAAATATAAAAAAATAAATAAAATTCCCTGCTATCTAAATTTTGTTCCTGTTTAAATACATCCCAAATGCAAACTTGATTCAATTCAAAAAGCATTTTAAGTTCCTACTATGTATGAGTGAGATAATCTCAGGTTTATATGACAATTGGCAAAGAATCCCGACATTTAAAGTCATAGGACCAGAGATGCGGAGCTGGAAGGGATCTCAGAGCCCACTATTCAGCCTTCTGAGGCTCAGGGAGGTAAAATTATTTAGGATCATAGATCTGTGAGAAGCACTTTACAGTCATTTAGAATCCAATGTGTTCATCTTATAGATGAAGAAAGTGATTTCTAAGCAGGTTGTATAACTTGTCTAAATTCACACAGGGATTTGAACCCAAGTTCTTTTATGCTAGAAACTATACTTCACCACATCACCATCTAGTGGGTTTTAGTCTATGGCAATGTCAGTTCCCCATGACTTTCTTTTTTCTGTGAAACTACAAAGCTTAAAAATACAGATTAGAAATAAAATTCATAAAATACTCTGAGCCCCCAGGCAATCTGTTGATTATAGAGATGAAAAGATTTCCTAGCCAGGGGAATTTCCTATAATCAGATATGCATAGGTTCTCACCCTTATTACATTTCTACAGAGAGGATTTTTAGCCTTTTTAGTGTCAAGGATTCTTTTGATATCAAAGCCTATGGACTCCTAGAATGATGTTTTTAAATGCATAAAGTAGAAGATATAGAATTACCGAGAAAACCAATCATATTGAAATAGTTATTTAATTGTTTTAAAATAGAACAAATTAATGGGTACCCTAAAAGGAAAATAAAACAACTCTCCCCAAACCAACTCACTCTTGTATTTCTTTCTCTATAACAACTCCCAAAGAGCATCCATGTAATGGACCTCAATATGAAGCCCAAATAAAATATAATAAAACATTCTTCTTTCTTCTTGGTTGAGAAGTGGTGTGTGTGTGTGTGTGTGTGTGTGTGTGTGTGTGTTGTATGTGTGCGCACATATGTGCAATGGGTATGGAAGATTTCATATCCTTTCAGATTAAGTCATTATATTGGTCAGTGTTGCTTACCTATTTTTCTTTGTTGGAGAAAGAGTTTAATGGGGAAGGAAGTTGGGGTAGGAAAAGGACAGGAGATGACTATGCCATATAAACAAAAGGCATTAAATAAAATTTAAAAATGTATCAATCAACATGGTTCCCTATTACCTTAGGCCTATTTAGAAATTGTTACTACCTGTTTCTTAACATAAGGCACTTTCACCCTTTACCCTGGTGAGTAACTTTGCACATCCCACCCAGCAGTGAGGTAAAGGAAAATATTAGCACTTACCTAAATTTGTCAGAAGAAGAGCAACTTTTTCATATAACTGCAAGATAAGGAGAAATATATTTCAAAATTCAGAAAGTGAAGTACATAGACCCCCAAATATAAAACTAAATAAGAAGGAGGTGATCCAGCAACCAAAGTAGTTCAAAAGAATCCATTCATTTTTATGGTGCCCGTGTTCTAGAGGGACTTTGAAGAGGTCAATAAATTCCACATCTTTTGGGCTCTTTTTTAAGGGGTCAACAACCACCTTCAGGTGGAAATTAGCTGCTATTGGTCTTGGATACACAATAGTTTCTCAGGACCATGGAGAGCTATGGCACAGTTACAGAAAACAAGCTTCAGTTTCAGAAAGTCCTGGGCTCCCATGTGGCCTCTCACATACCGTGGCCCTGGGATTTTGGACAAGTTGCTTATTAACTCAGTGCTTTAAGGCAAGTCTATGAGAAACTATAAATTGTCTTATAGGGGCCAGTCTGAGTAGTAGAGGGAGTTCTCATGCCTCAATTCCTGAGCACAATGTAAATATCACCCAACTCTTGTTGAAGGCTTACTGTGCCATGGAACTAAACTTCTCCATTAAGGGAAGCGTTCAAATGACCATCTTGCAAGATAGCCTTATGGAGAAACAGAAAGTGTGAAGATATTATAGCTTTGATCCATTCCTACATTTGAAATTGAAAAGAGAATTAAAATTCACTATCTGATAGTAGGTTGTTCTATAGAAAGAATAGAGCATTATTGGATTAGTATTAAATAGCCCTTGAGTGGTCCCAAAGAGTTTTAGGGATTCCCACTAAATTATATTGTAAAACTATTGAGATATGGGACTCTTTTTGTATCCCCAGTGCTTAGGAAAGTACCTGGCACATAGTAGGTGCTTAAAAATTTTTCACTGAGGAATTAATTGATTAGTGATTATCAGAAATTCTTGTATTTCCATTAAAGACAGTAAGAACAGAAACATATATCAGTGTATTCATTTTGTATATGCTTATATAGGGACATATTTTCCTCCTTGAGAGAGGGGATACTTGCAGGCTTCTTAAGTACAAGGACTGTCTTGCTTATGTCTTCATTTCCATAGTGTATGGCACATAGTAGGTGCTCGACAAATGCTTGTTTGATTGATATTGTAAAGTGTTTTTTCCCCTAAGTATGAACTAGCATAGATGCCTTCTAAGGCTTTGATTTATATGTGTCTGATTGCCCAAGAACTTTTGATCTATTTGAGGAGAAAAGATGCACAGAGAGAATTAGATTACAAGGTAAGCACATAAGTGCTTAATGGCTGCTTTGGTCAATAAGGGCTATTCATAGAAGTTTCATAGTGAGAGATATCACTTACTAGAAGTGTAATTAAGGAGGGATTTCAGAAAAAGTATGGATATTAAGAACAAAAATAAGGGAGTATTTATTTTCTCTCTGTCAGTATCTTATTTCTAATGATTCATTTATCCCAGAAGACTTGTTTCCTCATCAACATGTAGAGTGGGATGAAGCAGATATTGATCTGATTGTTCCCAGACCTGTTTGTCAGTCAGTGTTGGAGGGAATAGGAAAATGAAATCCCCTGATATTTGTCATGTAGTAGAAAGATACCTGTTTGTATGCAGAAACCCTAACTGACTTCTACTTTGGGAAGGAACTGAGATGCAACAGCTCCACTTCTTTTGTTGATGTAGTTCTATCTGAATTGTCTTTTATCTTGTTACAAAAGTAATCCATAAAAGCTGGTTCCATTTTCAAGCCACTGCTGATCTCCATTGATCAACCTCTCAACATACTGATACCTTGACATACAAAATTCTTTTGTCCCAAATTTTACTTCCTTAATCAGAGTGAAAGCCCAAACTAAAAATATTCTTTTCAACACAGAGGTATCAAATTTAAGGCCTGGGCCACAGATGGCCAGAACTCTGAGTATTATTACAATTAATTGGAAAATGTTTAACAAGTAAAAATATAATACAACATAGATAATGAAAATATATGGATTTTTAAATTTATATATGGCTACTGTTTCTATTTGAGTTTGATACCAATTAATTAAATGATCTCTAAGGCCTGTTAGTCAACCAATCAGTCAGCCAATCAGCTGCAAAGTATTAATTACTCAAAAAATGGTAGACATTTTGTGTTAAGAATTGGGAATACAAAGAGAAAGGTAATACTATCTCTGCTCTGAAGGAGTTTAACCATATGTTTAGAGATACAAATTCATCCCTAGAGTCTATGAGCTTGTCTTTCCTTTCTTTTCCAATTAAGCTGGTAGTTGTTGGTGAATGCTAAAATACCAAATGAAACTTGAGAGAAAAGATATTCTTCCCCCTTCCCCCTCTCCAAGAAAGCAAACCAAATCGCTCCAGAATCTTAAAACTAAGCAAAACTGGAGTCTTAAAGTTAGAAGCATTAATCATCTATTAGTTATCAAAATATACAAGATGATGGGAATTCACAACACTCTGGATGTTGGCAGTTAAGTGAAAACAATTCATTCAGTCACCCTCTAGGGACATTTTATGAATAATGCAGTGTTAACAACAGACCATTCATTGTAATTTAAGGCTGTGAAAGTTGAATATTTTTCAGTTTAGGAACACTGGCACAGATTAATCAGACAATTTAATATGATGACAAATACTCAAATTATTAGTAAATATGTAACATTAAAATCCACACTACTTATCTTTATTTTAGGGGATGTGGGGGAAGGGTTAATTAGGGTTAAGCGACTTGTCCAGTGTCACAAAGTTAAGTGCCAAGTGTCCCAAACTGGATTTGAACTTGTCCTCTTGTCACTAGGGCCGATGCTCTATCCACTATGCTACACAGCTGCCCCTACTCTACTTATTTAAAAACAAACAAAAAAAAAAATCAAACCCAACAACCACATCTTTTTGAGAAGAAGCAATAGTACCAGTACTGGACTGGACTGTTGGCGACTGATTTTTTGAAAATTGAATTCTGTGTGACCTAGAATTAAGCATTCATAGTGAGGAAATAGAGCAAGAAGCACTGGCTTTGAAGTCAGAGGATCAGATCTGATTTTTACAATCTGGTCACCAAATGTCCCTGAGATTCAATTTCCTGCTCTATAAAAGGAAGCAGTTGGACAAGATTGCCCCTAACTGGCTTTGAAGTCAGAGGATCAGATCTGATTTTTACTATCTGGGAAAGTCACCGAATGTCTCTAAAACCTTTGCAGCTAAAACCATGTTGTAGCACCCCGGACAATGGGAGAGCGCCATCAGTAATAGAGGTCTGTTAGCACAGCTGTGGAACACGATACATATTAATATTGTCACAACTGGATACAGTGAAGATTGGACACAGTGGGAGGATAATCCCAACAGCTAAGACATAGAAGGCGTTTTAAGCCTTGTTTACATAATCTCCTTTGATTTATTTCCCCTGTGAATCAGGTATTGTTATTATCCAACAGAATAATAATTCTGATAAAATGGTAATTCCCAAAGAAGGAATTTTTTTAATATGATGAGGAAGTGTTTAAATTTAACCCCTGGATTCCTTCAGAGAGAGAGAGGGAAACTGGCATGACAGAAAAGTGACCTCCCAGCCAAGAGGTCCAGGGTTCAGGTCTAGCCCATGAGACATGCTGACTGTATGACCCTGGGCATATAACACCGAACCTATGCTCTGGGCAGCTCTCTAAGATCTGAGTAAGGAGGAGTCCTTCCATCTCACTGGGAAATCTCAGGGTCAGCCCCGTTGCCTCCACAGCAGTGCAGTCAGACTGTGTTCTCCTGGCTAACATCTACTACTTTCTAGGTGTATTTTTCAGTGTTGCCGCATTTATCATCGTGTGATTTTTCAGATAGATGGGGGAAGAAAGCCCGTCTCTGACCAGCCCATGCAAACAAAGCATGAGAACAGTTACACGGTCTATCCCAGGCTGTGGCTGCTGGTAACTGCCTGTCCTCCTTATTCAGGCTTAAACTTTTCACCAGAAGGAAGCATACAAGACGTTTCACACTCTGCCTACAACTTTTCAAGGATGTGTCCATTTTATGAATTTGAAAAACAAAATGGATTTAGTTGTTTCTCTTCCATTTAAACTTTATCATCATCAAAAAGCATAGTTTTTGAAAAATAATGGTATATGTGCTTTAAAGGATTAGTTTACTTCTAGTGACATTATTTTGTTCAGAGAGTTCAGCAACTCTGCTACTTGACTGGCAGAGAACAGGACAAAGGTTGCTTTTCTCAGATGGTCCTTTTTAGGCTCACTCCCAGGATGTGACTTGTATGGGCAATGAGTAGCATTATGAGAGTGGAAAGAGTTGGAAGGAATTCCAATTAAATTAATTTAATCTTATGTTATACATATTACATATGATTATATATTATATTATAATATATTATTGTTGGAGGCAGGGTGGCTTTTGGGAGAAAGGTCTAGCTTTCGAGTCATGATGAACAGAGTTCATGTCCCATCTCTGCCACAGAATATACTATACATTATCATTACATATTATGCATATTATATCATTTACATTATATAACATATTATAAATTATAATTTTAATAAAAGATTAAAATAAAATAAAATTAAAAAAAAGATTAAATAGAGTAGGGGCACTTTTTGTATCCTGGACATATTTGGCAAAGCCTTTAGACCTCGTTCAAAAAAGAACAATAATGACAGCCATCGTGACTATTAAGATACCTTACAATTACATGGCACTTCACATTTATTATTTCATTTGATCCTCACAACAACCCTGAGAGGTCAGAGTTATTATCTCGTTTCATATATGATGAACTGAGGCTGAAAGGGTTAAGTGACATGCCCAGAGTCACATATCTTTTAGGAAGTGAAAGATGATAAACTTCCTGTTTGTGATAATGAGATCTCAAAATACAAAATGTCATACAGACCTCAAAATAACCTGGAGAATTCATCCAGTAAATTGAATTGAGATCAAACCATTGTTATCGACCGAACTATTTCCCACAGTGGACTTAAATTTGATCCATAAAATTTAAGAGCTCCATTTTTCACAGATGGCACCATCCCAAACACTTCTAACTTCTAAATTACGTGAAACAAAAAAGCTTTCAAAATATAGAGATTTAAAAGTTAGTCTGAGGATGCTCGTGGTGAGGCTATAGAAGATGAATGGGATTGTCTATTTAGCTAAAAAAAAATTAACCCTACACAATTATTTTATCTGTCCATAATAGCAGGAAGGCTCTTTCTTTCAGGACTATTACTATTGGGATCCCATCCAAAAAAAAAAAAATTATCATGATGATGACTCATTTGGTTAAGATTTACTAACCACTTTCTACGTGTGTCTCGAAAGTCTTACTACAGTTTAAGGTTAAAGTCTTCATCTTTGATTCTCTATAGCAATTCCATAGAAGCAGGTGATAGTATTGCCCTCATTTTGAAAATTAATATGATTTGCCATGAGTCTCGCAACCCTTCTGTGGCAGAGATGGGACGTGAATTCTGTCCTGTCCTTTCTCCCCAAAGACACCCTGCCTCCAACAATAATAATAACAGCATTAATATGGTAGTATATTAATGTAGATTCAGAAGGGCTTGATATGCATACTGATGGGTGATCATCACAATGGCACTTAAGGACAAACAGCCTCAGAAGTTAGTGGGGCTCAGCGGGTAAGGCTCACAGAGTTAACAAGTCCCTGAGGTGGGATGGGAAGCCAGGTTTTTAGCCTCTCCCCCTTGGCCACTGTCACTCCTGCGGCTTGGGAGGGTACCCTGTGCCCAGATGTAGGGAGGATGGTAGAGTAAGAGGTGAGTCAATCCATGGAGGAGCCGAAGAGCCATGTTGGCCCGGAGTCCCTCTAACCACCATCTTTCCCCTTTCCTTCTCCTCCCCTCCCACTTTCTTACCACGTTCAGCAGCATGATGATACAAAAGTTGATGCACACTGCTGTTCCCGTGGTCGCAACCTGAGAGTTATTTCTGATTAAAGCCCACTTGAAGGCAGCAAAAGTACTGACAGTCACAACACGATAAATGACGATTCCAAACACGGCGGCGATCACTACACAGATCTATGGCAGAAAAACGGAGAGGGTTCAGTGGGCTTCGTGCCTTCAAGAGACTCATCTCCATCAGAAACACTCTCATATGGGTGATGAGGCCGGACACGCTTGAGCTGGGAGTGATCAGGAAGGTCAGACACAGAGGCCACAGATGGATGACCTGCTGACTCTGAAAACCACCACGTACCATTATCTACATCGCATTTCTATTCATTTTCTTAAACATTTCTCAATTATGTTTTAATCTAATTGACCTGTTCTTCAGGGCAGGGAGTTTGACATCTCTGATCTAATCGAGGACTATGTTGGGAATAGACAGTCAATAAGTTAAAAGCTGATTGTTAAATTTTTAATCTTTTTTGATTTCTCTCTCTCTTTCTCTCTTTTGTGCGTGTGAGAAAGACTATCCACTATACCATCTAGCTGCTTCTGATAATTAAATTTTAATTTTTCTTTTTTTAAAATTAAAGCTTTTTATTTTTAAAACAACGCACAGGTAATTTTCAACATTCACTCTTGCAAAATCCAAAATATGTTAAAACATATGCAATCCTTCTATACATATTTCTATACACAAATGATAGCTAAATTTTCAAAGTGAGAACTTATTCCTTGGAAATTGGCAAATGCAACAAATCAGGGCTAGATTTTTTGTTTGTTTTTTAATTGTCTGGTGTTAAAAGTGATAGAGAAAATATTAATAATGTAAATCAAACTTAAATGCCTCATGGGTTCTTTTTTTTTCCGAGCCTGTTGTTATAAATTTATCAGCCTACCCTTGATCTAACTCCTTGTCTTACAGATGAAGAAACTGAGATTTAGGGAGGTTGCGATTTAAGATTGTAAGTCCCAAAATCTAGAGATGGAAGAGACTTTTGAAGGCTTTTAGGTCAACTCCTCAGTTGGCAGAACTTAAATCATTAGCTCGATGTTCCATAGAAACATCAGAGGTAGGATTTGAACTCAGCAACTCTGACTCAAGAGTCAGTTATTTCTCTTTTCACCGTATCTGGCTGCCAAGTAATCATCATTGACATCTTGCTGTCTTGTTTTATATGTATATGTACATATACACACATTTTAAGAGATTTTTTTCATTACATTATCATTTTCCCTGATGCATTTCTGTCCTCTTTGGGAGTATCTGTCAGGAACACTGCATTTACTCAATTGTGAATGATTTACAAATGAGTAACTCATAAAAGACACTCTTCACAATTCTCCATCTTTTGAGATGTGCTTCCCCAGAATGCTCCATTCTCCAACTGGGTTTACTGTTCTATATTTTCTGAAGACTTTAAAACTTGTGCAATATATCATAGAAAAGATAGGTATAAATCTAAGTCTTGCTGCTCTGCAATGCCCACTGCAATGAGCACATGACAAGTCCACGAAGAGAATCCAGCTCTCTTGGACCTGGTCCACTGAGTTTCACAGCCGCATTCCAAAAGTTGACTTTTCTAATCTCCTCCCTGGGTCATAAGTATTCTCGAACCAAAATGCTTGCGTGAGTTGTGCTCTCTGGAAAATGGCAATCGTAGAATTTCGGGATGCCAGATGGGTAAGCAGAAGGACCTGGATAGTACACCCCAAATCTGACATACTCAAGATATACCCTCCAAGCACAAGTCAGCCTCATCAGCCTTGTCCCTCCAGAGATTCTTTATTGAATCTCTCTCTGAGTTACTCATGCTAACTGCTAAGTAAAATAATAACAATAACAAAACCAGAGCTTACATTTCATAGCCTTTTCAAATTTATAAAGCATTCTCTTTTGCTTCCTGGAATGCTCTCCTTCCTCTGCTTTCATTAAGTCCCAGTTAAAATCCTGACTTCTACAGGAAGCCTTTCCCAGCCCCTCCTTCATTCTGTGCCTTCCCTCTGCTAATAATTTCTGATTTATTCTACACAGAACTTGCTTTGTATATATTTATTTGGACTTCTCCCTTATTAGGCTGTAACTTCCCAGCAGGCAAGAAATGCCTTTAACTTCTTTCTGTAGCCTCAGCATTTAGCACATATCAGGTGCCTAATAAATATCTAGAGATGGGTTGACTGACTGTGCTTTCACAATACAGTGTAGAGGAAGAATTGACCTTGGAATTACAAGACCAGGATTTTTGCTTTAGCTCGGGCTAGATGATCTTAAGCAAGTCACTGCTCTTCCTCTGAGCCCCAGTTTCTCCATCTGTAAAATGGGGATAATAATCATTCTTTTTTCTCCCACCTGCCTCTTGGATTTAACATGGGGATTAAATGAGGCCAAGTTCTCTGAAAACACTTTATACAAACATGGATGTCAGTTTCATTTACATAAAAACAAATGGAAAAAAGTCCTCAAACCATAAAAAATATTCCAGATGCAGAAACAACAAGTCTGCTGCATTTATCTGTAAATGCTTGATAAGGTTCTGGTTTTCCCGAGATGGGGTTCATCCGCTCTTTCTTGGAGTATTTGGCTTCAAACTGGGGCCGTATTTCTTCCTAAGGAAGAGATGGACAACTTTTATGGACAGGGCAGTCGTACACAGGAAAAACCAACAAACAGACCCACCAACACATCATTCTTGTATATTAGCATGCCATTCAATAGTTTGGTACTAGCTTCTCCACTCAACAAACAAGCAAGCGAGTAAGCAACCAATCAATCTAATATGGCAATCTCCAAACTCCATATCTTAGATCAAAAATAATCATACTGAAGAAAGTATATCACAGATCCACCATTATTGAAAGCAAGTGATTCAGATAGATATTTTTAGGATCTCAATCAGTATTTCCATTATTGTATTAATTCAAACTATAAGCCTCAAACCAAAAAGATTCTTTTAAAGTAGTTCCTTAGTGATCTGAAAAAATGAAAAAATTTCCTTTCTACTATTAGGGTGTAACTCAAACATCACAATGAAGATGAAAATTTTCCAGGTTAGAAAATGGAAAAATGCACTTCTCAGTGAGCTTCATCTCTTTGTTATCTTATATGAATTGCTAAAAATATGACAATTAAATTTTTTTATCACAAGCAATTCACCTTTAATCAACTGATTTTATATTAAAAAACTGACTTCAGAAACATACTAAAAATCTCTCAAAAACCAGTTACACCCAGGGCTTTTGAGACCTCTAAAACAAACAGAGATTTGATTTACTTAACTGAAATAAGCCCAAATAGGAAAGGTCACAGAATAAAAAGAAATTTTGGTATTAGGAAAAGAACACTCAGGTGTTAGGTTCTAGTTGACGGAGATTTTATATAATGTTCATGTGTCTTTGGACAACAGAAGAGAGGAGCTGAAACTAGGCTTTTAACAAGGTGAAAGATGTGCAAGCCTAGGGAGGAAGCTGGCCAGTTGTAGGATGGGGGAGAAGCCAAGTATTGAGGAGGAAGGGACAGATATAAGGGGGATGAATAAGAAGAGCTTTTGTTTATAGAATGCTTTTGTTCAAAGCATTTGACAAATATCACCTCATTTGGTTCTCACAACAACCTCAAGTGCTATGATCTTCATTTGACAAATTAGAAAACTGAGGCAGGGATAAGTTAACTGACTTGCCCAGTGTTACATAGCCTGAGGCAGGACTTGAACTCAGGTCTTCCTTACTCTAAACTGGATGTGTCGACTGAACAACCATATGAAATTCCCATGAGGTTTATGTGAATTAACAAAGAGTTAAAATAGAGGAACAATTGTATCTCTAGTGCTTTCCATAGTTCCTGGAACACAGTAAGTGCTTAATAAATGTTTACTTACTGTATCTAGGCAGCTTCTGAAATGGGTTTAGCTTCATTCCATTTATTTAAGGCAACTACAGTGGAAGATAGTCACAGAAACTCTAGAAGGTCCCCCTCTATTACCCTTAGATACATACAGCTTCAATTTTTTCAGTTCTTCCTGTTTTGTCTTATTAGAATATAGCTCTTACTGAATAGGAACTATCCTGTTTGCTTGTGATTGTATTCTCAGCTCTTGAAACAGTGTTGAGCATATAGGAAACACTTGTTTTGCCTGTCTGTCTGCCTGTCTGTCTCTGTATATATAAATATCTCTATCTAAATTATCTGTCTGTCTGTCTATCTATTCCAACCAGAAGGTAGAGAAAAGTACATTTTTGAATGACTCTGGCTAAAAAGGCAGGGATAGACACTGGATTTGTGATAGGTGACTCCCAGGGAAGTCTTTACCAGTATAAGTCAGCACTGTAGGTCTCTTGTTAATTTATTTTTTAATTTTTTAATTTTTTTAAATTTTATTTTATTTTATTTTTTTTGGTCTCTTGTTAATTTAGAGATTTACCTCCAGCAGTGACAGGTGTAAGGGACTTGCCCAGGTTTCCACCTTTAGCTGTGAAAGGCAGAACCTTGACTAAGACCTTCCTGGCGCTAATTCTGGCTCTCTTTCCATGCTATTCTGCTTCCATGGGTGCAGTTGGAGTCTTAGGATCACCCTGGGGAAGGGGATGGTCTTTCAAGCTGAGGGGTATTTTTCATACAAACCTCCTCTTCTTCCCAGTCGATCAAGTCCCAGTCATAAGCAATTACTGCTCGCCTTCTCTTCCAAAACTCCAGGAAAACGGTTGCTGGAATAGGAAGAGAAGGACAGATAAATAAAAGTAAAAGAAGCATTGAAGGCATTGGGAAATGAATTGTACTACTGAGAATGTAAGCTGGAGGACAAGGACTGTTTCATTTTTGGATCTTCTAGACCCAAAGCTCAGAACTCAGGAGGATTGTGGAATTATATCCAACGGGAGGAGAAGTAGCATTTGTTGAAATAGAGGATAGGGACTAAACCTGTGATTTCACAGGGATAAGAGAGCTCCCAGATGAGGAAAGTCCCTCCACTAACACAGGGTCTTTCTCTGGTCACCCTGAACAGGGTCCTTCCTTAAATGGCTAGCCCAAGAGCTGAGCATAATCATTAAGATTGTCCCAACCACAGCCATCCATCAGTCAACAGGCAGAGGAATGGCGTAGATATTAATGGTGGATTGGGGAAACTTTTTGTAGAAGGTAAGATTCTAGATGGGACTTGAGGAGAGACAAGAGGCAGAAATGAGGAGGGTGAGAATTTCACATAAGAGAAGGAAAAGTGAGGAGGGCAGTATCCCCAGATCCAGAGCATGTAGAGGAGAGTAATGAATAGGGGATTGCAAAGGCAGGGTGAGAGGAGATCAAGGATTAGAACCATCCTGGAGGAGCCTGAGGGATCCTTCTCAGAATCCTATTTTTAAATATATAAAATAAAAGACACAGCGATGGCAAATGATACCAATTATCATTAAATACAGTTACATCTGCCTGTGTGTGAATATATATATATATGTGTGTGTGTGTGTATGTGTATATACATATATATGTATATATAGTCTAATGTGTATATGTGTATATATACATATATGCATAAGAAAGTGTACAGGATAATGGAATACATATAATAGGCTACAATTTGAAATAATTCCTCATATATGTATACATATATGAATTATATATAGTTGTGTATAACTATATATAGTTATGTAATCATATACATATTTCTATAACCACATATATTTATATGCAAATACAAACATGTATGTATATATAGATGCACCTGTATTTCTATACATATGTATATATAATTCTATATTCTCTATATATGTATGTATACATAAACACACATGCAGTGTGTATATATACAAAAATGGAAAGTGTATGTATGTGTTTGTTAAAAACAAAAAATCTGAAGTCAGGTTAACATATTCCTGGATTAGGGAATCTTTAGCCAACATCACATAAAAAAGTAAAATGCACAATTAATGTTGAGCAGACTAGACATATGGCTGCTTCTCTCTGTGCTAGAAAACTGAGGATGTCCAGGGATGCTAAACATCAGGCAGAGGGGTTCCCACTTCCAGCTCTTTTAAGATAAAGGGCGGACCCACACTTAACACCATATACCAAGATAAGATCAAAATGGGTCCATGATCTAGGCATAAAGAACGAGACTATAAATAAATTAGAGGAACATAGGATAGTTTATCTCTCAGACTTGTGGAGGAGAAAGAAATTTGTGACCAAAGATGAACTAGAGACCATTACTGATCACAAAATAGAAAATTCTGATTACATCAAATTAAAAAGCCTTTATACAAATAAAACTAATGCCAACAAGATTAGAAGGGAAGCAACAAACTGGGAAAACATCTTTACAGTTAAAGGTTCTGATAAAGGCCTCATTTCCAAAATATATAGAGAACTTACTCTAATTTATAAGAAATCGAGCCATTCTCCAATTGATAAATGGTCAAAGGATATGAACAGACAATTTTCAGAGGATGAAATTGAAACTATTACCACTCATATGAAAGAGTGTCCCAAATCACTATTGATCAGAGAAATGCAAATCAAGACAACTCTGAGATATCACTACACACCTGTCAGATTGGCTGACAGGAAAAAATAATGATGAATGTTGGAGGGGATGCGGGAAAACTGGGACACTGATGCATTGTTGGTGGAGTTGTGAACGAATCCAACCATTCTCGAGAGCAATCTGGAATTATGCCCAAAAAGTTATCAAAATGTGCATACCCTTTGATCCAGCAGTGTTTCTGTATCAAAGAG
Organism: Antechinus flavipes; assembly: GCF_016432865.1. NCBI lineage: Eukaryota > Metazoa > Chordata > Mammalia > Dasyuromorphia > Dasyuridae > Antechinus > Antechinus flavipes. Next base: position 274,853,766 of record NC_067402.1, on the reverse strand, counting down.
ATACTAAAGAAGGGAAAGGGACCTGTATGTGCCAAAATGTTTGTGGCAGCCCTGTTTGTAGTGGCTAGAAACTGGAAAATGAATGGATGCCCATCAATTGGAGAATGGCTGGGTAAATTGTGGCATATGAATGTTATGGAATATTATTGTTCTGTAAGGAATGACCAGCAGGATGAATACAGAGAGGCTTGGAGAGCCTTACATGAACTGATGCTAAGTGAAATGAGCAGAACCAGGAGATCATTATACACTTCGACAACGATATTGTATGAGGATGTATTCTGATGGAAGTGGATTTCTTTGACAAAGAGACGTAACTGAGTTTCAATGGATAAATGATGGACAGAAGCAGCTACACCCAAAGAAAGAACACTGGGAAACGAATATGAACTATTTGCATTTTTGATTTTCTTCCCGGGTTATTTATACCTTCTGAATCCAATTCTCCCTGTGCAACAAGAGAATTGTTCGGTTCTGCAAACATATATTGTATCTAGGATATACTGCAACATATCTAACATATATAGGACTGCTTGCCATCTAGGGGAGGGGGTGGTGGGAGGGAGGGGAAAAATCGAAACAGAAGCGAGTGCAAGGGATAGTGTTGTAAAAAATTACCCTGGCATGGATTCTGTCAATATAAAGTTATTATTAAATAAAATAAAATTTAAAAAAAATAAGATAGTTAAAGGGCTTATGCAATTTTCTGTCTTAATAGTGGATAATATACATTTATCTTGAAGGAGAAAAATACATTGATTTTTTTCCCCTTTGTTCATTAAAAAACAAAAGAAAGGAAAGAAAAGAACTCTGGGAATTTAAGAAGTGACTTTTGTATTTCCCCTTCCTTGTCTTTTTAGAAGACCATTTGCTGTTCACCTCATGTGGCCAACACTATGGGCAGTTTTATTGAGAACAGAAGCAGCCTCTTTATTTTACTGTTCTATTTTCCCTTCTTATTTCTACAAGAAGACCTGCCCCTAGTTTCGCTGGAAACATTTCTAGGGGAAAACAATATTCTTTTCTCTGGAGGGGAGGTTTCCTGCTGAATGCCCTATACTTAGTGACTATTTTACTTTATGGAACCTATTCACATGACATCTTCCCCCATTCATCTTTTTATATCATTTTTATAGGTTTCAAAACAAGTTCATATTTATCAAGTCATTTTCTCTCACAACAGGTGAGGTGAGACAGTGGGATGGAAGAGATACAACATGGGGCTCAGGTGCAAAACAACCTGGGTTCAAATTCTCTCTCGGATGTTTACTGAGTGACTCTGGGCAAGTTCACTGTTCTCCATAAATCTCAGATTCCTTCTTGTTAAAATGAGGACAGCCCCTCTTCCACCTATTGGTGGAAAGAGCACTGGAGTCAGAGAACCTGAGCTCCTATTCCATCTAGACAAATCACATATTCATCTATAAAGTGAGAGGAGTGGGCTGGATGGCCCACTTCAGCTCTAAATATCTGACTGTCTGCAATGACTCCCTGTGGGTCAAGAACTTTGGAAATGTTTTAAAAATTGCTATGTGAATTCAAACCATCCTCTTCCTCATTAGGCAGCAGAAGGATTGCTATCCCTGCTGAGGTGACTGAGAGCTTAAAAACTTAAAGACACAAGAGTCTGAGGAGATAAGGGATAACTCACTTTACTCATCTAATATTCTCAATGGTAAATAGTTTATGCAATTAAAAAGTCACTTTTCACAATCTCTTCAAGTTGATTCAAGTTGAAATTTATAATTAGCACACATATTCCAAAACGAGGAAGGCTTGAAATAGATTGAGGGCTGATCTTGGAGCATTCAAATTCTGTCTCTGAAACGTCCTAGCTGCCTGCTCCCAACACCCCACCCCACTCTCTGTTTGGGAGATTGAGAAAATTGCTGACCTACATCATCAGTGAATGGAATTTTCACAGTAGAATTTTCCCATACTGATTTAGGCTACATGTCTAGAACCTCTACTCTGCATCCCCCAAATTAAATCTGGAAGCAAAAACAAAATTAAAAATTAAAAAATAATTAAAATTAACTTAAAAAATTGCAGTATAATAAACAAACATTTTCCTTCTCTCCTTCCATCCTCTTTCTTTCTCCTTCCCTCCCTTCTTTCCTCCCTCCCTCTTTCCCTTCATCTCTCTTTCCATTCCTTCCTCCTTCCCTTTCTTCTTTCTGCAATGAGAGTCACACTAAAACAATAACTTCTGTTTTTAGATCTGGGACCTGCAGGGTACTCCTAGGGTAAAAACTTCATCTACTAATATAGATCAGCAATTTGTCTGTAATTTAGTTTTAGGAACTATCTAATTCTTAATACTAATAATAAGGATCTTGAGAGGTTAAGTAAGTTAGCTATATTCATACAGTTAGCAGCTGTTAAAAGGAAAACTTGAACCCAGGGCTTTCTGACCCCTGCCAAGCTGCTTCTTAAACACATAATCATAATCTTGACATTTTAGTTATACTTGATGAAGATCTCACTGTTTATTGCAGAGAATTTAGTTCTTAGTAACAACTAGAGAACAAGAGACCAAAAAAGCTCCACCCAAATCCCAAGAGATTAGGGCAGATGATCCACTCCTGACTTGTCTCTGGCAACATCTGGCTCCCCAATGACTTGCATTTTGTGCCCCCCATTTCCCCATCCCGGGGCAAGAAGCCAATTTGGATTCTGTACTTGCTCTCTGGCATGTTTCTGAACAAAATCCAGCGCTATGGAAAAGCCTCAGGAACTCCGATTTAGGAAGGACCAGCCATAAATTTCACTTGGCAAGGGACCAATCATCACTGGAGGTAGCCTCATCTTGGCTGCTCCATGCAGGCTAAGGCAGCCCACTCAAAACAGAACCTTACAGAATCTCCAGAGAAGATGAGAATTGGAGCCAAAAGCAAACAAGGGAACAGACTCCCCTTATCCAGGGGTCTTGCAAAAGCTGGCTGCAGAGAACCTGCATTTGGTTATAATCTTTGATTTGCCATTAGCCAAGAAGCAATGATTAAATACCTGCTGTATGCCAGGAACAAGGTGGTAGAATAGAAAAGAAGGTGAGATGGTGTTTGTAAAGAGCTCTTCAAACCTTAAAATGCTAGATAAATGTTATTATTATTATAACCAAGTTTAAAATGCATATAAATGCCTGCTGCCTTATTTTCTTCTAGAACGTTAGCTGAAGTTTATACAAGTTTATGAAGTGAAGACCCTGGGCAAGTCACTTCACTCAGTCTGCCTCAGTTTCCTCATCTGTAAAATGAGCTAGAAAAGGAAATGGCCAATCACTCTAGTATCTCTGACAAAAAAAAATGGGGTCATGAAGAGTTGAATATGATGAAAGCAATTAACCACTCAATGAATTATCGGACAACTATCAAATGGCTCCTTTTTATTGTTACTCAACCATACCCAATTCTTCATGACCCCATTTTGTGTTTTGTTGGCAAAGATACAGAACTACTTTGCCATTTCCTTCTCTAGTGGCTAAATGTTGAGAGATGCAAAGATAAATAATATGTGGTTCCTCCAGTGAGATGCAGGGTCCTTGAAAGGACCCTGTTTCTGTTTCTGCATCCCCAGGTTCAAGTCAAGCTGGCCCCTTAAAAATGCTCTATAGGATTGCTTGCTGAATTACTTTTTAGGAGCTTACAATCTATATCAGGGAGACTGGGATACATATACACACACACACACGACACAGAAAATTCAATTTAGATTTGGTATCGGTGCCAGATCAGATTAGATCGGGGAGAATTGTGTTATGCACTGAAGAAAGTACTTATTGTTACATCTTCCAGCAACTTACCCCAGACTGCCATGAAAACAGCAAAAAAGACGGTAGCTCCATTGTCAAAAAGATGGGTTACCTGGGGATGACAAGAATCGTGAGTTATACAGTTTTTCTAGTTTTTTTCTTTTCTGGTTTCTACAAGAACCAAAGTGATCGGTAACTCAGTGATTTCTTCAATGGCCAAATTATGAAGGGTGTACCTAAAGCCATGAAGATAGACAAAGAATGGTTGAAATCTTTTGGTGGAAAGGAGATGTTGCATTAGGAGTCATCCGGACATTCTCAGAAGGTTAAGGATCAGATTCACATGTTTCTCTGTAAGTGTATTGATTCCCATTTTATAAGAATCCCATGCTTTAGGAAGGGCATTAATAAGTGGAAGATAATCAGAATAATGAAAGAACTCAAGAATACTACACATTTATGTTATATAACTTCAACTAGGCTCTCACTGCTTCTAGGCAATCCTATTGTACCTCCCTCATCAACTCACTTTTCCCCTCTGCTTCCTACAGTGACTTTTCTAATATTTTCATCCTTCCTCAAACCTCCCATAACTCTCTTTGCCTCTACCCTCTTAGCTGAGAATTTTGTCTATTAAAATTTTTAAAGATTATACATGTACATTCATTTTTACATAGTTATATATGAATCATGTCGGGGGAGAAAAATCAGAACAAAAGGGACAAATCATGAGAAAGGGAAAAAAAAACAAGAAAAAAGTGAAAACAATATACTTTGATTCAGCCTTCAAAGCTCTCTTTGGATGCAGATGGCATTTTCCATCCAAAGTTTATTACAGTCGTCTTGGATCACCGCATTACTGAGAAGAGCTAGGTCTATCACAGTTGGTCATCAATCTTGCTGTAGCTATGTACAATGTTTTCCTGGTTCTGCTTGTTTCACTCAGCCTTAGTTCATGTAAATCTTTCCAGGGTTTTCTGAAATCAGCCATGTTCATCATATCTTATATAACAGTTGCCTTGTATTTTACAGAAGTTGAGACTACCGAGCTCCCTTTTCCTCCTTCCTCATCTACCAATCTCTCCTCCTTCACCCCTGCCTCACCCAGTGAGGTAGCCCACTTCTTACCAAGGCTTCCCCTCTACATATTGACCCGATCCCACTTCATGAACAAACCACTCCATCATCTCTCAATTCCAGGTGTTCCCTCCGGCTGTCCCACATACCTGGAATACTTCCCCCCCTCCACTCTCACTACTGACCTCCCTGGCTTCCTTTAAGTGCCAACTAAAATCCTACCTTTTATGGGGAAACCTTCCCCAACCCCTCTTCATCCTAGTGCCTTCCTTCTATGAATTATTTCCTATTTCTGAAGTATACAACTTGTTTGTACATATTTATCTGCATATTATCTCCTCCATTAGAGAGAATGCAAGTTTCCTGAAGTCAGGGACAGTCTTCTGCCTCTTTTTTGTTTTCTCAGCACCTAAAATACCATAGCATTTAATTAATTCAATTTATATTTTAAATTAATATTTGATTGATTAGTTGAAGAGGGTAAGTTGAAATAACAAGGGATATTCAGCTGATGCATGAAAAAATTGTTTGGGATTGGGGATGGGAGGTAGAGGAGACATGTTAGTTGGCTCCAAATATTTGAAGGATAATTTTACAGAAAGGGCCTGGATTGTTCTGCTTGGTGCTAATACACAAAACTCAGAGCAGTGCAAGACAGCTGTGGTGAGGTAGATTTAGATTTGATGTCAGGGAAATCTCTATAACAAATGGAACCACTCCAAAGTGGAATGGGCTTCCTTAAGAAGCTAGTCAGATAATAAATACTTACTAAGCACCTATTACCATGTGCTAGGTGGGCAGCTAAGTGATGCAAGGGACAGAACATTGGGCTAGGAATCAGGAACACTCACTTTAATGAATTCAAATCTGGCACCACATGTTAGCTTAGTTTTCCTCAAGAAGCTTAGGACCCTGGAGAATATTGTTCCCCCTTTTCATTAATTTCTTATGTTTAGACAGTCTTAGGATCTTGGAGCTCAAAGGATCTGAGATTTTAAAGGTAACATGAGACAGTGGGAAAGATGCTCAATTTGGAACCTAAGATCCTAAGTGTGAATCTTGGATTACCACTTAGTCTCCTTGGGCCTGTTTCTACATCTGCAGGATGAGTCCTTTCCAGATGCCAATCTGTGTCCCCACTCCAACAGAACATATTTAGGGTTGAAAGGGTCTTCAGGGGAAAGGGAAATTACCCTGGTGCCAAAATCTGGGTTCAAATTTTGGCTGGCTTACTACCTAAGGGATTTAAACCTAAGTGGGCACTTAGCTTTTCTAGGCCTTAATTTCCTAATATATAAAATGAGGGGATTGGATTAGATCATATCTGAGGTATTTTTCCAGCTCAAAACCTGTCAATTCTAAAATCTACTGCAGAAGTTCTTAACCTGGGGTCTGCAGATACCCCATCTCCCAAAGAGGTCTATAATTGTGAACTTGAATGAGGACAAATTAAACTTATTTTAATAGAACCGGTTTCCTCTTAAATTCTGTTATCTTTATTTTATTAAGTGAATATGTTCATTCATTCCCTCAGTCTCCTAATTACTCTGTCCATATTTTATTGTCCCTGATATTTGACTGGGAGGTTCTTGAATGCCGGGACTGGGATTTTGGTTTTGGCTTTTTTTTTGTATCAGCAGGGCTTGATACACAGGAGGCTCCGAACATATGCTTGATGACTTAAATATGCTCTATGTAAACACGTGGGGTTTTGTTTTCCCCAAATCCCCGACTTCATAGTTTCTTCATATTAAAAAAGCCATAGCTGTTGCCCAAAGCAGGCTGAGCTGGCTAAGCCACGGAAACCATCATTTTGACCCATATTAATATCGCTGAATAACAGCTATATTTATTCTTTACACATGACAGAGAGACAGCAGGGGATTTCTGCCCCCCTTGGATCACTTTTGCAGCAGCAAGGGCTCGGGCAGGAGCGCGAGATCCCTGCCAAGCCCAGGCTTTCTCTCCTGTGTAAATCACACCGGCACCGACGCCAAGCTGGGATGAATGATGCTTCTTGGCAGAGGAGGGTGGTGATCTTTTTTATGCTCCTATATAAAGCATACATTATCCCCCCTCTGAGAATAAGCCTGCTGAAAAGAAGTCGTTCTCTTCTCTATTAAGGTGCGATTGATTTTAGCTTCTTCTTGAAGCAGGTGGCTTGTTTTCCCTGAACAAAGGGAGAACAGCAGCTCACTGAGCACAGGAAGAGAGAAAGAAATAAAACCTGTATCCTCATCCTCATAGAAGCTCTTGGAGCGCATGCATGGGGCTACTAGATAAGTGAAGGAAAATGCATCCATTAAGCACTTACTGTGTTCCAGGTGCTTAGCGCAGAGACACAAATGCAACAAGACAGTCTCCGCTTTCAATAAGAAAAGTCTAATTGTGTATTTTTGGCAGCCTTCTGCCTAGTTTTGTCGTTCTGGGAACTAATATTTCATCAGATTTCCCACTTTGTAGGGAAACTGCCAGGGTGGAAACTCCCTTCCCTGGGGCAGACTGGGAACTCCCTGTAATTTAGAGTCAGTCTTAGAAGGGTGCTTCGGGGTGCTGAGATTGTGTCAGCTGCAGGACTCAGACTTCTGTATAATCTTCATCAGGATATTCTAGCAGCATCCCTTTACCTACGTCATCGCATGCAATTCTTACCATAGGCCTGAGAGGTGTTAGAGTCATTCTGTCACCATTTTATAGCTGGGAAGACTGAGGCTGACGGGGGTTAAATGAATTAGGGTCACAGATTAGATTAGGCTGCACCAGAACCTATGTGATGTTCTGCAGTGGGTGCTCTGATGGAGCATTAATGCTTACACAGCCATTTACAGAAACCGCGTTGTTTGAGCATCACAACAGTCTGGGAAAGCCGAGCTCCAGTCGGCACAAGGGGCCTGATGAAGAGCAGACTCTGGATTTGCTGCCTCTTGTAACTGCTAAGTATCAAAGGCGGGATTAGAACCCCGGACTCGGCCAGGGACGCCGAGTACATTGTTGGTAGACCAGTATACCAAGCTGAGGGGCAGCGAGGTGGCGCCATAGTGCGCAGAGCACCTGGGCAGGAGGCACAAACACCCGAGTACAAATTCAGCCTCAGACACCCACTAGCGGTGTGACCCTGGTCAAGTCACTCAGTGCTATTTGCCTCAATTTCCACATCTGTAAAATGAGCTGGAGAAGGAAACAGTGAGCCATTCCAACCCCTTTGCCAAGAAAACCTCACAGGGGGTCCCGAAGCCCGGCTCACAATGACATACAAGGCTGACTGGCAGACAGCCAGTTTTCAATGATTTCAATGAGACACTGTCTTCAATGGAACCACTCCAGTCTTTTCAGTGACTACCCTTAGGATCGTAGAACTAAAAGGGACCTCGGAGATCATGTCATCCAGGGTCTGCATTTTACACAGAGGGAAACTGAGCCACGGGGAGGGGCAGTGGCTGCAAAAGAAAGGGGTCACATAGACCTGGGAGGGACCTCGGGCGTAATCTTCTTTAAGCTGGTTATTTTCCAGGTGAGGAGACAGAGGTGCAGAAAGGAAACTCACCCAACGACCACATAAGTAATAGCTTCTGAGGCGGGTTGTGAGCCCAGATCCCAGACTCCCGAGGCAGGGCTCTTTCTATCTCACCATCCTGCAATTTCATCCTACCCATCCTTATAACAGCTCCCCCCTTTCATTTTACTAAGCCCACATTCAAACACAATCTAGTTCTCACCTTGGGGTACATTCAGACAAAAATCATCAGAGTCCTTTGGAAAAAAAACAGGGGTTTATTCTATTATTTCCAATATATTTTTCTCTTAAAGCTTTTACGATGGATATTCTCTTAGAAAACGCCATTTGAGTCTTAGCAGAGACTTTTTTTTTTTAATGTAAAAGCAGCAGCAGAAGGGACTGATCCAAGATTTCTGAGCGAGAGCAGATTTGAAACCAATTACTTACGGCTCAGAATCTGCCTTTTAAACTCAGTTATGTTTGGAAGGAACTTTCCATCTTCATCCAACTTAAATTTTCCTGACTCCCACTGTGATGCTGCTCCCCTTCATCTGCTCTCTCCTCTGTGGAACAGAGTTCTCTCAATATATTTCACCTCTCTGTGCGCTTGCCAAAGATAGCACGCTTTCTTTTATTCCTTTCAGAGACTCCAAGAGCTCAAACTCAATCTAAAAGGCAGCAAGGTAGCACAGCAGATAGTGAGATGGAACCAGACTCAAGAGGACTCGAATTCAAATGTTGCCTGAGAAACCTAATAGCTGTAGTAGCCTGGGGAAGTATGTTAACCTTCTTAAATTTTATCTTATCCTCGGTTTCCTCATCTGTAAAATTGGGATAGTAGTGCTGTTATGAGGATCACATGAGATTTTATAGTTACATATATGTATATAGCTGTAACTATATATTTATTACACGCAACATATCGCTATTATATGATTTATTTGTATTATATATGATAGATATACACATAAAATATATATTATATATAATACACATATACATATATAATACATTAGGCCTCATTTTTCATCTGTCAAATGTGAGGTGGGCTCTGAGAACTCTTCTAATTCTAAATCTATGATTTTATGAACATTCCCTCCCTTTTCTTCTTCCTCCTCCTCCCTTCTTCTCTCTCTCTTCCCCCTTTCTGTCTTTTCCTTCTTTCTTTCTTCTCTCTTTTCTTTCTCCTTTCCCCCTCTCTCTTTCCCTGTCTCTTCCCTCTCTTTATTTCTTCTCTCTTTTCTTTTTTTCTCTCTCTCCCCCCTCTCTTTTCCCCTTTCTGTCTCTCCCCATCTTTCTTCTCTTCTTCCTCCCCTTTCTCTCTCTCTCTTTCCTTCCTTCCTTCTTTCATTTTCTCTCCCTTCCTTTTTTTCCTTTCCCTCTTTCTCTTCTTTTCTCCCTCCCTGTCTGAATCTCTTCCCACCTTCCCTTTCCTTCCCATCCCATCTGTGTCTTTCTGTCTCAGGTGAGAGGACAAATAGAAGAAAACACATAGAGCAGCTAAGGCCCCTGGTTTTGATCAAGGAGAAAGTATAGCTAAACCATAGAGAAAACGTAACCTAGGGAGAACATTTACCTTGGCATAAACACAGCTGTCTGACAGCCTCATGAAAGGACAATATTTATCGCACACAGGACACATGATGATATCGGTAGCTTGGCAGACTTCTTTACTGGAAAAGAGAACAGACATGGGCTGCTATTTCTCTACACAAGTGTGATTCTTCTCCAACTTTCTTCCCCAGGAGATTCAATTGATAAACACTATCTGGCTGATTACATTTCTGCTTTCACAAGCTCGACAACCTTTTTTGCTGACAATGCTAAAAATTGTTGACGCCTGCACATTTTAATAATGTGATAAACCATCTTATTTATGATTGTGTCGCCTCAGTTTTACATATTAATAAGCTAACATCAGAAAACTATATTAACTGACATAGTTATTCACAAATTAGCCACATTTACCCAAATTTGATCATAAAAATTCTGCAGGGCTGAAAGAAATCAGTGTCTCTGTTTCTCTCCCTTCTCTCCCTCCCTGCCTGCCTCCCTCAATCCTTGTCCCCCATTCTCCCTCTTCCCCATTTTCTCTCTCTCCCCCATTCTCTCTCCCTCCTTCTCCTCCCCCAACTTCTCCCTGAGTGTGTCTCTGTGTCTGTCCCTCCCCCCCCTCCTCCTCCTCCTCCTCCTCCTCCTCCTTCTTCTTCTCTCTCTCTCTCATTTCTCTCTCCTCCTCTTCCTCCCTCCTCCCACCCTCCTTTCCTTCCTCCTTTCCTCTCCTTTTCTGTCTGCATCTGACTAGCAATAGGATCCATTTTCAATTAATGATGACTGATGTAGAACAAAAGAATGTGGATTTTGGCAAAAAAAGTGCTAAGCCTTCAGCAAGTATTTTTAAAGCACATGCTGTATGGCTCCATGTGTCCTGCTAGTCCTCTAGGATGCAAAAAAAAGGAAAATTAGTCCTGTCTTTATAGAGCTTACAAATGGGCAATGAAAAAAAAATATGATGATGATGATCATTTACATAATGTTAAGGTTTGCTAAGCATTTTACAAAAACTATATTATTTTTATAATGAAAGGATTTAATTGCTACCTTGTAGAAAAGTCAAACTTACCTATTTTAAATACATTGGGTAATTATTTTGTGAACTGTTAATGCTACAAATGTTTCCAAGATCTGCTGTTTTACATGGGAGTCAATTTCCTTCATGAATACTGCTTATAATTTTTTTTGGTTATAGAGTCAGTAGTCTTGGATAACTGTTGGGGATGAAAATCACCAGCCTATGGTCTACCTGGAGTTAATTGTCTCTGGTCTTGGCTAGTCTAGTTTTGAAGGAACACTTCAATCCATCACTGGGTCCCTGCTTGAAGACTTTCTAGAGGGCAGAACTAGAGCTGGAACTAGAGCTCTGGGAAGAAGGACTTTGCCTTTAACACAGCATCATCCCCAGATCACTATGGAGCATCAGAGGGAGAAAGCCACAAATACTCGACCTCTAAATGCAAAAGAGAAAGGCTGATGGGCTGCTCCCAGCCACCCCTTCTTACCTGACTTGGCAGTGGTCCAGAGTGGTAACTCCATACAAAAAGACAAAGAGTCCAATGAAGGCAGCTGGGAAGAGCATTCCTGTGTACCAGCCCAACCAGGCAAAGTACAGACCGATCTTCTCGCCAAAATACCGCCTGTGTAAAACACAACCTGCAACGTCAGACTCGGGGGTCAAATTTCTGCAGAATTGTATAAAAACACAGAATTGTGGGATTCTGCAGACCTAGGAGGTACCACAGAGGTCATCTAGGATAACCCCCTCATTTTACAGATGAGGAAACTGAGGCTGAGAGTAGGAAAGGGACTTGGCAAGATCCCTAAGGCTTTAAGTGGAATACTATGTAAACCAGTGCTCATGCTTCTGAGGCAGCTTACTGAGTGCTATGTGCATCACTAGTTTAGACTTTCAGTGTGAATGTCATCTTAGAGGGGCTTGGGGAAGGACCTGCATTTCAACTCTACCCGGGACAAGTGTGAGTTGTGTGGGTGAGGACAAATCACAAAGTCTGGCTGAACCTGCTTACTCACCTGTAAGGCAGGGACAGGCTATGGATAGGGACTGATTTTCCTCTCTATGAAATAGGTTAAATAAATAACATCTTTAGTTCTAGCATTAGGGGATTAGGAACTATTTAAATAATTGCTATAAAGTGCTTGGCAAATTTTCCAGCAGTTATTTAAATGTCACCTATGTCTCTGATATATAATTTAATCCGTGTGTGTGTGTATGTGTGTTATATATATTATCTATCTATATTTAGGAGGATCTTGTGCCTTGTATCTCAGTAAAAGAATTTGATACTTCTAAAAATTTGGCTTAGGCTTCTAATTTAATTGGACTAAAGGCATTCTGTAAAGAAACTACCAATGGAGATAAGGCCCACTGGGAATTTCTATTCTTAGAGAGCTGCTTGGGACATTGAAAAGTTGTGACTTTCCCAGCATTACCATGGGAAGACTCGGTCTTCCTGATTGCCCTTCTCTCTAGCAGAGCCTAGTTCTATATCTCATATGTTACCCTTCTTACCTGTGACTCCTTTTAAAAAAATCCATTTTGTTTTATTTTTGGTTCCAAATTCTCTCACTGCCTCTTCTTTCTCCCTGCTCTGCTCACTGAGATTTGATTCGTGTCTGAAGGCGGAGTCAAAGCAATTGGATGGTTGGCACCTGACTCCATGGCAATCATTGATCATCCAGCACTTCATCCCCAATATTCAGGACCATCTATTTTTGAGATTTTCTACTTTAAAAGTATTTCTGTTTATAATGACCATTCGTCTAATGTTTCCTAATAATTCATATTTTTAATGTTTTGCTGTCTATGTGTTGCAATATGAGGGAAATTTGCTGAGTTACAACAATACAATACAGTGTATTTTTCACTGATATGTCTTTTCCTATTCAACTTCATAGGCTTACTGGTTTAGAATTAAAAGGGACCTTTGAGGTCATGGAGTCTAACTCCCTCATTTTATAGAGAAGGCAAGTCACACAAACAGAGATCAGGTGAATTGCTCAGGATCACAAAGCTAGTTAAGTATCTGAGGCAGAATTAGAATCTGGCTCTTGTAGTCCCCCTCCACTCCTCTATCATGATCCCATGTTATTGGCTCATTCTTCTTCCTCTTTGCCATGGAAGATGGCAGATCACTCTTCTCTGCAAGATTTTTCACAATGTAGTCTATCTACTACTTCAGTCCCCAGTGGAATCGATTGATTTTCTTAGTCTTTAAATGTTTTTGTACTGATTTTATGCTTCATCTTAGGACAACAGATGAAGAGCTAGAGGGGGCCTGGTGGTCAGCTTGGTCCAACTTATCCATCCCCTTGATGCACACCCTAACATGTGCTCATTCACCCTTGCTTAAAGAACTCAGAAACTCCTACTTCTATGACAGCCCCTTCCACCTTTGGCAAGTTCTAATTTTTATAATAGTGTAAGTCAGCATGAGATAGTGGATTGAAAGCTGGCCCATAAGAGTTAGGAAGAGCTGGAATCTACTACCTGTGGGATCCTGGGAAATTCACCAGGATCTGGTGAAAACTGGTTGCAGGTATACTAGGGCATTATTTTGGGCCCTCTCTGCCCCACCCAGCTTCTTACCTGCAGTTCTGCTCCTTCTATATCTGGCAATCCAGAAAATATCCTGAACACCAAGCTCTGGGTGACCCTACTACTTGATGACACTAGCATCATGTTGGCTCTTGTCTAAAACTCTCAAACTTTGTGCCCCAAGAGGGCTCAGGGTCTTTGAATAGAATGTGAATACTATAATACCACTGAATATCTGAAGCCATACCCTGGGTGCCGCTTGAACACTGACTATTTCCCATGAGCATCTGTTCTTTTCCTCCTGTGAATAGCAGTAAAATTTTGTCAGATGCTCTCCCAGTGCGGTGGTGCTGTTCTTCATCAAAAACATTCCCTTCCATGCTATAATGTGATTATTGAACCTCTCAATGCCTCGGGTGACTCTTAAAAGCAATTTTTTAAATTTAATTTTTCATGTTTTAATATTTTTATTTTCTGTATTACATATAAAGCAATATTTTACATTTGTTTTTAAGATTTTGGGTTCTAGATTCTCTCCTTTCTTCCCACTATTAAAAAGACACATATGAAGTTATGTAAACATTTCCATAAAAGTCATGAAGCAGAAGAAAACATAGATCTCTGTCCTTCCTATCCCTATATCTCCCCGAAAACCTCAACTCAGGTGACTCTTTAATATTCAAAACTATCAAAAATTGGAGGGGCTGATCTGCATTGATAGAAGAACTTTCCTTGTCTGGAAGTTCTTTATTATAACATATCTAGGTCTAGCCCACGTGTAACACACATTACTGCAAATGTGTATTCAGCACCACATCTAGTCCAACATGCTTGTTTTATAGAAGAGAAATTTAAGTTTCCAACAAGCAATCAGAGATTAGAAGCTGTCTGATCTCACCCCTTCACTTCACAGGCCCAAGAGCTTAAATGATGCTCCAAGAACTCTATCTGTGAGGAGAGATAGAACCAATTAAAAAACACAACTGCACTCTGTTCATCCATTTCTTATTCCATATTAAAATCACAACTGTGAAACTAAGTTCTTTCTTCTGGAGAAGTTGCATCTCTCTTTGTGAAAGTGCTATTTCCAAACCCAAAGTTAAAAGATTTTTTTTAAACAGGATTTTTCCAGTGACCTTCTTTTTCTCTTTTCCTACATAATTGCTGCTCAAAGGATCATAGCTTTAGGTCTAGAAAAGACCTTAGAGACCATTGAGTTCAACTCTCTCCTCTTAGATGAGGAAACAGACCGAGAAAGGTTAAGCCAATTGCCTCAAATAGGAAGCAAGGGCCGACTCGGAGGTCCCTTTTATTCCCAGATTCTGTAAATCAGATTGTAGTTGTATTGAAAGCTAGGACCATTTTCCTAATTTCTTCCTCATATGTCACTGCTGTACACACACTTAATTCATATTTATTCTGTACTTTAAAACTACAAATTGAAATCACACTCATAGACCCATCTTTTTCTCCTCATGGAAGTTTTTTCTAACATCAGTCAGTGTAATGGGCAAAGGCTAAAGAGGATTTGGTTGCCTTTGCTCTCTTAAACCCTATTTTATAATGCCCATGTTGAGTTGAGTTGAAACCCCATGGCTTTCTCTGATGCAAAGGAGATTGATTCAAAGGGGAGGGATTTCATTTTTGCAAACATTTCCCATCCATACACATCATCAGACCCACTTTTCACTTGCACAAAGAAGAGACTTAGAATACATCAATCTCTTTTGATCGCCATGAGTGAACAGTTTCAATGGTAACAAGCACACAGGTACCATCAATGATTCTCCAAGGAAATGAAAATGCAAATTGGGCAGCATGAAATTTTCCCCTGACCCGGCTCACTTTAACTGCCACAGTAAACACAGAACTAATCCAGAATATTTAAGAAACAATCTATGGCTCTTCCCAAAAGAAATCCTGAAAACTGGGCTAGTTAGTACTTAATGCTGGTAATTAGTTTCTGGATAATAACAGAAAATGTGTTTGTAGTTTTAGCCGAACGGGGAACTCCTAGGAAAGAAAACTAACAACTCAAGGTAGCCCCTATTTTGTGATCTATAGTTTTAGGGTGTTACAAATGTCTTGCCCAGATTCTTAAGAATCTAAATTTGCTTATATGCAGACCAAGGCAGCCTTAAAATTGAACTGACAGCCTTCTTTGAATGACCACTTTCCATGGATTTCCAAAGCCTGTGCACAGTAGTATTTGGTATTCTGAAAGGCATGATGGTGAGAAAATACTATCCATGCAACCGTGAACAAATCAGTTAATTTCTCGGTGCTCTCAGAAGACTTTCTAAGATCTTTATTACTGAATGGAGTTTCCACCCCAGAATCTCCTTTTATCAGTGAAATCACAGGTCTGGACAAAACATAAACAAGAAGCATAATTATTCCTCTGTGGATAATGTAGGTAAGATTAAAGGATTACTGTTATATCAGGTTAGAAATATAAGAGCTACAAGAGCATAGCTTCAAAAAACTAATTTCATCCAACATACATGTATTATGTAGAGACTCTGTGCTGGGATTGGAGATATATATATATGGCACTCTCTTGTCAATTAAGGAACTAATGTTGAAACGATGAACTAGGTAACCCTGATCCCTTTCCCCCCAATGGAGAATAACATGAAACTCAACCTGGTATACATATTTCAGTGCTATGGGACAGTATAAATTCTTCTCAGAGCCTTTTTTTTTTTTTTTTTTTTTAGCAAACAAACACTGTCCTCCTCTGTAATGGGCCAGAACTCTGGAGAAATATACTTGAGGCAAGGATTCTTACAACAAGATGTTAACTCAGTGGAACTGATAAGAAAATGGCTTTCTAGTTTAGCGTGGTGATTAATAGTTCTCTAGTTCATATGATTGATTTAATCTTACAACAAATAATGGTTCCCTAGTGATATGATGATTGGCTTTTACTCAGTAGGATGAATTGATTTAATTAAAATAGAGTATATAAACTGGGGACAAACTCAGCCACAAGAGAGAAGACTTGACCAGCCTCATGATGGCTCCTTTGCCTACATCACTCCCCCACTAAGACCAAGGACTTGGGCTGGTCCTGAGACCCTCCAGAGAGCTAGCTTGGATGGTATATTTTGGCACCCCAATGGGAGGGCTCTAGAAAGCAATGGTACATTTGTCACCCCAACTTGGGAGCTCTAGAAAGCAGGACATTACACTGAGATGTGCAGACTGCTGACTGGCTGACTGACTGAGACTGCTGAAGCAAACTGGGATACTGAAGGAGACAATAAAGACTTTGGACTTTATCTCTGACTATTCTTGTGATTATTCTGATGAGACCAAGGCTAGTCCGAAGGCCCTCCAGAAAGCTAACCAGGACATTACACTCTTCACAAGAAGAGCTCCTTCAGTAAGAAGGCAGACAATGGGAAAAGAAGCATTCCTTCCCCCATGATGAATCATGTCTCCTTAGATGAGGGCAGTTGGATCAATGCAACATCTCGGGATTTCTGCTCCCTTTTTTCTCCTTATAAGGATGGTTACTTGTGTCTGCTGTTGCTCTCTTACTATCTGGTCTTGGACTACAGATACGTTTCTGGTCACAAGCAGGTCAGAACTCACCGTATGAGATCCAAGGGCTGGTATTTATACCACACGCCCCAGGAGGCCCAGCATTCATACAGCAGGTGCCTGTGGTTTTCCGCTCCGTGAGTTCTAATGGAATTTTTACTTCTGTAACTTCCCTAGGATTGGAAAAAAAGAAAGTCTGTCAATGCTATTACTGACCAGGGCCACTGAGCAATATCAACTAATGATCTTGCTCTCTGACATCAGGTTAGAAATATAAGAGCCACAAGAGCCTAACTTCAAAAAACTAATGATGATAGCGACTCTGTGCTGGGATTGGGGATATAAAGACAAAACCCAAAGCATTCCCTGCCTTCAAGGAGCTTACATTCTACTGGGGGCCTATGGCATATACTCAGACAAATGCCAAATGTGGGAATATAAAGAAGAGTGCTCACTTCCCAACCAAGAGTGTTGCTTACAACACTCGATCATTAAGCTACTTGTCCAGGATCAGACAGCTAGGATACATTTTTATACAGTATTATATTATAAGTATGCAGATTATACAGTAATATAGTATTAGAACTCAAGTTGTTCTGACTCCCATATTTTCTAGTATATACTTTTATATGAAATATCTACTAGTTTAAAAGACATAATTTGAAGAGGTATAAAGTAACAGAACAATATGTCTCAATTATTTTGTTTTACTTTGAAAATACCTTATCTGTAAGTGCAGGACTTAGTTTAGCAATAGTTCTGTAGTAGATGTGAATAAAATACTTTCTCCAGTATTCCATTTGACTTCTATACTCTTCAAGAGCAAGTCACATTTTATATAGCTTCTGTAGGAGAGGCTTTTGGAAATAGGAATTATTTTTCTTTTGTATGGAAAAAGCTGACAAGTCGGTTGCTACACAGACATAATATATACATCATAATAATGTAACAAAAGATCATTTCTATCCTAGTCCGGGATTAAAACTGGACTGTGCCATGTTATTTAAAGCTAGCTTAAAATGCCAATATGGATTTTGGGACACTGTATTTGAAGTAGGCACCATGGTGTTTTTAGAATTAGTAAGACCTAGAGTTAGGTCCTCCCCCTGACAAAAATTGGCAAGTCCTTTAAACTTCTCATCTCCCAGACTCTGTGATAGTACAGGTTACAGATGACTTGCTAATCTGTATTTGGGAGTGGAAGTCCCTCACCTGGAATTCTTGATATTTAAGAATTAATACAATTTTTTAATCTTCCCAGAAAAAGTCTTGCAATAAACCAAAGATCCTGATTTCTATAAGCCATGCATAAAAACACACTATTTTGTGATTATTATGTGTGTATAAAAAATAGTTTTTTGGGACTATTAGACCCATGGTTTTATTGGTGTAGCGGTGTTCATGATGGAGAACTTACTCTATCAAAAATCATCCAGTGTCTTTTCCACCACATAGAATCTTAGGGAGTTCTTGGGTTATTTCAGAGATTACATGTCCTAGGGTCAGGTAACCAGAGTAAGTGGAAAGTGGAACTTGAATACTGGGTCCAAAGCCTGCTTTCCATCCACCATACTGGGATGTCTCTATGGGTATTTTGATGGTAGGGGACTGGACAATGACAAGTCATGCGAAGCTGGAGAGCCAGCTTCTGGAAGGTCAAGATGGGATGGGGTGGGGGAGGCAGCTCTCTGTGTGCAGACAGTCGGATTGTTCCACTGACTGCAATGAAGAAGAGACCTTGTGGCTGGTTACTGGGTCAGAACTGAGAGTTCACTCAGTGGCCAACTACTTCCTTTTTCCTCTGGAGGTGATGGAGACAAGAACTGCTGTAGGCCTTCAGGTGAGGAGAAGAGCACAATGGCCTTCTTTACCCAGGCCCATAGACGGCTGTGAAAACACACAATCTCTGCTCTTTGCCAACCTGTGAACTCTTAGGTGAGGGAGCATTGGAGATGTTATAGGCCCTTGAGCTTCAAAGCTGTAAAGGCTGAGCCACAGAGGCCCAGTAGGTGGGACACCGACAAAGACTTAAGCTAGACCACGCTGGCCTTCAGCATTCAGCAAGGCAGTGACTCTGATTCACTGAGAATCAACGTGGTCCAGGCGAATGCTTTACAGAAAGTCCTTGAAGTTTGAATCCACTCTCCCTAGTGACCATGGCACAGCACTGTATGGAGTGTACTCGGCTCCATCCTAGTTGGGAGGGAAGGCTTTGTGGTGTCCACTGGTGCTGTTTCATCACAGCAAATGCATCTTTCTAAAAGTTATTTTCTTT
Organism: Antechinus flavipes; assembly: GCF_016432865.1. Taxonomy (NCBI): domain Eukaryota; kingdom Metazoa; phylum Chordata; class Mammalia; order Dasyuromorphia; family Dasyuridae; genus Antechinus; species Antechinus flavipes. The sequence continues at coordinate 274,834,505 of NC_067402.1, read as the reverse complement.
AAAGTGTTCATCACTAGAGTCAATTAATGATTTTGGAGATGCTAACTGTAACCAGCAAATATATTGGGAAGAACATATCAAAATGGTGGCTCAAGCAGAGAAAATCCCACTTTATCTCTAGGAATACCTCTTCATGTACAATTTGTAGCTGAGGATCCAAGTCATTAGTCTGAGTGGGAATTGGGATAAAAATCCAAGGCTTCTCTGGGCTACACGTATATGATACGTATCACTTGTATATGACTTTTACCTTAGAAAACAATGTTGATTTGGTTTTTTTTTCTACTCATAAATAATGTGATAATGTGGTACTATTTTCAGAATAAGTGCTCATCAGACACTTGATGGAATGAGATAAATTAATACATTAACAGACCATGGAATCATCAGTACAGATAACAAAGGGAGGAAATGAACAATGTCTATTTGAAAACATGTGTCAATTCCTCACAAAAATGAGAGGCAGCTTGATTTAGTGCACGGACAACTGGCTTCAGAGTCAGGAAGACCGGGGTGGGGGGGCATTTCACCTTGTACATGTTTTGGCTGTGGTGACCCTGGGCAAGTGGATTAAGCTCTAAGTGTTCTGGGCAATATTTTGCACCAGAGGGTACCAACCTGCATTGATGGAAGCAATTTCCTTATATGGGAGTTCCCCATATCAGTGGCATCCCTGGTTTAGTCCTTATTTCCCCCAATCCTGAAAATCCATGATTACATGGTGATGATGATGTTTAGCATTTATATAGCACTTTATGGTTTGCAAGGACTTTACAAACATCTCCTTTGATCCCTGCAACAACTCTGGGAGCTATTTTAACCTCCAATTTACCAAGGCACAATGAGGTTAAATGACTTGCCCAGGTTCACACAGCTAGCAGGTATCTGAAGCCGGATTTATACTCATCTTCCTGATTCTGGGTCCAGAACTCTGAGCCGAGTGCTTCTAGGTGACACTAGTTACAATTACTGCCATGTTTTAAAAGATGGCTTCACAAACTAGTGGGGCCAAAGACATCGCTGGTAATGGGATGCTTGGTGTTCGAGCTCCTGGAGAGAAGCCTTTTTACGTTTAGTGAGGCTGATGCACACAGCTCATGGTGGCTCTCCCTCCCCAGTCACATCCCTCTGCACTAGGTGGCTCCTGCCAGATGTGTGCTCTACTGGAAGAGCTTTGGGGAAGCCAAAATAGGACTCGACTGCAGGGAATTTTTAGCAATCAGGATATAAGAACAAGCTGGGAATGGAAGGGGACGATACCTCGTGAAGTGGAAATGCAGCTTCATAGGAGCCATTAGTAAGCAATCGATTCAGACCTAGAAAACAGAAATCCAAATAAAATCAAAATAAAGCATGAATCTTTGGGAACCATATACATAAAAGTGGGAAAAAACCCCGATTTTGCAGGTGAGAAAGTGTAGGAAGGAAGACTTGGTGATTGTAAGCAATGTGTAGGATTAAGTCACAAAAAGGGCAAGTAGAAGCGGCAGGACTTGGAGGATCATAGCTGGGGAGCAGGAAGGAAGCTGGGAGGTCACTTAGTCCAACTCTCTCATCTTGGAGAGGAGCAAACAAGCAATAGCAGAGAAAATTCTCGTCCAAGGTCCCGCAGAGAAGATTATATTTAAATGCTGGCCCCCTGATTTTAGAGCTATTTCTCCTTCCATCACACTAACTACCAGGCTCAGGTTCTCCGGGACAGGAAATCCTTCCATTGTTGTTTTTTGGTTCCTATCTGTCAGCACCAGGAGTAGTGCCTGTAACTTACAAATTTAGCCTCTAACTCTTCCCTTTTCCCTTCAGTCATTATGAGATTTTTGAAGTGCTGACCTTTTTGCAGTTTCTTCTCAGTTCCTAAGTAGGACAACCCCACCTCTTCCACCCCCTCCCCCACACACACCGTGACACATATTGGGTATGTTACTTAATTAACCTCTTTGTGCTTTGAGCATCTAAGACCATAAATTGCAAAGAAGATGCTGATCTGCACCGGTGGAGCGCTTCCTCATCTGGAAATTCCCTGGATGAATGAAGTCAATGACAAAGATTGTATTCTTCTTTTGAGTAGAGTGTCCATGGACACTTGCCTCCTTCAGACAGACATCAGTGGTTTACTTCGTAATGGAAGCCTTCCAAAGCTCTTTTAATGTGTTTAATGCTTTCCTCCCATAGCTAACCTCTGAGCTATGAAAAACACTTTTGGGGGGGGGGTAATCTGTAAACAGACAAGGATCACAGCATTAAAGGCTAGAGGCTTGTGGGCTATGGAGATGGAAGAAACCTTAAAGAGTTGGAATTGTTAGTCTACTATTAAAGAGAGTAGATCTGCATATCTGAAAATTACATTTCATCAAACCATTTTCTTGATGCATTTTAAGTCTTTTGGTGAAGAGTTCATGAATGTTTCTTGGGAGTTTTTCTAGTGAATTATGGGGGAATGATTGAGGATTCCAACATTTTATAGATGAAAAGTTGATTAGGAGTCACAGTTGTGTAGCTGAAAGAACACTGGATTTAGATTTAGAAGACCTGAATTGGAATCCTCTCTTTCTTCCTCATTACCAATGACTTGCCCAGAGTCATAGAGCTAGAAAATATTAAGTGTCTGAGGCAGGATTTGAACCCAAGTCCTCCTGATTCCAGAGCCAGTGCTCTATCTACAATGCCATCTAGCTGCCCCTCAAGTTAATCTTTTTGAGTCTCAGATTCCTCATCCATAAAATGAGGAGGAAGAGGAATTGTGTAAGTTCCTTTTAGTTACAATTGTATAACTTATTAATTATGTGACTCTAGGCAAATCATAGAACCTATTATACCACTGTTTCTTCATTTGGAAATATTTCCAAAATGGAAATAATAATAATGTCACCTTCATGAAAATGTCGTCATCAGCAGATGAAATGAGGTATTTTAAATGCTTAGGAAATATCAAAGTGCTGATATGAATCAGCTTCTGCTACCACTACAACAACTACTAATGCTACTATTAGCAACTACTACTCGTAGTACTACTACAACAACTGATAATACTACTCCTTCTAGTACTACTCTTAGTATTTTTCAACAGATAGTACTACTACTTCTACCACCACTACTAACAGCCACAACTAGCACTGCTATTGCCAACTACAACTAGTAGTACTGCTACAACTAGTATGACTACTATAGCTAATAATATTACTCCTTCTAGTACTATAATTAGAACTACTTCAACTGATACTACTACTGATACTATACTACTACTGATACTACCACCACTACAACAACCACAGCAGCAACTATTAGTACTACTACTGCTGATTACTACTAGTAGTACTATTACAACTAGTATTACTACAACTAATACTACTACTCCTTCTAGTACTACTATTAGTGCTCTTCAATTGATAGTACCACTACTTCTACTATCACTATTAACAGCCACAACTAGCACTGTTATTACCAATTACAAATAGTAGTACTGTTACAACTAGTATTACTACTATAGCTAATAATACTACTCCTTCTAGTACTACAATTCATACTACTTTGACTGATAGTACTACTACTTCTACTACCACTACAACAACCACAAGTAGCACTGCTATTACCAACAACTAGTAGTACTGCTACAACTAGTACTACTACTATAGCTAATAATACTACTCCTTATAGTACTACAATTAGTATTACTTCAACTGATACTACTACTGCTACTTCTACTACCACTACAACAGCCACAGTAGCAATTACTAGTACTACTACTACCAACTACTAGTAGTGTTACTACAACTAGTACTTCTACTACAGCTAATGATACTATTCCTTCTAGTACTACAATCATCAGTACTACTTCAATTGCTACTACTACTACTACTATTGAACAGATCATTCTTCTAAGCTGGAAGATAAATGACACATTGTCATATAAAAGAGGCTAACTTGAGAGACATTACAAATCCTAAAATTATCCAGAAATGAATTCTCCCTCCTGTGAGCAGTAGACTTTGTCCAGCAGCAGCATTTCCTGAGGTCACCCACCAATTCCACCGGGGGCTAAGTGATTCCGGCAGAGTACTTACCAATTTTGTTTTTCCCTTCTTCATATTTAATTCTTTGTAAAATGTGATGCACGATTCTACTTCTGGTGGCGTTGTTGAAGAAAGTGTCTTTGTTGTGAATGATGAAGCTACACGTACATATACAAAAACAGAAGGGTGAGGCATTAATTATAAGCGAGGGGACAAAGACCACCCCAGTTGTTGAGCTGTAACACAAGAGGAGAACCCTTAATTGGCTTGAATGCCTTTTATGTGAACTTATATGTGACTATGTAATCTCAATCCAGTACAAGGTAAACTCTTGGAGGGCAGGAATTGTTTCATTTATCTTTGCAGCCCTATCACCTAGCATAGTTTATGGCATATAGTAGAGGCTTATACATGCATACTGATTGACAGATGATCTATGCACATGCTATCCCTAATAAAAAGAAAATTTATTGGAGGACAGAACCTGCCACAATACCTGGTACAAGATAGACATTTAAATGTTTAATGATTAGTTGATTGCCAAAAAAGGTCAGCTCCTTGAGGGCAGGGACTAATGAAATCATTTTTGTATTTGTATGTTGGTGTTGATCATAGTCTCTAGCGCATTTATCATTGTTCAGTTGTTTTCAGTCTTGTCCCATTTTTATGATCCTATTTGGGGTTTTCTTGGCAGAGATACAGGAATAGTTTGCCATTTCCTTCTCCAGCTCATTTTACAGACGGGGAAACTGAAGCAAGCAGGGTAAAATGATTTGCCCAGGATCACACAGCTAATACGTGTTTGAGGCTGGATTTGAACTCAGAAAGAGGAGTGTTCCTGACTTTAGGCTCAAAACTCTATCCACTGAGCCAGTCTAGTACACATCAGGTTAATAAATGCTTGCTGATTGGAAGACTGATCTGAAAGCAAGCAAGGATGAACATAATGCAAGCTGATCCAACACTGAAGAAATTGTCAGAGCAATAATGCCACATTCTAGCTTGAGGCCCTTAGTGTGGTCTCTAGATCTTGAAGGGATTTCAGAGATCACCTTTTCCAAGAACCACATTTTATAGTTGAGGAAACTGAAGGCCAGAGAAGAACAGTTATGTACACAAGGTCACATGGTTGGGAACATAGGAGCATAGGTTTAGAACTTTTACAGATCACCCACTATTACCCCCTTATTTTGCAAACAAGGACAATGAAATCTAGATCAATTAAAGCAAAACTCCTTAAACTATGTGTTGTGACTTCATATGGGGTCATGTAACTGAATATGGGGGTGTTTACAAAATTATGATTTCTTATCAGTAAATGTTTGATTTGTACCCCTATTTTATATATCTATATACCTGGAGTCATAAAAATTTCTTGAGTAGAAAGGGATTGTGAGGGGAAAAATTTTCAAACTTCCTTAAAATTAAAGAGATAGAAAATAGTAGTGTATGGATTTGAACTCAGGGCCTGTAACCTTGAATCTGGTATTTTCCCGCACCACATTCCTCAGATTCACAATCTTGGACATTGATTTAAAATATTAGATAATGTTAAAAAAATGAAATCATGCTTCATGTCATAGCAGGAGTACTAAGTTAAATCAACCAAAAAAAGCTAATTAAAAACAATAAACTTGCCAAGAAAACTATAAGAAAACATCTCTCTCAGTATTTTAGAACCAGGAACTTTTTGTTAAAAAAAAAAAATGGAAATAGTAATAATAGAGACTAGGAACTTCTTTTGTTAGGGGACAAAGTTGGGAAATGTGCTCCTAGACTGGCTTTGGGAGGTAAAGTAGGGAACAAATTCAGATAGTTTCCTGTGTCTCTCCAAGTTTCTCCTCGAGCTCAGGAAATATGTGTTCTGTCAGAGCTGGGGACCTTCAGGACTGCTGGCGACGGCATTTCTCTGAGCCACGACTAGTGTCATAAAGTGACTTCTGAAGTAATCCACAAGCCATAAAGCAAAGTCATTAAGCCCTTACAATGTGCCCGGAACCAGTGCTGGGATTTGGGGACATGCTTACAAGGAGTGAGAGCTCCAGGATTGCCTGGGGGCCCACATGCCCGCGGAAGCAGCAGGGAATCTGTGCTGCTCTCTGGGTCCCAGGGCATCCTCAGTGGCACTGAAGTTATTGGGGAGGCTCATATTAACTCATGGTGCTAAGGGAAGTGAGCAGATATGGGAGGATCATTTATGTGATAGCAACAATTCTGCAAGACCGAGGAGCTTAAGGTCTCTGGTTAAGACTATGACCAACCAAGCTCTGGAAGACCAGGGAAAAGAAATACCTTCTATTTTTGGATGGCCTCAGGATACAGAACAAGGTACATATCTCTGGACATGGCCAATTATGGGAAATTATTTTCCCAGACTGCATATTGTGATGCTTTTGTTTTCCTTTTCTTTTTTTCCCATGGAACAAGGAGGAGGTAGAAAAAAGAAACAAGCAAATGCTTTAGTTAATTAAAAATGTAAATAATATTTAATCTAAAATACTCATAGGGATGAAAGCACTGCGAAATTACCAGGAACCGCTGTGGTTCAGAGAAAAAGGGCACTAACTGTAGCAAAAGAGGCTCTGGGTTCAAATCCTCCCTCTGCAACTTGTTACCTGTGGAATGTTGGGTGATCTACTGAGCTTCACTGGGTCTCAATTTACTTATTGGTAAAATGGAGTTGGATTTGCTGGTACCTAATGACCCTTATCAGTTGAATTCTATTAACTTCATGCCTGAGATCATGGCTCTGCTTCAGATTTCCCCATCCTGCCATTCTGGGAAAAACTCAAGTGGAAAAGGGGCTGTTTTGCTAACAGAACAGTCAATACCTCCTTGATAGATTTGTCTACCGAAGATCTGAAAAAGAAAGTCATTGTCCTAAGTAGCGTTAAATTACTCGTTGACAGAAATGGTTTTAACCAGTTGAACTAATTCAAAAGGAGAAATCTTTGTGTTACAGATCTATTTCCTCTCTCTATTTTAACTAAAATAAATTATTTGTCACCAGAATAATTGGGTCTTGCTATCTGGCCTACTGGTACGCCTTGAGTAGCATGGGCCTGTCCCACTTGGTCAGCAGTGGATCTCCAGTACAGAAGGTGCTTAACATTTTTGGTTAATGCTTAACATTTGCTCCCTTTGGTAAACTTGGTGAAGTCTACGATATTTTTTGCAGAGCAATGCAAATGAGTATGAATGAAGCTCCTGCTGAGTGCCAGGCCAGAGGGGCAGAGACTCAAAAATGTGATAGCTCTCTTGGAAAAGCTCCTTCTGAGACCATTTCTTAGGACTGCAGGGGAGGAAGGGGAAATGCTGACATTACCTCAGATGAGATGACTTTGGTTTTATGCCCTTAGCTCTTTCATCTTATATGAGACACATCATTACATTTTAATGCCAAATAAAGTGGCCATAAAAAGGAGACAACAAACAAGAGGGATGCCTTTCTGATTCACTGGGTAGGATGATACCTGAAGCCTGATAAGTGAGACTAAGCTGGAAAGACAATTTAGAGTTAAAGGCCCATTTTAAAAGCTCAGTTAAAGTGCTTCTCCTTCCTTCTCTCTTAATAGGGCTACAAAGAGTTGCTCTTTTTCAGGTTCACCATCATGCATTAGGTTCACTAAACAGCAAGAATGGGCTTTGGAAACAATGATTTTTTTCTTCCTTACGTAGAACGTTTATAGTGTGGGGCACAATACAGTACAAAGGGCAGAACTCTGAATTTAAGTCAGAGGATACTGGTTTGGATCTTCCCTCTGATAGAGCTTGTAGGTTCTATAGCCATGGGCTGATCACTTTACTGCCTTGGGCCTCGGGGGCTTCTTCTGTAAAATAAGAGGTGAGTTATATAGCTTCTAATGTCCCTTCCAAGCCTAGATCTATAATCCTGGGACCTGAATTCCAATTCTACTTCTTAGGCTCATAGTGTCATAGAGCAAACTCAAAGGAATCTGCCATGCCCATGCAGGTAGGAAAGAACAAATGGATGAAGACTGTTTATATTCCAGAATTCAACATGGATTTGAACAGACACCCTATGGATCTTATCCTATAATATGTACGTCTGGTTTAGTCATCAGAAATGGAAACCGAGTTATTTCTAGAGTTGAATTGGAGAAGGCTAGGTTTTGCTGGGGAAACTGTAAAGCTCCTTTAATAATGTTATATTTCCCTTGAAAAAGAAGCCTCATCTTTCCAATTCTATTATTTTTTCACTGTTGCTATAGGGCAGTAAGAAATGAAACAATATCACCTGATAGTGTTGATATGATGAGTTAATATCATACAGTGCACAATGGGCAACAGTTAGTGAGTGGGATCAAGATGGTTCATATAATCAATGAAGAACTATAAAGAAAGACTACAAAAAAGAGATGTCATCTTATGTGATAGGAAGAGGGGATGTCGCAGGAGTGATTGGACAGATCCAGAGCTCCACAAGCCTCCGGATAACTTCTGGAGAAAGTGAGGGAAGGTTTGCAGCACTGGGTGGACCCTCTGTAGCAAACTATGGCGAGAAAGATGATGCACAAGTTGGAAAAGCATGGAGAGGGAGTGATTCATGTCGCTAAAAGGAACTCCCAAATTGATGAGATCAGAAATCTATGAGAGGATCTACATATGATTTGCAAATAACTTCCCTAGAATACTTCTATAATTATCCTACTTTCTAGATGAAAAAACTGAGTCTCAATGAAATACAGTGACTTGTTTATGGTTGTGAAGCTTATGTTAGAAGTCTAATTAAAAGGCTTTAAAGACTCAAAAGAGCAGTGGTTTTACTGCTGTACTCATGGGACAACATCTGACCTGGTGCTACCAGACAAAGGAGTAAGTTACCTACTTACTTGAGCCTTCCAAGGTAGAGCCTGGACACCAGGGCTTCACCTCCTGGACCACCCAGTCTCCTGAACCCAATCTTACTTCAGGGCAAAACTGGAAGGTTGATTTTCTAGCCCTTTATTGGAAAAGGAAGATATAATTGGCTGTTGTAATGTTAGCAAACTGTGTTCTCCTCCTCCTCCACTGTAAATCAGGATTAAGACTTTAAATGTGTAACTTTGGTGAAAACTTGAAGATGGAGAAGACCTTAAGATGCAGGGCACTGACCATCAAAGGACAAATGATACTGCCTGAAGGAATATAGAAAGCTTAAAAAAAGTATAAAGTGTTGGGCAATCAACCAACCAACCTTAAATCACTACCTTAGGTCAGGACTTCTTAACTCTTTGTATCATGAATGTCTAGACCAGTCTGGGGAATCTTTCCTCAGAAAAATGATTTTCAATGCATGCAATATAATATATAAGGTTGCAAAGGTTACTGATTATATTGAAATAGTTACAAAATGGTAAAAATCAACAAGCAAGTTCCCTGATTTAAGAATATAGGGAGATTTTTCTTATCGAGGCAGACAAAGGCAAATTTGAAAAATAAAGGCAGTTAAGATTTGTTATCTGAGAAAGGCTGCTGACTAGGGATGGAAAGTGGTAAATAAGGACTGACTTTTTAACAACAGTATTTGCCCGGAGTCCTTCAAACATAAAAAAGAAGACTTTAAACTGCAAAGGAAAGGGGGAGGAGAAAAATGACTACAAATACCCATGAAGCCATAGAGTAGACCCTACAGGATTCTTAACTTGGGATTTGTGAACTTCGCTTTTCTGTTATATTTAACAACTATAGTTCCATATAACTGGTTTCCTTCTTAACTTCTCTCCCTCTCTCTCCCTCCCTCCCTTTCTTCTCTATTTCTCTATGTCTCTGTCTCTCCCCTCATTCTCCCTATTTCTCCCCCCTCTGTCTTCTTCTCTCCTGTCTGTCTCCTCCCTCTTTCTCCCTTTCTCCTTCTCCCTGTCCCCCTCTCCCTCTGTGTATATATATTTGTATGTATGTAAGTATTATATATATGTGCATACTTAACAGGCAGCTAACTGTTACATTGGATAGAGTAGAATGCTGGGCCTGAAGTGAGAGAGATCTGAGTTCAAGTCTGCCCACCGACACTTCCTAGCTATGTTGTCCCTGGGCAAGTCACTTAACCCTGTTTGTCTCAGTAAAATGTGCTGGAGAAGAAAATGGCAAACCACTGTAGTATCTCTGCCAAGAAAACCTCTAAAAAGGATCATGAAGATCCAGACATGACTAAAAATGACTAAACAATGTTTTATTTTATGTGTTTAAAAACGTTATTCTGAGAAAAGTTTCATAAGCTTTGCCAGACTGCCTAAGGGCTCCATGACATAGAAAATGTTTAGAACTGCTGCCATAGAGAGTAATTCTAAAAGAATTAGAATTATAGCACTGAAAGCATCTAGGAATTCAAATGTGAGAAAATCCAATAAGGAACTATCAATAAAAACTATGACCCCAGAAATCCAATCACAAACTTACAAAGAAGAGGTTACAGAAAAGGAATAACACCAAAAAAAAAAAAAAAATCAGCATTTATGTAGCACTTAAAATGTCATTTGATTTTCACAAGTTTGCAATATAGGGGCTATTGTTATGCATGTTTTACAGGTGAAGGAATGGAGGTAAGCAGCAATAAAATGACTTGGCCAGGCTCACACAGCTAATAGGCCTTCTATCCTTGCACTCTGTCAAATATGATTCATGTCTAGAAGATGTCTTGAAGGATGTACCTTATTTAAGCGGAATAGGATTCATCAAAGGGATGGTGTGGGTAAAAAAGGCATAAATTAAAGTTTATGTACTTTTATTTATCGTTCAGGTGTTTCAGTCATGTCCGACTCTGCGACCCCATTTGAGGTTTTCTTGGCAGAGATACTAGAGTGGTTTGCCATTTCCTTCCCTAGTTTGACAGATACGGAAACTGAGGCACACAAGGTTAAGTGACTTGCCCAGGATCACACATCTAGGAAGTCTCTGAGGCTAGAGTTGGATCCTGAATAGTCTTCCTGACTCCAGCCTGGCACTATCTACTGTGCCCCCATATATATATGCATAAATACATTTATGTATGTATGTATGTATATATATATTCAGACACATATATGTATGTGTGATTACAGATTAAATGTTTGAGCTTAATCACTTAAAATAAGCTTTAATCATTTTAAACTGCACTAAGACTTTTTGGACTCCTGTACTAAGCTGATATACTCAGATATAAAGATCCAAAAATCAGAGAAAGAAAGCATGGGCAAAGATGGATGGAAATTTAAAAAATAAGTGCATCAGGCCATACCCTAGGCTAGAGGAGTCAAACTCACTGCTCATTGGCCACACAGAGCCTATAAAAGTCTCTAACATAGCCCTGAATCAGATTACGATGTATTTGGAAAATGGTTAATAAAATAAATAAGAATACAATAAATCTAATGGTATTTTGTGGCTTTCAAGGTCGATATGAAGCCACAAGGATCTGGTTCTGTATGAGTTTGCCACCCGTGCATAGCTGCCTCGAACAAAACAATGAGACAGAGTTGAGGAAGCAAAGGGTCAAGATCATGGTTAGGAGTCACGGTAAAGTTAAGGGCAAGGAGACTTCAGTGAGCCATACTTCTTTAGAGACCTGCTGAAAAGCAGAGCAGTTAATGAGTTACACTGGTGATCATTTCAAGTTTCAAAAGGCAATAGGAAGAAAGCGAGGTATTAATAATAAAGATCTGGTTCTCAGCAAAATGGAGGAATGGATTGTGGGAGCAGAAATAATGGTTACTTAGGAACTGTTCTGCCTTGGAAAGTGTGATGGAGAAGGAGAAAAGCTGGGTCTCATTAACACACACCAGATTTTAAGAGAACAGATTTTAAGAGTTAGGATGTCATGGATTAACCTAAGGGTTAAGAGATGGAAAAACTCCAGTTAATAATGAAATTCAGTGTGCAAAATTACAAAGAACAAACTTGGTATAAAGAAGAGATGTGAGAATATCTTTCGCCCACGCTTCTGTAGAGATGAGGTGTTCACAGGTGTCAGTGCTTATGATATCAGATTTTCATTTTCTTCAACATACTGATTGATTTTGCTGAATTTTTGTCTCTTTCCCCCTTTTTAAAAATCTTTAATATAAGGGAAGGCGCTCAAAGAGGGAAAAAAGAAGGATCTGAGAGGAAATCAAGATGACATAAACCAAAAATATCATTAAATATAATTTTTAAATGAATGAAATTCAAAAGACACCAAGAGAAATAATTCCAATGAGAAATAAAGGGGAAAGTCATCTAAAGAGATAATATGGATGGCAAGGAAAACTCACAATCAATTTAGTTTTTTTTTTTTTTTTTTTTGGTGGGGATGGGGCACAAGGTAATTTGGGTTAAGTGATTTGCCCAGGTTCACACAGTTAGAAGGTGTTACGTGTCTAAGGCTGGATTTGAACTGGGGTCCTCCTGGCTCAAGAACCAGTGCTCTATCCACTGGGCTGTCTAGCTGCCCCCAATCAATTAGATTTTAAAACATAAGTACAGAAGATGGAAATGAGGCTAGACAAAAGAGAAGAAATAGAAAATTGTGGCAGGTACTCTGAGAACAGTGTCAGAAAAGTTGATTCTGAACAGAAATTCAGGGGACAACAATAGTCCGTTTTTTGTTTCTAATTAAGCTACAGGAGCAAAGAAGAGGAATACCAAAGATGGCCTTGGAATACTAAATGGGATGATAATAGATGACAGAGAGAAGACAGATAGAGTTCCATCCCTTATTATTTCTATTTTTTCTACCAAGGAGAATGATTTCTAGACTGGGAAGTAAAGAACAAAATAGCTAGAAGGGAGATGACAACCAAGATAAGCAAGAAGCAATTAGGTTCTCTTCCTATATTCAGCTCAGAAGGCTAGGTGAACTTACACACTGGGGCTAGAATTCCTAACTTGGCATCCACAAACTTTAAAAAATATATATTTTACTATCTGTATTCCAAAATAATTGGCTTCCTTTGTTTTTTTTGAGTGAAAATACTAAGTAGTGAACCACATTCAGTTCCCATGGCTTTCTTCATCACTGAACAATTGGAACTGGCTTGAATCATCTCACTGTTGAAGAGAGCCACGTCCATCAGAATTGATCATTGTATAATCTTGTTGTTGCCGTGTACAATGATCTCCTGGTTCTGCTCATTTCACTCAGCATCAGTTCATATAAGTCTCTACAGGTCTCTCTGAAATCATCCTGCTGGTCATTTCTTACAGAACAATATTCCACAATATTTATATACCACAATTTATTCAGCCATTCTCTAACTGATGGGCATCCACTCGGTTTCCAGTTTCTAGCCACTACAAAAGGCTGCAATTGGCTTCCTTTGTAATACTATATATTTTATTTTATGCATTTAAAACATTTTCCAGAGATGAGGCCAGAGGCTTTGTCAGACTGCCTAACAGGGCCAGGAATGACACATAAGAGGTTAAGAACTCCTTCTTCAGGCTAGTGAGATGGCTGGCAGCTGTGACAGCTGATATTTAGGATGGTGTAGAGAATAGAATTGGAAAAGGGTAAATATGTCATCTCCCACTCTTTCTCCCAATCTTAAAGGAAATGAACAGAGACTGTATAGATTATTGGCCAGTGAGCTCGCCCATAAAGTCCAACAAAAATTGGGATGATTAATTAATATCTAGAAAAGAAAGCAATGTTCACAAAGAATCAACGTATCCTCATCAACCATAATTAATATCTAACCTAAATTCCTTCTCAAAAATTGTTTCTAAACTAGTAGGTCAAGGAGATACCTTCATTTTACTGGAATTTTAGCAAAACATTTGGCAAAATCTCTCATGCTATTTTCATGGATAAGATGGACTGGTAGAGGCTAGACATTAATGCAGATGAATGGCTTTAGAACTGGTTAAATGGACAGATTCAAAGATAATGCTGGCAAGTATTTATGTGGAGCATTGTAAAATGCTTTACAAATATTATCTCATTCAAAGCAACCTAGGAGTTAGGTACTATCTTTATCTCCATTTTGCAAATGAAACAACTGAGACAAAGAGAGATGACTTGCCTAGGATTACATAGCTAATATATCTGAGGTAAGATTTGAACTCAAGTAGTCCTGATTTTTTTCAGGTCCAGCACCGTTTAATGGTTTGATGTCATTTTGGAGGCTCTCCGGCGGGGGGGGGGGTGTCTTCCAGGGACCTGTGCTTATTCCTTTACTATTTAACATGTTTATAAGGTATGTGGGCGAAGGAATCGATGCTGTGCTTATCAAATTTGCAGATGACACAGAATTGGGAGAGAAAGTAAAAAAAGTTGGATGACAGCCATGGTCCCAAAAGCCATCGCAAGGTTAGAACTTTGAGCTAAATCGATTAAGATTATAATGTGAGAATGATGGATGAACATGAAGACTCAGATTCAATAAAATAAAGCCCACAGGTATAATATATAGGCTTCATAGCAACTCACCTAAAAACAGATGCTCTGTGGGTGTTAGCAGACTGCAAGCTAAGCAATAATAACGAAAGGTAGCATTTATAAAGGCAGCAAGGATAGAGTTCCAGGCCTGGAGTCAGGGATATCTGGATTCAAGTATGAATGAGTGCTCCTGAGGAAGTCATTTAACCTTGCCTACCTCAGTCTCCTCATCTATAAAATGAACTAGAGAAGGAAATGGCAAGAAAACCCCAAATAGGGTCATGGAGAATCACAACTTAAATGACTGAACAACAAAAAAGCACTTAAGAGTTTTAAAGACTTGCAAAGCACCTTATAAATGTTCTCATGTGAGCTTCACAATAACTCTGAGACGTAGGTGACATTATTATTATCATCCCAATTTTACAGATTGAAAAACTGAATCCAGGGTCACCTAGCTAGTTAATATCTAAAAGTCATTTCTGAGCTTAGATCTAATCATACTATCTACTGCCCAATATGAGGTCAATAGTGTAATATAGTAGCTCCCAAATCTCATATAATCTGAGATTAGAATAAATTAAAAGGGCTAGGGAGGTGATAGCCTTATTGTCTCAGCCTTGGACACACCTATGGTATTATATTCAGTTCTGGATACTATATGTCAGCAAAAACCTCGTTGAAGTGGAGAGTGTCCAAAGGCAGACAACAAAGATGAGGAAAGCCTTCAAGATGGGAACAGCTGAAGGAACTGGACATGTTTAACCTGGGAAAAAAACACCAGGACACGGGCTGTAGGAACCCATCCTGCTGCCATTTAAGTTCTTGAAAAGCTGACTGTCTGTTCTGAATGGCCCTAAAGGATTGAAGTTGAAGACTTAGAACTTTAAGATTCCAAGTCAAAAGGAATCTAAGAGATTATCTAATCCAGCCTCAGAAGAGGAGGGAGTGATTGAAGGCTGCGACAATCAGGTTGCAATATTTCACTATGAGCCATTCTTGCCTAAGAAGGAGCCTTTCTAGAAGGAGAGAGAAATGAAAGAGAAATGAAAGAGCAATAGTTATTAATTTTGTTTGAAACCACAGAGTTAAAAGGCCCATCAAAATCTCCAAAAATATTTATGATTATGATGCCAACAAAGAAAGTTGTTGGGGAGACAGATAGGTCACATTAATGGCAGACATTAAAATTCTCTTTTCTAATGGCTAAATTTAGTTTGAACATAAGGATGGGTTTTTAAAAGGCACGGGCAGAAATGGTCCCCAACTGTATGCGTAACCAAGCCTTGCAAGCATCAAAATGAAGGTTAATTGCTTTGACAAGAATATTTTAGGTAACTTATTTAATGAGACTTTTAACTAGAGATTTCATTTTTAACAGGGAGAAACAAAGATGACACAGCCAACTGTCATTTAAATAATGGCCCTGGAAATAATGAAAACCCAAGGAAGAACAAAGCACGCAATTAATTTTAATCTTTCCTTCCAAATGTGTGACAAACCCTACATGGAGAGTTTTCTGGGTTTGAGTTTCCATCGTGCATAAACTTCGCACTCGGGGTTTCTCTTAAATACATTTGTTAGCAGGAAAAGGAAGAGGAGAAGGTACAAGCAGACTGACAAGTGATGTAACAGGTAACATGCAAATATCCAGTAGTCTGGCAAAGGTAATTTGTCATGCTATATTCCTTTGCGGAAGATGACAAGTTATTTAAATTGCATCTAACAAGAAGCATCTTGGCAGGTGTGAAAACAGACAGATAAATCATTTATTAAGTGTTTTCTCTGCACCAGGCACTGGGCTAAGTGCTGGGAATACAAATATAAATTGTAACACAGTCCCTGCTCTCAAGAAGTTTACATTCCTTGTTTTTTTTCCCAGCTCACAAACTCACCTTCTAATGAACAAAGATAATACCCAGGTCAACAGAAAGGTGGGAAGGTAAGAAGGCTGGTGAACAGGGGGATAAATACATAACCTGCTATCCACAAGCTTGGCTTTGGATCCTGGGTAACTAGCATTAGGACTATGGGCCCATAATTTAACTGCTCAGAGCCTTGTTTTTTTCATCTGAAAATGGAGTTAATGGTACTTGCACTACTACTTCATGGGGCTGTGATGAAGAAAGTACGACAGTCATAAATGGAAAAGCCTCATGGTCCAGTGGAAAGAGCAGAGCCGTAGAAGAAGACCTGAATTTAAACAAAACCCTGGGATTTATGACCAGAAGAAAGTCATTTTGCTAACTAGGGCAATATCTCTGAAACGAGGGAGCCGGCTCCAGACCGAACTCCGCATTCCGTGCTAACTCGAGACCCATGTAAGGTCTGATGCTCTTTTGGTCTCTAGGCCAGCTCCAAATCTAGGACCCCTCAACAGTATTGTTAACTCCAAACTTCAACAGTTTCTGATTGGTTCTCCTTATATTCCATACTAGAACCTTCACTTTGTTGGGGGGAGGAAGGACAGGATGCACCTACTTAAGTCTAGGAATTGATTGTTCTCTAATCCCCTGCTTCTTTTGATAATTCATTTAAAAGGGATGATCAAATGAAGGGGAGAAAAACATCTCGGATTCTATTGCAAGTCTACACAAGTAATCTGGATATAGTCAGCAGATCATACCAAATAAAGGAGACACCAAAGTGTCTGTCCAAATACTGGACTGGGAATTAGGGCGACCTGAGTGCAGATCCTATTTCACATAATTACAATGTATGACAATTACTACAATGACTGTGTGCTCCCTGGTGAATTAAGGACTCACTGAATCCCTGACTCAGTTTTCTCAACTGTAAAGTGGGGCTAATAATAGCAATGAAAGGGCTGCTGCAAGGATCAAATAGAATAACATGTATAGTGCTTTGCGAACCTTAACATGCTTTATAAATGATATGATGATGATGATAACAAAGTACACTAGCCTTGGGATCAGGAAGATAGATGTTTAAATACTACTAGTACTTAGCACCTAGCAGTGTTTGGTATATAAAAGGAGTATAATGAGTGGGGGTTGATTAATAACCAACTGTATAACCCCTGAGCAAGTGACTTACCCTCTCTCTCTCTCTGGCAGTTCTCTAGGAGTTATTTACTCAACATTAGATGGGTTGAGATCTATTTTAATAGAGGGAGTGTGTATAAAAGTGCTTCTTCATATAGACAAAATCCCCAGTCCTTTGCCTGTAACTTAGGTTAAGTTTTAGCAGCAGATGGGACCAGAAGATATAAACAACAGTGGCCATTTCACTTTGAAGACAGATTGTGATGAAAGAAGCGGTCTTGAAATCCATTAGAGTAGATTTTAATAAACCCATCTGTCTATAAACATGTTTACCTGCTCAGCAATTCCCAAAGTGTTGGACTCATTTAGCAACATCAGAGTAATCTTGAATCTTGATGCCTTGAGCAAATAAGGACTAAAAGTAAGTGCTGACTTTCATATTTTATATTTTTTTATTTTATACTTTTATTCAAAGCCTAACTTATCCAGAACCTAAGAAAGTGCAAAGTTCAATGAAGAAAAAGATCCTACAATGGAAAAAAAAATTGGTTCTAATGCCATGTCTTCCTCATGATCTTGGGCAAATCCCTTACATTCTCTCAACCTGAGTTACCTCATCTAAAAATGAGGATAAAAGACAATGTTCATTACCTATATAATAGGATCATTATAAGGATTGAATGGATCATGAATAGAAAGTCCAGCCTCCTTTTCTTCCTCTTTTCTTTCCCTCTCATTACTGCTTCATATCCCATCTATCTATCCATCATCCATGCATCTGAGCAGGCTATTTTGCTTTCAACCATGCTGATTGCCATTCTGAACCAGCACCTTATGCACTGGGCCTTCAGAATCCAGGCTTCCTCTTCCTCGGAGAAATGGATGGATTTAGCTCTGACATTCCTTTCTGAGGGCCGAACTGGTGATGAGTACAGACTTGTCTTGCCCAGTGTGTGACTAACTGGGTCCCATCTCAGAAGACTGCTTAGCGTCTTATCTAATCATTAAGTCAGGCCATTTGGGTATCTCTCTTGCCATTGTATATCCCTATATTTCCTTACTTTTCAGCTCTTGCTTTGGGCAAAGTAATGGCACTGTTGTTTTTAGAATAAGTGTGGCTAATTGACTATCCTATAAATTAAATAATTATTTCTGTGACTCTCCAGACCAAAATTCTCCTTCCCAGCCACCATTCCTAAGCGTGTTGTCTCTTTTTATTATAACATACACACCTTCAGGGCAGGGAATGACAGAGCCCAGCACTTATCAAAGTATCTGGAACATAATAAGTTCTTTTTCATTCAACTGTTACTAGTGTGGAACTATAGGGACCTCCCATCTATCAACGTTATAATCCATTTAATTTAGAATCATGGAGAACTACCAGAGGTCAATTAGAGTGAACTCATTTGTCCATGGTGATACAACTAAGACTTGTTGAAAGCAAGGGCTGAATACAGATTTTCCAGATTTGAAATGTGGCCCTCTATACCAGGCTACCTCTAGTTGTATTAGTCCCACTATTAATAATAATAATGTTTAATAATAAACATGCTAATGTCTCTGTGCACTGAAAGGGTTTTAATACCACAAAAACTTTTTTTATGAATTACTTGGAGAAAGGCATAGTGGAATATTTAACATATTTGTAGATGACCCAAATCTAGAAAGAAAAATAATAAACCAGATCACAGAATCAGAAAATGAAAATATCTTCAGAGACTAGAACAATTAGGTCAAGTCTAATATGACAAAATCTAACAGAGATAAATATGAAGTTTTATATTGGATCCAAAATATCAATTTCATGACTACAAAGTAGATAAGACTTGGCTAGATATCAGTTTGTTTGAAAATATATTTGGGCTTTTTTCTTTGGGAAAGGGAGAGATGCTAAGGTGTGGACAAGTCAACAGTGGGATAAAATATCAAAAAACCTCAACGCACTGCTAGACTTCTTGGAGAAGCAGAGTTTCCAGGAATTAAGAGGCAGGAATCTTGTATTCTTTACTGGTTAGAACCTACCTGGGATAGATCCTTTTTAGTGTTGGAGGTCATATTCTAGAAAGGACATTGGTAATTTAGAGAGTGTCACTAGAGGGGCAACTCAGGCTTAGGAATGACTTTGAGATCATATGAATATCACATGAAAGAACTGAGAATATACCTATACCTATATCTTTATATCTATATCTATCTCTATCTATAGTCTGGAGAAGAGAAAACTCAGGCTGACTTCAAATAGTTGAAGGATTATCAACTGGAAGAACAACTGGTTTTATTTTAGGGATCCCACAGAGAATAAGCAAGAGTAGGTGGGGGAAGTCACTAGGAAGCAAATTTAGGCTTTCAGGTCTAAAAATATTTCCCCAAATTAAAGCTACTTCAAAATGTAATGAGCTGATTTGGAAAGAAAGAATACTCTCATAAGGTCAAATTAAGAAGCATTAATTATGTTCTAGTTATCATCTAATGAACCTGTTACATTCTAATCCATTATAGTGGGCAAATACTACCCCTGCCTTCAAGGAGTTCACAGTCTAATGGGGAGGACCAGCCACCTATGGATATTCAGAATCCAGACTCCCTAATTCCTGGGAGAACCTTCCAGTGCCCAGTTTCAGCTGAGGAAACAGAGGCCATATAGACAACTATTACCAACAAGATGTATGTAGGAAAATCTCAGGGAGAAGACCTCAGCACTAGGGGTGGGAAGGCTGGAGGTTGGGAAGTTGGAGAAAGGGGATCAGGAAAGACTTCTTGGGCTTTTAGTTGAGATGGGAAGAAAATGAGAGAAGTCAGGAAGCAGAAGGGAATCCTAGGTCTGGGAGATCATGAAAGGAGTCAGGAAAGGGAATGTCTTGGGCAAACACCAGCAAGGGCAGTCATTGAGTCTGTGCAGGGGAATAAATTGTAATGAGAGGACATTTGCCAGATATTCTCAAGTTCCCTTCCTCCCCGCATTGGTTCCACTACCTTGGATGTTATTGAAACAGTCTCCAATTCTATGATTTTGTGGATTTCTAGCCCAAGCCACCCCTCAGTGTGAGGGCAGAGGAGTTTTTCAGTTTCTCTTTTCTTTGCTTCTTCCCTCTTGCATTGGAAGCAAAACCATTTCATTAAGAAGTACGTTCTCCCTGCTTTCAGATTTCATTTGACGTTTCCTTCAGAAAGCTAGTCTTGCATAGCAGAGTTCCCATGGTTAAAATTTTATAAAGTACTTAATCTCTACTGAATTATGTCAACTCTCTTTAGAAAAATAATGAAGGCACTTCAAAAGATGAATTGGCATAATTCTCAGGAAAGAAAAAAAAGCTGTTAGTAATAACAATTCACTCAAGTTAACTTAGGGGAGATAAAAATGTACTTGATGCAATCTAGTCACCAGAAGCAGTGTGGAATGAAGGGCAATACTGCATATGAGAGTCAGGAGGACCTGAGTTCAAATCTGCCCTCAGACACTTCCTAGCTGTATGACCCTGGGTAAGTCACGTCACCCTGTTTACCTCACTTTCCTCATCTGTAAAATGAGCTGGAGAAGGAAATGGCAAACTACTCCAGTATCTCTGCCAAGAAAACCCCAAATGAGGTCACTCCAAAGAACTGGACATGACAAATAGTTCAATAACAACAAAAGATGAAGAAATTTATCCTAAGAGGGGGAAGGGAAGCTCAAGGTTCAAGGCTCAGAATTAGCAAATGGCAAAGATGGGATCAGAAACCAGGTCTGTTGGATCTCCGAGTCCTCCCTCAGCTTCCATCCTAAAGAACAGAATGGCAGGTAATGAACACTGGAGCAGCTTGGATTGTTGCTATGGTCCTCTTATCTGGTAGTCCCATGGGAGCAGGAAATAGGGAGATAAGTTTTAAAAATCTGCCAAAGCTGGGGCTAGAGAAGTCATGGGGGAAGTTAAAGAACTGCTTTTCTGCTCCCAACATCACACTGTAAAAGGCAGAGAGAACAATACATTCTGGACTTGCCTTCCTGACATTTTCAGCTTTCTAAAGATAAAGCAAATATCAGGGGGACTAGAGTCTGGACACAATTCGGACCCATGAGAAGTAACTGAAGCAAAATAGTAGGAATCCTGAGTGGAAGAGATAGCATAATCTTGGGGGACTTGACATATAAGGGGTGGAGAAAAAAGTGGGGAGCCTGTCTTCTCAGCCCCCCTTGTCAATATTCTGATTCAATAGCCGATACCAAGTCCCCTTCAAGCAAAATGAATGAGGAAGAGTGGATTGAATAACATCCCCCTACCCTGAGACAGAAAAAGGGGTCTTGCTGGGTCCTGATGGCTGGACCGATGAGACAAATTTTTATTAAGGCTACAGCAAGATCCCCTTGATTCAGAAATACATGAAATAAGCTAAAGATAAGAATTTGGAAGCATATAAAGAAGGCAGAAGGACAAAATGGATGGAGTGATGTTAATAGCTTAGGAGGAGAAAAGATCTACTTCTTATATATTGTTTTTATTATCCTCATAATAGACAATGCCAATCTTTATGACTAAGTTCCATGTGTATTCCAACATATTTTACATGTACGGGATGACCTGCCAGCTAGGGGAGGGGGAAGAGGAAAGAAGGGGAAAATTTGGAAAGGAAGGTATTGCAAAGGTCAATGTTGGAAAAATTGCCCATACATATGTTTTGTAAATAAAAAGTTTTAAAAAAAGACTAAGTTACAGGTAAGTCATAAAACTGGAGGTTTTCTTCATCAGGAGTTCCTCCAGACCAAACCCCACCCCCAACACATATACACATGTATGTACACACATACACACACACATATACACACACACACACAGGAGGAAAAGCACCTGCAAACTTTTGTTTAACAGTTTAACTGTTTGTTAAACAGGAGCGTTCCCTGTGCTTTGTGAATCAAACTCCATTTACCTACTTGGCTATTATAAGCCATGTCCAAGTCGTAGGGAACCCCTTTGGGGTTTTCTTGGCAGAGATACTAAAGTGGAACGCCATTTCCTTCTCCAGCTCATTTGACAGATTAGGAGACTGAGTCAAACAGGGCTGGATTTGACTGCAAGATGAGAGCTCTATACAATATGATCTTACCTAGAGGCCTCTATTTTACCTACTCATGAAATGGAACGTTCAGATGACTTTTGCTTTGGACAAATCAAATTCATCTCTGTCCCAAGTCTGAATATGTCAGACTTACTTTCAGGTTTTTTTTAGGCTCTGGGGACACAAAAACAAGAATGAAACAATCAGTAATCTCAAAGAGTTAAAGTATTTTCAGAGTTTATTGGCCAAAGTCATCTTCACATTGGTGAATAGCTCTTCTGGATGTGGGGTAGATCTAATGTATTTAAATGAGGTCATCCTTCTCTCTAGTGACTTTATCCAGAGCATCATGTAGGGGCAACTCATTTTAAAATTCCTTTACGGACAAGGGAGGAATACAATGGATGAGGGGTAAGGCGAGATTTCAAAAGCCATAAATCAGTCCCCTGATACCCCGAGCAGAGGTTTTTCCTTTTAACTAATTGGCCTTACTGCCTGAAGAAGAGCTTGATAAATAACATCCTACTGAACAGAAACCCCAGCTCCTGCAAAAATTTGAGCTTCAGACGGCATCATTTGCTTAATATTCATAACAATCTCAAACTTTCTCAAACTCACATGGGTCTCCCCTGACAGCGCAAATCGATAAAAACAACCAGCATCCTTTTGGAAGCCAATAAAGAATGAAGAAAAGTAATAAAACAAGTGTTTCGAGATAATTTGCAGTCACTGGGGGGCAGAAAAATGAAACATTCAATTCAATCTAAATGAACCCCAACCTCCTTCTCCTTTCCTGAGGGATTTCTCTAAAGCCTTGAGATCAATAAAAATAAACACAGTCCAAAGAGGCGAGATTGCCAAATGCATCTGCCAGATGATTTGATCGATCCTAGGTACTGGCTCTGTGTGTTTACAAAGTTAAATATGAACATATACTGATGGCTACAGCAAAAATGTGCCTTTAATATGTGAATGATACTTGGCTTAAAATGATGAGTTCCTGCTTAGAATAGGCAGTGGGCGAGCTCTGCCTAGGTTTGGACTTAACAACATCCCTCTTGTTTAATGCTCTTGTAACACTCCATGTGGCTTTGAGCAAATTCCTTGATTTCTCATTTTCTCCTCAAATACAAAATGAGAGGGGCTGGCTTGGAAGAATTCAAAGACTCCTCATGGTTCTACATCTAGGATTCTAGGATTTTCAAGGAGATAGTCTATTTCTAATGTAACCCTCTCTCCACTTTATTTTCATCACTAACTAAATTCTTTCCAAGAACTCCCTCACTGCCATGAAACAGAGAGTCTCTTGTTTGCTTCTGTCCTCAGGCGTAGCCCATGCTCAGGACAACTCTATCCCCGTCCCCATGATCTCTTATTTTCCCCTTGGTACACTTCTTCAAACTTAGGCACTTAAACCACAAGGGGATCCCATATATTTATCTGTACTAAGTCATTAGCGGCTAAATGCATTACTCTTTTTAGATGTCTCCCTTCCCCCTATCTAATGGCTCAAAGGATCACAGATCCAGACTTGGAATGGACCTTCGAACTGGCAGGTTTCATCCCTCTCATTATAGCAAGGAAGAAGTGGAAGTCCAAAGAGATAACCAGACAGACACCCACGTACTTCAGCCAGATAAGCTGTACTACAAATGTCCCTGACGTAAAGTTTACAGCATTTCTCCCCCATAGAAACACCTATTGGGAGGCAGTGCTTTCTAGGGACTTGATTGGCCATTGCCCTTCATTCTCAAAGAGCTCCAAAATGACCACACAGCCCCTTCTCTGATGGGCCACACCATGCTGGGCGGTCCTGTACCGGTGTCTCCCACGTCGTGCAATTGATCCTAAAGTTCTTTGGAGGGTGTCTGAGCAGTCTGTCCAGTGAGCAGAGAGCCAGCTGCAGCTAGATCTGGGTCGAATGCTACCTCTGACATAAAACTACGGTCTCTTATCCTCTGGTTAAGTTGCCTCAACCTGGCCAACCCTGCTGGGGAGTAGTAGATGGTAATCTGCTCTGGCGGAGGAAGTTCCTACCTTGGGAGGTCTCTACCAAGGACAGATCCAATATGGACACATTTCCTGACTCCTTTGTAAGTGCTATAAGGATGTTCTAAGTGCACTGCTCTCTCTTTCCTTCTTTCTTTTTAGTCCTCCTCTTCCTCCCCTCTCCCTTTTTTTTCTCTGTCTCCACCCCTCCAGGTCTATCATTTTTATGACTTTTTAGATGCATCCATGGATCTGTGATCTTATTATAATCATTCCCTCCTCTGGTAAGGATCCCAGTCTCCCATATTATGCTTTCTCATCTCATGTACTTCGCAGTTGAGCCACCCCACAGCTTCTCCATAAAAGACTCACCCAGTGCTCTGGCAGCTTTGTCCTAGGTCCGTTAGACTTCAAGAACAGCTGCGATATCTCCAGGCTGTGCATTTTGTCCCTTGTTCTTCCTGCACAAAGGCAAGCTCTCTTTTATTCTACCCCTTTGTGTCTAAGCTAATGTCACTGACTTCACCTTTCCCTTGCTAGAGAAAGACAGCATGGAGTCAGGAATATCTGGGTTCCAGTCTGCATTCAGCAGCATCACAGACTTAGAGCATTTGAATAGAAATAGTTTCCTTTCTAATTCAATGTATTTTATTATGTGCATTTAACAACATAATTTGGAGAAAGGTCCCTAAGCTTCATTAAAGTGCCAAAGAGTTCCATGACACAAAAACAGTCAAGAACACAAGTTCTACTCCAGGGCTTTAACTTTTTCACTTGTAACCCTTTTTTGCCTGAGAAATTTTTATGTGATCCCGAGTTTATAGGTATATAAAATATTTTATATATTTATATATAATATATAAACATAAATATTTATATAGATATTTTATATAAAATATGAAAAATTAAAATACTTATTGATAACAAACCATAATTTCACAACTACCATGTTCAGTTATGTGACACGGTTTGAGAATCTTTGTTCCAGTCTATCCCCTCATTTTACAGATCCAGATGCAGAAATCTTTCCACAATCCCACATTGTCTCTCTTACTGTTGGACTATTTGCAAAAATCACTTAACTTGGCTAATCTTCAGTGTTCTCATCTGTAAAATGGGAATAATAATAGCACTTTACTCACATGATTGTTTAGAGGACCAAATGAGGCAACTTGTTAAAAGACTTTGCGAACTTTAAAGGGAACTACTGAAATGTGTACTATTCCTACTACCACCATTACTTAGTCCAGTGATGGTCAACATGGGTCTTTGCATTTCTTTTGGGGTCTCCTATACTTTTGGTCCTGTTCTTCCATAATTTGCAGGCTTTTAGTCAAAATACCAGTGAATGGACGTATGAATGAAAAAAGCATCTATTAAGCACTTAGTAGGTGCCAAGCACATGGTTTAAGATGACGAGCCATTTTAGCAGTGAGCGGCTTGGGATCAATGAAACTCTGGGCAATTTCCCAAATGTGACCTGGCTTGATTTCTTTTTCCTATTTAATTCTGGGCTCAGGTTTTGGTCCATCTGCAGAGCCTGTCAGAAGTCCAAAGAGTGATAAGCACAACGAGGCAATTGAGAAGGATTTTGATGGAAGGTTTATAATTAGTTTGGAGAAAAAGGCTGGATTGTCTTTTAGAAATTGTAGATCCTAAGCTTCTATCTTAAACAAAAGCTTATCTTTTTAGTGCCAGTAATTTTCTTGTGAAGTTGGATAGATGCTATTCATGGAAAACCAGGTTCTCTGAAGAATTCAAGTTGAGGGTCACCCAAAGGGCAAGACAGAGGAGTACGGTGGGTGTGAGTAGACTGCAACTTGCTACAAAGGAGGAATTATTTAGAAATGCTTTGGTTTTGGAAAAGTAATGCTCTGGTCGCAAAGCAAGAACAAGGAACAACCACTACCCAGCCTGCACACTGCACTGGTAATTATGCAACATTCAGAGCGTGTAAGGAAGCCCCCCCAATATGTTGGAAGGATCTTAAATGACAAATTTATGGGAGGACATGCATATGATTTGGTAGGTCTCTGCCTGGGTGCTGAGCCATACTATAGGAGGGAGTTCATACTGTGAGATTGGGGATCTACTGGAGTAACAGAATTCCTCAGGAAAGGAGAGAAAGAGAAAGGAGATGGAGAGGCAGCATAGTACAGTGCTGCCTTTAAAACCAGAACACCTGGGTTCTAACTGTGTCTTTGACACACATTGGCTATGGGAACCTGGGCAAGACATTTAACCTTTTGGTTCTCTAAGAAACTCTCTAAGAATATATACTGCAGAGAAGATGGCAACGTGCAAGTGTGGGGAGAGTTTCCTCACTTGGGAGCTTCCTATACCAGTGAAATGTATAGTGGTTTGTAAGCATATATAAAATTTAGCAATGGATCTATTTGGAAAAGTTGGTCCTACAGTGACCATTCAGACATATATAATATAGAAGAACTACACATACCTACACACATACACAGTTTCTACATACTGTGTGTATGTCATACACACATATACAGAGTATAGACAGTTCATCCATATTTACATATATACACGTAAATTGTCATAGGGTGTGTGTGTGTGTGTGTGTGTTTAATTTTCCTGGATCTGTGCTCTTACTGGTATTGGAAACTCCTAGTGAGAAAACACCACCTATCATAGAAGATCAGCAACTTCTTTCAGACAGAAGAAGCCAACTCTTTTATTCCTTTTAATTGATTCTATAGCTACTCTCCACAAAGATTACCCCAAACCTTTTCTTCTCTCCTCAAATCACCCACAATTCCTCCTGTCCTCTCTCTCAGTTGAGGGTTTCATTTAATACGTTATTAAGAACGGACTATTCATAGTGAGCTCTCTCATCTTCCCTTCCCTATATGTCAAAATTTCTTGACATCATCCTTCCTTTTCTTCCCCTTTCTTCAGTCTCTGATGAAGAAGCAGCTGTTCCTATCAAATCCAACTTCTTTACCTGTCTCCATCATCGTTCTTATCTGATTCTTCCATCAAACAGTGCTCCCATCTCCCAGTTCTTTCCTTGCTCCCTATGGCTCACCTAAATTTCCACCATTCTGAAAAAAACATTCAACTGTACCATCCCAAGCCACCATCTTGTATCACTCCTCTTTTAGTTTCTTAGTTTTTCTAGGAAAAGCAGTCTTAGTGCCCAGGCCAAATCATATTGGGGAAATTTCCTAGGATTTCAAATATCCCAATAAGTACCTTTACTCCTCAATGATCTAGATACCCAGAGAGTATACAGAACTGAACTGGGAGCCAGCAGGAACTGTATTTGAATCCTTGCTCAGACACTGATTGACTGCAATGTGGGGCAGGTAATTTAATGTTTACCTCAGTTTCCCCATCTGTAAAACTGGATAGAGTCATTGTGAGCATTCCATAAGAAATCATATGTAAAGCATTCTGCCAACTTAGAAGTGAATATTAGTTACTATCATTATTGTTCCCATTTTTCTGAGTCTCTAAGTCTATAAGTTGTAGAAAAGGGAGGGAGGTTTCTCACTCTGAAGGTCCCCATTTCAGTCCCTGTACCTATCTTACCCTTAATACTAAAGTAATCCTCCACATAGTTGGTGCTATCACAGTGCTTCTTTGCTTGGTGGATAAACCCACAAGCAGAAAAGGAAGCAAGCCCCTCATGAGGCTGAACAGGTCAGCAACTGGGCTGCTGCACCCATGAAATATTAAAAGAAGCAA
This sequence comes from Antechinus flavipes, assembly GCF_016432865.1. NCBI lineage: Eukaryota > Metazoa > Chordata > Mammalia > Dasyuromorphia > Dasyuridae > Antechinus > Antechinus flavipes. Next base: position 274,806,423 of record NC_067402.1, on the reverse strand, counting down.
AGAAAGTTTTCTCGTAAATGCAGTGGATTCTGTGGGGAGCATTTTCAGCAAAACCCAGTTCAAAGCTACACAAGCTGTACTGATAGGGAAAATACAAGTATCCAGGATATTTTTTTCAGGTCCAGTGAATGAAGTGTGTTTTGTGCTTGTATACAAAATATTTCACCTAATTGCTTTAATTCAAAGAGATCTATGATATCATCTTTTTGGGTTCTCAATCCATCAATGCAGACCACCACTCCTCCACACTTTATTAAATCGATGGCCAGACAAGATCATAAGCAGTGATGGTATTGTCCCACTGATAATGGACCTCTCTGAACTTGGCTAACCCGATAGAGAATCAAGAAATGAGGGCACATAATATAGCTTGAACACCTGCTAAACCTCCCTGGGCTGTGGATTAGTCACCAGTAAATGACTGGAATAAATGGCTTCTAACGCTGAACCTGTGATCCTATGGAAACACATATTTTCTGAATGAATGGCCCCATATGCCAAGCCTTCCGGCTTGGGAGGATCTGCTCGGGTCCATGAAATGCTGACATATTCTTTGGTAGTCTAAGGTCCCCTCCATGTGATAAGACAGTACATAGGACTTGCATGGAGGAAGAGAAGACATAGTCTTTGGCAAGGGAATACTTGCAATACACACCCATGGCATCCTTGTTTCTTACATTTCCATTAAGGATCTGCCCATCTTAAAAAAAAGCCTTTGACTGTTTTACACTAAAAGGAAAGAAAGAAAGAAAAAGATGGCCCAACGGAAAGGCAAGAGGCTGATAATAGGAAAGCCCGAGTTTTGCACATCTGAGAAAGGCACAAGAGATCTGTCTGCCATTAGCATAATGGTTTCCGTGAATGGGAATTCAGCACTGATTAATTCTTGGGAAAAGACAGAGGAGCTGTCTCATGAGTCACATACCATTTTGTGACATTTGCTTCCCTTTGCCTAGCCAAAGAAAAAGTACCTATCATGGGGTTTGCTCTAAGTAATCACTGTCCACAATATCATTTCCAATGACATTTCCAGTATGAAGGGCAGTCATATATAATCAGAAAAACACTGAAGAACGAGAAAGCAAATGGAGAACATGTGGATTCTGAAAAGGGACCAGTCCTTGTCTTCGGGTTTGACAGAAGTTGAATTTCTAAAAAGATGTGTTTTGGCCTCCATGACCACACGTTATTATTATGTATGGTTTTATTAGTGCCATCATTTCTATGTCAATCTCATCCACTTTGAAGACAGACATACCAGACACTATTGACAAGTCAAGCAAAAAGTATTCCTAATTATAATAACCCAACAGAGTATTTATTGCTGGTGGCTTGCTTCCAATGCCTCTATACTAACCTCATAAGAGAATGAGAAGCAGAATGGCATAGGGAATATGCAATCAGCCTCAAAACCAAGAAGAAATGAGTTCACGTCTCGCCTTTGACACTCATTGATTATAGGACCCTGACCTGATACCAACGACTCATCTGGGAGGAATCATCTAATCCAAGGAGCTCAATTAATTGACAAGTTTAGTAAAATAGATAGAGACACGTCTTTGGGGTCAGAAGGATTTGAGTTAGGGTCCCCCTGCTGACATACATTGGGGCACGCTTTCTGGGACAAGTGCCTCTCAGAACCTCAGACAGCTCTCTAAGATGAGAAGTTGCAGGGCTGGAGTCGATTGGCATTAATAAGGAATCTTCTTGCCAAGACATCTCCACACTGATAAAATGACATATATTATTGTCTCCTTCCCCCTTTCTTACACACAAAACTTCAATTAACTGAAAGTTATCAATGATTTCCTCAGTTGCTAAATTCATTGAGTTTTTCTCAAGCTTTCCCATCTTGTTTTTTAGTGAGTCAACCTCATCTTTTTTTTTTTTTTTTTTTTTTTTGGACAATCTCTACTCCTCTGGCTTCAGCAACAATGATTATCTCTTCCAGGGGGGAGATTCCCAGATCTGCCTCCACTCCCTGGAGACTCATTCTAACATTTCCAACTTCTGACTGGACAGGGGTACCTGTTTCTCCCATTAGACCATTCAAATGTGTCTCGTACTCAAGTCGTTCTTACAAATCATTTCTTCCTTCCCTTATTTCTGCCGATGGCATCTTCTCCATCACCCTCACTTGCTCACTCAGTCAGCTTAGTGCCTTCCCTCTCCTTCACCCCAGTTTCTAATTACTTGTCAAGCACTACTGATCCTACCACTATACTATCACTTGAAGCTATCCTTTTTTCTTTTAAAAGGGAAAGGAATAAGCATTTATATAGCACCAACTGCAAGCATTATGTTAAGTTCTTTAAAAGGTAACTACAGTTAGATTTTCCACATTATAGAGATTAGGGGCATGATACTCTCATGATCTGGAAAATTCACACAATATTTTTTGGCCCTTCATACCAGAGAAGAAGTCTGAATTTTTCCTTTTCTTTTGTGGGTTATTTACAACAGCTTACTGTAAAATTTGAGTAGACTTTATCATACCATACGTAAATTTGATGCATTTCTGAGTTTCAAACATTTTCTGTTTCCTGCTAGCCTTCCTACCACTTCTCCAGCTTCTGTAAGATTCCTCCCAAATTCTCATTTAATTTCTTATGTGGTCGTGTGACATATCAGAACCTTGATTGGGAAAGTTGTGATGTGGAAGGGATAACTGTGCTGCTGGTGTCTGAAAGTGCTCAGAGGACCTTGGTTTCAATTGGACCTTGAATGGCATGTGCCCTGGGGGATTTTTGGTGAGTTTCTTCTCCATGAGAAGACAGGGAATGGGGCAGGATAAATAAAATGATTTCTGGGCTCCTTAGCAGTCCCACTCCTATGATCCTATCATCTCTGGGTTTCAGTTTCCTCCATATATAATGGAAAGGTTCGATTCAATGACTTCTGAAGCCCAGCTCTAGCATCTTATGAAACTTTGCTTATGTTATGAGATAACATGAGATTATATCTTTGTTTTTCTTTTTAGATCATAAAAAATATCACCAAAGATCTACTTAGCATCCCATTCATGACAAAATTATAACTTACCTTATGGTTTTATTTTACAAAGATTCCTCAAGTTGCTTTAATTTTGTCTGCTTCAGTTTCTTGAACTGTAAAGGGGGGAAATAATAGCTCCTATCACCCCCCTTCCCCAAGTTGTAAGGGTCAAATGAGATAATATTTATAAAACTCTAAGCATAGTGCCTGTCACATAGTAAGTGCTTAACTAATGATTGTTTTCTTCCTACTTTCTCTGTCCTATAACAACAGCATGAATAACTAGCCTTTATATGGTATTTCACATATATTATTTCATTTTTGTCTTCACAACAACCCTGGGAAGTAGGTACTAGTATTATTCCCATTTCAGAGATGAAACTAACCCCTTGCCTTTTCTTACTCACCTCCCTCTGGCAGAGCTGAGATACCTGCCAGTCCAAAGCTGAAAAGGATAAGACCCTAAGTCTTGTCTAAGTCTTGCTTATTGTATTTAAGAAATGAAGATCAAAGACTTTGAGTGATCTTCAATGGTGGTCAAGGGAGGCTCTACATTATGAAAAGAATTAAATAATAGGTTATTTTCTTTTTTATTTCACTTGGTTTGGCAAAAGGCAACCATTTAAGGCTTCGGAACAGAGGAATAAGACCATCAGATCCACACACAAGAATGCTGATATCATGAAGGACATTGTTGTTTGCCCTTCATTCTTGAGGGAGATCAGGCCATCAGAGAGGTGCAGATGAATTGGATTTAAATGAGGGAGGGCTGGACAAGGTCACCTGCCTCAAGATGTATCAGAATGCCCAAAGACTGGGCCAGTAGTTCAGATCAGTTAGAATGGAAGTTTATAGTAGGGTAATGGCTTGGAGAGAAAGGAAAAGGACAGCAGAAAATTTTTCCGAGATAGGACTAACAGGATTTAGTGATGGGAAGTGGAGGTAAACCAATTAATGTAATCTAATTTCCCAAAACTCAAGTTTCTATCTTCCTGGTAACCTATACCATATTGCCTCTTCTTCATTCAGATCAAACCCATTTCCTCAGTGGAAGAGTGGTGCAGGATCTCTAAGGTCCTTCTCAGTTCCAGAGACATGACCCTGTGACCATTACACATTTTCAGAGACTGTTTTTCTCTTTAAAGGAAGTCATACAAAACTTAGCAGATTTGGGGGAGAAGATCCCAGGGATGTTGTAGATAATATCATTTGCTGTTGATGGAGAAAGAGACTCTGAAACAATGACCCCAGCAAAGATGTGGGGAGAGTGAAGCATCCTCTCCACCCATTTATCAGCTTCATTTTCTGGATAGTACACTAGAGCTTTAGAAAACATGAAATTCAAGTGAGACATCAGGTGGCAATCTGCATGTTAATTAGAATCAAGAAGATTTAATAGCAACTATTATTATGAGTCTCAGAAATCTCAAGATTAGCAACTGAGACATGACCAGATTTTAAATGAAAAGTGATAAAAATTTCAGGGTTTTTGCTGTTTTTTTTTTTTTTCCTTTAGAAAAAAACACTCCCAGTTGATCTCTAAGTTGAAAATTAAGCTTCCCTTGATTCTCATTATCAACTCCTGGCGACTTAACAAGTTGAGGCAATAAGCACATTGGCTTAGGATCCTTTGGTCCTTGCTCTGCTTACAAGCTTGTGGTAGCCATGACATCTGACTAGTATGTCAAGGTCTTTGTCTTTCCACCAAGGCGGTGATATCCTGGGTACCTTATCCTCAACTGAGTGCTTTGCTTCACTTCCTTTGCTTGTTTCCTTGCCTTCCCCCCTTCCTCCCTTCTTTCCCTTCCTCTCTCTTCCTTCTTTCCTTCCTCCCTCCCCCCTTCCCTTTTTTTCTTCCTGCCTTCCTTTTTTCCTGCCTTATTACCTCCTTCCCCTCCTTCCCTTCCTTTTCATTCTTCCTTCCTTCCTGCTTCCCTCCCTTCTTTCTTTCTTACCTCCTTCCCTTTCTTCCCTTATTCTCATCTTCCCTCCCTCCCTCCATTCTTTCCTTCAGGGATGATGGGCCCATCTCTGAAGGGATCCTGTCTGTGTGTAAGGGAGGGTTATGAAACAGGCCATGAGGCAGATGGGAGACAGATGGTGGAAGGATGCAAACAGCAGGCTGATGAAGAGAATGAACTGATTGATGCACTATAGGACCTTAGCCTGAGAGTTGGGAGGGCCTTCAGAAGCTGTCTCATTTTACAGAAAGGCCAAGAGAGAGTTATCAGTTCAGGATCCTAGATCTGTACCTACACAGGATCTCAGAGGCTGGCAACACTACTTCTCTTATTTTTGCTGAGAAGGAAATGGTGACCCAGAAAGAGGGAGCAACTTAGGATCTTAAATCTGGAATTGAAAGAGATCTTGGAGGCCCTTGAAGCCAGCTCCTTTGTTTTATAGATGAGTAAACTGAGGCTCAGGAAGAAGAATCAATTTAAGATCCTAGACCAAGATTAGGTGTTCTTTCCCTGTTTTGTGTTATGGCTTCCCTTGGAAGTATCTGATGAAGTCTAGACACCCCTTCTCATGGTTTTAAATGCACAAAATAGCATATTAAGGATTACAAAGTGACCTGTGGCACCGACATACAGTTTTCTACTAAAAACCAAGTTCACAGATTCTTCTAAAATAAAAAATTTAATCAACTCCCTTGTTTTAATATGAGAAAATGGAGGCCCCCCAGGTCAATGACTTGTGGGTAACAAGGAAACTGACTCAGAGAGAATACTCAGATGAGAAACCCAAATCCACATCGGGATGGGGTCTGGGCAAACTGCCTCATTTTACTGACAAAGAACTTGATGTTTTCAAGTTTAATCAACCTGCCCTAAGTCCATCAGTAGAATTTGAACCCCAGGCCTCTGAGCACACTCTGCTGACAGGGCCACACTGCCTCAGGATTCTGTTCTGAATGCAGGAAAGTTAAAGATTCAAAGCACAATAGTCCCAGCTCATTCAAAGTGGGTCTCCCAAGTGTGATGGTGAGTACCTGTATCCCTGATCACTGAGGAGGGGGTTGAGACTGGTGGATGAAGCACTTGAGCTTGAGAGTTCTCAGCGGCAGGGGGGATTGTCTACACTGAATCACACTAATATGGTGAGACTCTCGGTGTAGGAGGCCACCAGGCCGTCCAAGAAAGGGTAAATAGACCCAAGTCAGAAAGGGTCAGGTCTAGGTTCCCAGTTTGATCAATAGTAGCATCAGGCTCACAACTGGCTGCTGTAATTCCAGCCTGGACAGTGCAGAGAGAGTCCATCTCAAAAAAAATCATTTTTAATAAAAATTTAAAAGTTGAACTAGTCTTCATCCTGTCCACTCTCCCACCCCACAAAGCTCTAGGGGAGGGAAAGGCTCTACCCATGCTCAGGGAGATGCTTTTAACCAGAAACACTCACTGATGGATCCTTTGCTGACTGAAAGGGGCAGTGTAGCAGTCATTTTCCTCCAGGTCTGGCAGTGTCTCCTTGTCCAGTCTCATAGGCTTTCTAGGTAACCATCCTCGAAACCTGCTTATTTGTTTATCGATCCTGTGGTAGATGGGAAGCAAGATCAGACAGGAAAAGTCCATCAGCATTGCCCTGGGATTCCTCAGTGAAGTCATAGAGGCTCAGACAGACTCTATCTGAAACATAAACATCCCACCCATATTCCCTGAGGATGAGCCAAGGCACTGAGAGCCGGCTTTGAACACCAGCCCTTCTAATGGGCAACTTGTGATTCCACTTACATAGAACCTGAGACTTTTCATGGCACACAGCCGGAAGCAATCTCATTTTCTGTTTGGAATCTCCCCATGTTCCCATTCTGTGGGCATCTCTCATGAAAACGGAGCATGGGAAATTAATGGCCTACCGGGGAGAGGACAATAACCATAAAATAATTGGGGGTACAGCATGTGCAATAGAATACTACAACACTAGGGTGTCCTGGCCATGAAACGTCACAGCAGCTCAGGGTCTTGTCAACATGATGTTGTGGCAATGGCATAGAATGGCAGCAAAATGTCATATTAATGGAATATTAGAACAGCAGAATATCACGTCATATTAGAATGTTGTGGCAGTACAATGTTATGGCTGAATGGCACGGCAAATGGAATGGCATGGAAGTAAAATGTCGTGGCATTGGATAGCATGCTGGCAAAATGGGATGGTGACAGGATGTCATGTCAATGGAACATTGTTGCAATAAAATGTCGCCATGGGAAATTATAGCTGTAAAGTGTAATAGCAGTAGACTGTCATGGCGGCGGACCATCACGGCAGTGGACCATCATGGCGGCGGACCGTCATGGCGGCAGACCATCATGGCAGCAGAGTGTTGTGACAGTAGAATACCGTGACAAATCATATGGAGCAAACAAATTCCTTCCTTCATTAGAATTCACTAGAAGCTACTACCCCATATTGACTTATGTGTCCCAATTGGTCCATTAGCAGATAGAACTTGTGCATTTATTTTAACATCCTTCTTTTTGAGCTGAGACTGCAGATCTCATGGAGCCAGGCTATGTTATAAGTTTGGACATCCTTGTGGGCAAAAATGTATTAACTGATGCTCTTCTTCCAGAAAAAATAAACATGTCCTTCAAATGAACTCCTAGCCAAGGATTGTGGGTCCCTTGGGAGGATGAGCCTTGGATTGTGCTTACTCGGCACCAAAGCAAAGGGACCTCCCAAAGAGGACAAAGATTTAGTGCACAGGAGAGCCGCCAGGCAGGCTTTGTTCCCCACCAGGAGCATCTGATTATTGTCCTTCCTTTCTTTGCTCTTTTGGCCCACGACACTATAAGGACAAAGTCAGCTTTAAAGTGCCATGATTCTAAATTATGTCTGTACAAAAGCCACTAGAATAACTGACAAATCACCATTGGCCTTTTTATTCTAAGGATAATAACTCCTATCACATGTCCTGTGCTTTTCTTTTCCAAGCCTCTTTTTCCCCTTATTTGATCAAATAGTCCTAATGTGAGGAAGGCGTTATTCCCATTTAACAGAAAGTCAATCAACAGTCAAAGCATTTATTCAGAGCTTGCTATGTGGCAGTCATTGTGCTAAGTAAGATAGAGGATCATAAGCTCATTGACCAAGGAACGTTCAAAACTATCTAGCTCGGCCTCAGAATTCTACAGCAGATTAAACTAAGGCTCAGAAAAGGAAAGTATCACTGGATACACTATGTGTTATAAAGGACCCCAAGGCTCATGATTCCAATTTCCCCATCTCAGAGATGAGAAAACCGAGTCTGAGATGTCAAATCACTTCCTGGGGTCACACAGCTCTGTTGTCTTCCTGACCCCAGGACCCAACACGGCTTCTTCCACTGCAGTCTGCTGCCCAAGAAGCACACAAACTTTTGGAAAGCAGAGACTGTGTCATTTTTGCCTTAGCATCCCCAGCTCCCCACAAAGTGCTTTGCACATGATGGTCAGTTGCTTTTGGGGTTTCATTGATTAGGACTTGAAGTCAAATAGAGCTAGTTCTGGAATCAGTCAGTGGTAGAAAGGAAATCTCCTGGACCTTTTCTTCATCTCTAGAGATTAAATGATAATTTCTTTTGTGAAGATTAGCCAAGGAAAGAACAAAAAAAGTGAGGGGGCTACAGAAGGTAAAATCACATCAAGGAGAAAAGCCAAGTGTAGTGACTTATTCCCGAGCTTGTCTTAGTGTTTTTCACCTATTTGGCACACTAATGGACATGACATTTAGTTATACAGCAGTGCACCCTCCCCCCAACTCAAACCAAGCCCACAATGTTGGACTCATCTTAGACTGATCCCTGTTCTCAGATCTGCACCTAGTCTTGGTCTTGACCATCATCAGCCCCGATCCCAACCTCATCAATGATTTGGGTCTCCCTCCTGGCCCCACTTGGCCTTGTTGATAACTTAGTCCAATGTCCTTTTGTAACAAATGTGGAAACTGAGAACTAAGGAGATAGAATCAAGAAATCAGTGGAGAAGTGATTTTGAAAAACTACCTACTATGTGCCAGACATTGTGTGGAAATGATGTCTGTCACATGATGAGAGCTCTTGTGGAAAAAGAAATGGGAAATGTGACTGATTAGTTGCTCAGAATGAGTCAAATGTAAGATGTGGCAGCCAAAAAAACTTGGAATATCTTAAATTTAAAAGCAGCTGAGCAGCACAGTGGATAGAGTTCTAGGCTTGGGGTCAGAAAGATCTGAGTTCAAATCCATCCTTAGACATTTACTAACTGGGTGAGCCTGGGCAAGTCAATTAATCCTATTTGCTATAGTTTCACCATCTATAAAATGGGTAGAAGAAGCAAACTCCAGTATATTTGCCAAGAAAACCTCACGAAGGGTCAGACTGAATAGCAACAAATTTTAAGTCTCAAAGATAATGATGATTGTAGTGATGATGATGATGGCAATGATGCTGCAGATGACAGTAGCTGACATTTACCTAGTACTTTAAATATTAAAAGTACTTTAGATATATTACCTCATGTAATATAATAATAGCTAACATGTATAGATTGCATTAAGATTTGCAAGGCACCTTACATATGTTATCCTCATTTGATCCAGCAATCCCAGAAAGTAGGTACTATTATTATCCCCATTTTATGATTTAGGTAACAGAGGCTGAGTTAACTGGTTAAGGAATGATTAAGGTAACTGAGATTAAGGTCACACAACTAGTGAGTGTTTAACACAGAATTTTAATTCAGATCTTCCTAACTCCAGATCAGGTACATTATGCCCTGTTCCATCAAAGTACTCTACAAATAGTAACACAGGCATTATTACATATATATTCTAAGTGAGTGAATGAGACAGAAAGGCCGAATGGCTTGTCAAAGATCAAATAATTAGCATTAGGAGAAGCAAGATTCGAATCCAAGTTTTTGTTCCCAATCCATCGCTCTCTTCACCAAACCAAACTTCCATCGAGACACAACTTTTAGAATAATGAGTTAATTACTTTGATACTTCACCATGGCCAGACCATATCCAGACAATTTGTTTAGTTTTGGGTGCGAACTTATAAGAATATCATTGATAAGCCTAAATGCATTTTGAGAAGGCCAAATGAGATGGTCCGAGGTCCCAGGAGTATGACAGAAGAAGACTTAATTCCTTGAAGGAATTATTGGGAAAAGAGAAGACTTGAAGACAAGTAAAGGGTCTTCAAATATATGAAAGCAGGTCATGGGAAGAAGGATCAGCTTTGATTTCTTTGTCTCTAGAAGACAGGATTAAGTGCAGTGGATGAAGGCTACAGAGGATCATACTATTTTTTTAAGGGAAGACTTTTTAATGATGAGAGCTCCAAATGCAGAACAGGCTGCTTTTAGGGATGGGGCAGGATCTTTCATTGCCCATCACCAATCAGTGGTTGAATAGCCAATCAATCATTATCAAAGACTAAATGCTTATTAAGTGACCACTTGTGGAGGATGTTTTCTAAGGGACCTCTGTTCTAGCCTTTGAGGCCCCTTCCAAGCAGGTGAATTTGTAACTTACCTAAGGTCACACAACTAAATTAGTGGCTCAACCATAACAAAAGCAATGGCAGAAGGGAGGAAGGGACTTTGTCATTCTTTTCATTCAGCTGTATGCTCCTTGAGAGAGAGGGGACTGCTTTTTGCCTCTTCTTGTATCTCCAGTGCTCAGTATAGTTCAGGCATATAGTTAATGCTTAGGAAATATTTACCGATTGAATCAATAGGTAAATGCCTATAGACCATTAGAATAAAAGCATCTTGGAATCAAAGATTATTTTATTCTTTGTATTTTTAAACTCCAGTGCCTATAACACGAGGCCTTTGATTTCACTGGAACAGGCAAATTGCCTCTACCAAAGTACACTGAGATATATTTTGCAATTTCCACAGAGAATTGCCCGGCAGCGCCTTTCTAAAGACTTTCAAAATGCACAGGTCATCAATTCTTTCTCCATCATTTAAAGGATAATAGGAACTAATTTTTTATATTTTTCATATTCAGAGCTAATAGATTTCTAATCACTACTGCCCCAGGCTCAGGGATCTTCATTCTAAAAAGATAAATATATCGTAGGGAAAAAAAAAAAACATAACAAAGGTGAGACAGTATGCAATAGGGAGAATTATGGACTAGCTCTGAGGGGAGTCTTGGTTTGGAGCCAAGCTTCAGGACTTGCTGGTGATGTAACCATATTACTTAAATTGGGCATATTACTTAAATTTTTGAAAATGACATTTCCTCCATCACAGGCTAGTTGGACAAATCAAATGAGATAATGTAGATAAAATGCTTTGCCAATCCGAAAGCCCTAGAAATGTCAGCTATTATTACCATTAGCTCACATGCCATCTTCTTCATGAACCTTTTTCTGATTCCCCTCAAATCATGTGGAATGAGCCAAGAGGAAGCCTGTGCTCTGCCCTTCTAATGCTTATAAAAATAATTAATTAACAATCATTTATCAAGCACCTACTATGTGCTTAAATGAAGCAGTCCCTGCCTTCGGAGAGTTTACATATATAAAGTGGCTCATCAAGTAGTCCTAAACAATTCTTCACCTTACAAAGTGAAAACACAGGAAAACTCATGAAAAACATTGGAACATTTGCCTAAAACACTCATTTAAAATATAGCAACAGCAGCTAGTGACATCTTGTCCTTTCTGATATATTCAATCTATATTCTGAATAATATATTAGTATGCAGATTTTTCATCATATCTGAATTCAAGATCATGGTAGGAATGAAAACGAATTATGGAACCAGGACTCCATATCTGTTGTCTTTTGGTTTGTAACTATTGGTTCATTAGCAAGGGAACTTCCTGGCGTAAAGCCTTTTCAAGTTTTGTAGGATCTGGAGCATGTTTCTAATGGGGAATATGAAATCTCCTTCCCTAGAGATTATTTAAAAAGGGCAACATGACTGTTACAGATCCTGCCTCACATGCCCACTGCCTGTGTGACCTTGGACAAGTCACTTCTCCTAGGCTTCAGAAGAAGGGTAGGATTTTATAGGTCACTGCCAGCTCTGGCCCAGTTATCTTAGGACCCTATTCATTTACAAGCGGTGTGACTTCTGTACCTATAAAAATGTGGAAGCTGGATTCTGATCTCAGTTCCTTTCCAATTCTGGCTCTCTGATGCTCCTTTTTCCTAATTCTGGAACAGTTTTGTCTGAAAGGAAGGGGATGCTATACATGACTTCTCAAAGTTCTTTCTAGCTCCCAAATTTTAAGTTCTGATGCGAAAAGATTAACCTGATTCCACTCTCTTTCCCATTCAAAATCCTCCTAAAGCGCTAATTTGGCCATTAAAAGAGAACGTACTCATCTAGTTACAGCTGAGGAAGACTCTACTATGCTAATTTTGCTCTCAATGAAATTTTGCCTTTAATTGCCATGGGAAAAATGAGGGGTTAATTTTTAGTGTACAGTGCCCCCAAATCTTAATACTGAAACCTAAAATGGTAGACTTTTGGGGATATCTTGTACATTCCCTGCCTCCCTCATCTCCTTTGTGAGAATCCTAGTCCAAGCTAGGATGGACATAATAGGTGACCCCCTATGTAAGAGTTGGAGGCTTTACAGCTTATTAGAGAGGACACACCAATGGAAGTGAGAAATATATTATTGTCTTGGCTTGATCATTAGCTATCTGTGGGTCATTGACACTTTCTGGGGCTCTGTTCCCTCGGCTTTAAGTTCTACTGGATTCTAGTTCTACGGCTGGAAGGGAAAATGGGTAATCCAAGCCCCATCACTTTACAGATGAGGGAACTTCCAAGGAAAGCTATGGAGGCATTATTTGGATGGCTTTCTGAAAGCATATTCAGAGGGGAAAGTCAGTCTCAACAAGAATGAACCTTTGCCAGGTCTAGAAAGTTTATTGTTGGTAATTTTAACACCAGCAAAGTTTTGATTAACATTATTAAAAGCAACAAACTGTAATCAGGAGAGAAATAATTCCTATTTTATAATACAATATGGATTTGCATTCAGAAGACTTGCCATCACAAAAATAAATTTCTTCCCCGCTAAATCCCAGACCTATAATGTAATGAAGACTATATTCTTATGATTTACAGATTAAACACCTAGTGGAAGTACTCATTTGAAAATCCCTTAGATACTATCAAGTTCAAAAAAAGAAAATAAAAAAATCTCATCTTCTGATGAACATTTTAAAATAAGTGGTTCTTCTTTAAATATTGCTTTCAATGATAGATTTAGGATAAAAGCAGAAATATTAACTAGGGTGAGGCTAACAGGGCTTTGTCCCAGAGTGTCTAAATTCGGAGTAGAGACACTTAAGACAGACAACTTCCAGATCAGTAGAAGTTACTTTAGTAAACTAATTACCCTACCCATTTATTTGACTTGAGTAAATTAGCATGTTATTTTTCACATGGTGAATTACAGAATTCATTTGAGGGCAGCAGCATGCTGCTTGTCCCAAGGACCAAAATGGCTAGTGATGGCTCTGAACCAAAGTTTTGGTACTTGTGATACTTTGGAAAGGTTACTCCATCTCATTTTTCTTATCTATAAAATGGGAGGACAGACTGTAAGATCATGGAGATCCTCTCAGCTCTCGATCTATAATCCTATGATTCAGTATTAGTTCTAGGCTGAAAGATGACCGAAAACACTCCAGTATTTTCAATGTTAAATTCTTCCATGTTACAAAAGAAGGATTTTCTATAGAACAACACAGAGAGAAAATGGCAGGCTGCTGAGCTGTGTCTGGTTTTGACCTCTGCCCAGATGGAGACTATTTTGACCTTAAGTACTAGCATCATTAATCAAACGTCATGATAGTCTAGAGACTAGCCAGCTACCAAGTAGAGAAGAGCAGCCCAAAGTAGTTCACTGATATTTCTTAGAGATCTTGGTGAAAAGCACATGGACAGGCAGTCAGTCAACAAACGCTGACCAGGTACTTCTGATGGGCTGAGATTACACTGTGGGGAGATACAGAAAGAAGAAAAAATTTCTGTCTTTTAGGGCTGTCCCACTAAGGGATTGATGCAATGATTCTAGCTTATGTGTTTATGGAATCTGCTGGAGACAAAACACATTCTCATATTTTGGTGGTTTATATAAAAGAGGAGCAGTGTAGTTTAGTGAGTAGGGGATTACTTATACAACTTTGGTCAATCTCTCCCTTTTTCTAGGACTCGGTTTTCTTCTCTATAAAATGGGGAAGTTGGACTTAATGGCCTTGGAAGTCCCTTACAACTCTGAATGGAGGACTTTATGATCTCATGTGATCCTTATTCATTATCTCCATTTTGCAAATGAGAAAACTAGGGTTTGGGCAAAGTAGCACAGTTGAGGCATGAAGGCTGGTCTTTTGAGCCCTGAGTCTAGCTCTCTTTTGATTACATCATGTCATCATTTGTGCTGTTTTTAAATGCTTTGATATTTCATTTACCCTTCACCACCACAGATCAGAAGCCCTCTACATCTTGCAGATGGACTTTGAAAGGTCTGGCTGAACATTTCCTGTGGTTGATTTGGTGATGAGTCTCTAGAACTTGGCTAAGCTGCTCTGAAGATAATATCCCGCAATGGGCCCATATTGGAAGGCTTCCCAGTCATAAGATCATGGGACAGACTGGGAGGGGACTTCAGAGGCCAGCTGGACCACCCCCCTCATTTTATAGAGGGGGAGACTCAGGTTCAGGAAGAAGTGACTTTTCTAAGGTACCAATAGTCAAGTATCAAAGGCATGATTCCAATACCAGTCATAAACATTTATTATTACCGACTGCTTGCTGGGCATTGGGCTATGCATCAGTATGAATCCAGAATCAACTTTTATCACCATAAGCTTTTGCATTGCTCTCACAGTCTCTGAAAACCCAAGGGCTCCTCTCCTCCCTACCACACAGACTCAATTAGTACACAAAAATGACGCGGGCACGATTTGGGAAACTACTCCTTTCAGCCAGGCCAAAGAAAGGGAGATACCGTAGGGTCATGTTTTCAACTTCCAGTTTGGATATATGATAAAGTCGAAGGAATTATAGAAGGTATTTAGCTTCAATAACTCTACAGAGCCGTAAGTGAAACCAGCTGGTACTGATCACAGTCAGATATATGTGGGACTGGGTTTCTTTTTCCTTTCCTTTGGGCCAAATCCTCCCAGACCCCAACTACTCCTTGGATGCAAAGTCCAGGTCAACAGGCAACTGTTTTAGGCACAAAGAAGTAACTTGTTGAATAATCAAAGGTTTTTGGAAATATAGCAATTTGTTTTCTAGACAAGAAGAAATCTGCAATTTAAAAAAATTAGGGTGTAAGAGGGAGACAATTTCTCTATTTAGTCACTAGTCAAGGTGTAAGTTATTTGTTTAAACTAAATAAAGAGGAGAGGAGAAAACTGCCTCAGATAAGATAGAAGAAAGAACACTAGTTCTGAAGTCGGGGTTAGTATTCAAATCCCACCTCTGACACATGTGCAGGTCACGCTGGGCTACAGCTTCCTCCTCTACAAGATGAAAGGGTTGGAGACTACAATAACACACACACACACACACACACACACACACACACACACACATACTTACACACATATTCTATATATACACACACATACATCCCATATATCCATGTACATCTACAAATATTTCATATGGGTACATATGCACACATATCCAACATACATCTATAGTTCCTACATGTACATATGTATCTGTGTCTATATGTACACATATATTCTATGTATATATAAGCCTATGCTATATATATATATATATATATATATATATATATATATGTATGTATACACACACACAAATATATGTGTGTATGTGTGTGTGTGTTTATATGCTCTGAGGTGCCTTCTAGCTTAAGATATGTAACAATAGATACATATTCTAGATATAAATTCTAATTCAACATGATTTTGGTTCCCTTTTGGGCCCGAGTTTCTCTATCTACAAAAGAAGGGGCTGCTTTAGAGAACTGCTAGAGTCCTCTCCACCTTGAGATCTACAATCCAAGTATTCCATTGGTAGGTTTTCATGGGAATTATTTGACAAAAAGAATGGTTAGAAATCTCAAATTATGATGAGGAATCATATTGTTTCATACATTTCAGTTCTGTTTTTATGATAATAATAAAAACAATAATAGTGCTTTAAGATTTACAAAGCACTTAAATTTTCTCACAACAACCCTAGGAGATAGCTGCTATTATTATCCCTCTTTTACAGATAAAGAAATGGAGGTGGAGATAGGTATCTATGGGTCACAAAACTAGAAAGTTTCTGAGGCTAGATCTGAATTCAGGTCTTCCTGACTACAGCTTTGCAGACCATTTCCATGGTTAAATATGAAGTTTTATGAATAAAAATATATTTAAAATTGTAATTTAGATGATAAAATACATGACAAGGTATGCTTCATTCACCAAATACTAAGCATTTTGTCCATGTGAGCACTGCCTAAAGTACTGGATAAGAGACAAAAATAAGACAAGATTTTTTTCCCCAGAATTCTCTACAAGTTCACAGGCAGCATTCATGTATAATGTAGTTATGAATGAGGTCCCTCTCAACTCTAGGATTGTGGGATAGCATTTGGATTTGGCCTTGAAGGCATGTAAAGTAATATAAGGTAGGATATCAACAGAAATGGGGAAGGGAGAGAGTTCAAGGAACAAAAAAGAGAGTGGGCAGAACCTTAGGGGATAATAAGCCATTTAAAAAAATCTAATATATAGTGAGGAATCAAGTCAGGTATTGGATAGGTTGGAAATGGTGTGACAATGGAGGTGGGGGACTCATTAGGAGATTAATCTAGGAAAAGTCCATTAGAATGTAAACAATTTGAGGGCAGACCTTTGTATCCCATCTCCAGGACCTAGTACAACGCCCCCACATGGCAGGTACTTAACAAATGCTTATTAATCAATCAATTGATTATAAGGGCTTGCATGAGAGTGGTATTAAGGACAAAAAAAAAAAAAAGAAAAAATTGTCAAGTCTTAGCAAGTGATTCGCTATAGGGGAAGAAAGTGATTTTTAAAATTCCTGTCATCTCTAGGAGAAAATAAAATAGAAGTCTCCTCTTTTTGGCATTTAAGACCTTCTATTGCATAGTAGCTCCCTCTTCCTGCTTTTTCTTATTTTTTAATGTACATTTCATTTCTGCCACATTGTTTTGGCCATTGAACATTTGAGCCCTTGTACATGTGATTTCCCATGCTTGGAATGAACTTCCCTTTCGCCTCTACCTTGGAGAGCTCCTAGATTCCTGAAAGTAGGAGATCTGGGCAGTCCCGACCCCAAGTATTAGTATATTCCTCCTCTTACAATTACTTTGCATGTAATTTCATATTCACCAGCCTGCATATGAATTGTATTATCCCCAATAGAATAGAAGGTTCTTGAGGGCAGGAATGGTTTCATTTTTTTGTTTGCATCTCCAGTGCCTGGCATAGAGCAGGCGAGACATTCTAAGGTGCTTCATAAAGAGGGTCGTTGTAGGATCTAATGAAATAGCACATGTAAAAATGCTTTGGAAAAATTAAAGCATTTTACATATCAAATTGTCATGGGGCAGCCAGGTGGCCTATAGCAAATTGGATCTGAAGTCAGAAAGTTTCAAATTTAAATGCAGCCCTGACCTTGAGTGGACCACTTAAACTCTATTTGCCTCAGTTTCCTAATCTGTAAATTGGAATAAATAGTATCTCTCTTCCAGGGGTGTTTTGAGAATCAAACAAGATAACTGTAAAGCATTTAAGATAGTACCTGGTGCAAAATAAAGACTATACAAATATTCTTTGTTGTTATTTTAAAAAATCTGGTTAGAATGAAAAAATTAAAAGAAATCAGCTTGAGAGAGTGGCAATATCTGCCCTATTATAAAGAGATTGAACGGGAGAATTTTTAATCTTATGATGGCGTAGAAAAGGCAAGTCACGATATTCACACCAAGTCTCTCTCCTGAGGGACACTACTTGAAACCGATAAAAACAGACAAATCCAAGGGGAGGAGGATAGTTATAAGTGTGGCTTCAAAATAAGCTCTTTGTTGAATGATTATTTTTCTTTTCAATTTTTAAATAGTTACTTTTAGTGTTACAAAGACCCACAGTCACAGTGACTCCAGCAGGTACTAAGTTCCATTCTATCAGAAACCAGGACATGCTGGACTGATAATGGCTGGAGAGATTGGGTTAGATTTCTTTCCTTTCCTTTGATCCAATTTTCCCTTCATTGTCATTTGGAGACACTAAGGATCTGCTTTTTAGCTCTCTCTGGTTGGACAATGTTATTGCTTCAGTGACTGAGAATAAAGAGTTAATAACCACAGACTTACTTTACACTGTGTGTGTGTGTGTGTGTGTGTGTGTTCATGGTATCGCTTCCTTTCTGTTTATTTCTGGGGAAGACAGCTTCACACCCCTTCTCTCCCCCCATCCTATCCCATTCCAGGCTAACTCTTTTCTACCTGTGTTGCTAATCTCATTTACTCCTCCTTAGAATTTATTCTATGGATTATCCCCTTTCTCTAAGCCTGAGTTTCTCCCTCTCTCCAGGTTCCTTTTCCTTTGCCTACAAAGAAGCTCAATTTTTCCCCAGAATAAACTCACTTTTTACAATCCTAAGACTAGAATATTCTTGTTTTTTTTTTTTTGTTCCTTTTCTTTATTGCCAAATTTCTGGGGAAAACTGTCTACACTCCTTATTCCTCAATATCCAGTCACTCCTTAGACAGAGACAGGGACTGAACCTTGATTTCATTGGTGTTAAAAGAACTCCCAGGTGAGGAAACTCATTTTACCAGTGGATGGCAGCACCAAGTTGTATCTTGAGAGTAGCCTGGGGATTCTGAGAGAATGTGTCTTTGCCAGGGTCACCCAGCAAGCGGATGTCAAAGGCAGAATTTAAAACTCCTCTTTTCTAGCTCAGCTTTTAATCTGCTGTGACATACTGATTATACAAATTATTTCTAGTAGGTATAGGAACATTATTTTATGTATTTATTTATTTTTGGTATTTAAGTTTAAAATTCAACATTTAAAAAAATATATGTTTACATATATACACATATAGCACGTACATGTATACATGTGTATATGTTTGCAAGCATATTTCTTCATTTAAAAATTATACACATCTGCATATGCTTATTTTCACAAACTTAGAAAGATATATATATATATATACATACACATACATACATACACAGACATATATTCCAATCATTTCAGTCATGTCTGACTCTTTGTGACTCCTTTTGGGGTTTTCTTGACAAAGACAGTGAAATGGTTCTGCTATTTCCTTCTCAAGCTCATTTTACAGATGAGAATGTGTATATGTATGTATATATGTTCGTGTTCTCTCTCTCTCTCTCTCTCTCCCTCCCTCCCTCCTTCCCTCCTTTCTTTTCTCCCTTCCTCTTTTTCTCTGTATATCTCCTCCTCTCCCCCCCTCTATCCTTGCCCCCCATTCCCTGCATATCTCACTCTCTATCTCTTTTGTTCTCTCTTTCTCTGTCTCTCTGTCTCTCTCTCTTTTTTTTCCTCTCTCTCTCACACACACTAATTTCTTAACCTTCTTTGAAATGGGCTTCTGGCCCTGTCATTCTACAAAAATGTTTTTTTCTGAAAAATCCTGATAAATAGATCCAGGGGCCTCTTCTTTGGAGGAAAGCTTTGATATCTGGACGGCACACCATGGTTATCCATGCTCCTCTGGTTTCCTATCATTTATCTTGGCTCCAGACACCCTCATTGTCCTGGTTCTCTCCTGTCTGTGAGGCTCCCTCTTTCTCTTTCTTTTTCAGGACTGCTCATTTGCCTTCCAATCCCTAAGGTTCTTTCTTATACTCTTCTCTAAACTATTTCCCAAGGTAATTTCTTCCTGCTTCACTCACAATCATCCCTTTGTTCATCACCAAATGTATTTATTTGTTCGTTTGCCAATCATTTATCAGAGCCAAATATTGTATGAGATATTAGAAGAGATAGGATAATTAGAGACCCAGGCCTCATGAAGCTTATAATCATAAGGTACAATATCGCAGAGTTGAAAGGGAGCCATCTAATCACCCCACCCTGATGTTTATGACATCATCCATCTATCTATTAATCTCTCTCTCTCTCTCATATATATATATATGTATATATATATATATATATATATATATATATATATATTATATATATATATATATATATATATATATTATATATATATATATATATATATATATATATATATATATATATATATAAAACATGAGGAAACGGAGAAAAAGGGACTTAACCCAAGGTCACCTAGCTAATAGGAGGCAGAATCAGGATTGAACTTAGGTTTTTTGAGACCAAATCCAGTACCTTTTCCTACTTCCTCCCCCAATCTAGGGTACTGATACATAAATATCCAATACTTAACCATGCAATAACTGCCTAATACAGAGCAGAAAAGTGGGCTTTAGGACAGAAACAAATGTTATCAAAGAGTAAAGAAATGCTATTTTAGACTAGTGGGACCAGGGCATGTTTCTCAGAGGAGATGCCATCTGAGTTATATATTGAGGAATGAGTAGGAATGTGGGATAATGGAAAAGAAATGGACTGGAATTAGGAGCTCTGGGTTTGCATCTGACATTTTGCAGCTGTGAGCCCTTGGGGAAGTGACCTTCCATCTGTAAAATGAGGGGATTGGATGGGATGTTTTTCATCTACCAGCGAGGTCAAAATCCTGTGTTTTAAATAGAGATGTCTGTTCCACTGAGTCAAATTTATTTTAAAAAATTAAAAATTTAATAAATAAATAGAAATTTATTAAAATTATAAAAATAATCTCCAATTGATAAATGATCAAAAGATACGTTCTGTGCTCAAAGAGCTAAAAATTCATGCATTTCCTTTGACCCAACAACACCACTACTAGGTATGAATACCAAAAGATTTAAAAAAAAAAAGAAAATGACCTATGTGTACAAAAAATATTCATAGCAGCTCTCTTCTCAGGGCAAAAAAAATTGAAATTGAGGGGATGCCTATCAATTGGAGAATGGTTCAATCAACTACGATATGTTTATGAGGTAATATTGTTGTTCTGTGGGAAATGAGCAGAATGTTCTCAAAAACAAAACAAAATAAAACCAAAAACCTGAAAAATTCTCCATGAACTCAAGCAAAGTGACATGAACTATATACAAAGCAATAGAAATGTTCTGGGATGACCAGCTTTAAATGACTGCTATTCTCAGTCCTACAATCATCCACAACTACTGTGAAGGACTTAGGGTACAAAATTCTATCTGTAACCAGAGAAGGAAGTGATTGTGTCTGAATACATATTGAAGCATTTTCTTTTTCTTTATCTCTATTTTTTAAAACTTACTTTTTCTTGAGGCTTTTGTTTTTATTAGGATGGGAGATTTATGTTTTCTTTAACTACTTGACTTTTATGGAAATGTTTTGCATAACTTCACATGTGGTTTCTTAATTGTGAGTGGGGATAATGGCAAGAACCGAGACTCAAAAAATTTTAAAAACAAATGTAAAAAATTGTTTTGAATGAAACTGGTAAGAAACATTAAATGAATCAAATTCAAATTTATTTTAAAAAAGAGATGCATATTCCAAAGGAAGAGGATGAACTAAAGAATGGAGGTGGAAGGCAGATATGTGTGACTAGTCCAATCTGCATAGTATAGAAAAGACTAGGAGGTGAGGTTATCTGAAATAGGCCTGGGAAGGAAAGAAGGGGGCAGGCTGCACGTGGCCTGGCATACGAGGCTATATACTTTGGACTTTAGTTGGAATGGATCAGGGAGACAGTGGTGGGTTTTGAGAAGGGAAATAACATGCTCACATCTGCAGGTACATGAATGGTTCCCTCTATTAGCTGTACAAAGCAGCTGAAGCACAGACAAGTTAAATAATTTAATCAAGGTCATAATTTGAATTGGTCTTTCTAACTCCAAGTGTAACATTCTATTGGCCTCTACCAGATCTGCGTATAGGAAAGTTTAATCTGGCAACAATATAAGGAATGAGGGCAGCTAGGTGGTATAGTGGATAGAGCATTGGGCTCAGAGTCAGGAAGATTTGCCACTTCAGGTTCTTACTGTGTGACCTTTAAACCTTGTTTGCCTTAGTTTCCTCATCTGTAAAATGAGCTAGAGAAGGAAGTGGCAATCATTCCAGTCTCTATCAAGAAAACTTCAAATGGGATCATGAAGATTCAGACATGACTGAGATGACTAACAATATAAAGAATGGAATGGAACAAGAAAAGACTAGATATGGGAAGACCCTTTGGTTGCCCCACAAGAAATGAAGTTGAGCCTTCCGTGGGGCCTCTAGCGCTCAACAGAGCCCTAATGTTCAATTCATCTTTCAGCAGAGGACATCAAGGTACAAGACAGACTCTTTCCTTGGGTTCTGGATGTTTGAACCACTTTATTTTCTTCTACTTTGACTACATACAATAGTCTAAAGAGTCCAGTCTATTTGAAATTGGATCCAATCTTGCTGTGAAGGGGATGGAAGATGTCTACTCTGGCCTTATCTATTACTCCTCTGCCCAAATGTCTTTATAATGGATCAAATTCTTATATTTTACAGATAAGGAAACCAAGGCCCAATCTGATGATTTGCTCAAGGTCATCCATTTTACTATGTAGGAGATCTGAGACATGAACCAAGGACTTCTTCAGCTTTCAAGTATTCAGAATCATACTGCCTCTTTTAGTAATGAACTCTAAGCAATCACAAACCAGTTTTTCTGGATGCCCAACTCCCAATTTGGATGTCAAGTATAGTCTTAGTATGTCTGCTGCCTAAGGACCAACCTAGCTATGCTAAGAGAGACTCATTAGGAGATTGATTGCAGAGAGATGCATTTTTTCAGCCACAATAATTCTTACAGATCATTTACTATGTCACAGAAGGGTTGTGGTCTATTATCATACTGAAAAAACCAGCAATCCTTAATGTCTTGTGACAGGTCAACTCTCCATATACTATTGAGCAAAGTTAAGGAGAATTTTATTAAGCTGCTCCATTAATTATCATCATCATAATTAATTGTGGACATTCTAGTCTCCCTTCATGTAAACATATAATTAAAACAACACAGAATCCCAAAACATTAGACTGAAATGAACTATTAAATTTTTCAAAAACGACCCATTAATTGTCAAACTAATTAACTCACTTAAAAGGAAGAGAACTATTGTAATGCTGAAATTAAAAGTCTCTTTCTCTAATGCTTACTAAGGGAGACATAAAAGAACACTACTCCACCACTCCATCATCCCCCTCCCCCTTTCTTCCTTCTAACCAATCAGAAGAAACAAGCTTTGGGAGGATGTGGAGTATTTGCGACATTTGCCCAATACAGCTGTTCTCACAAAGGGGATAGGTTTTGGCCTCTGCCAAAGTTATTTATTTGCCAACTTTACGAATAAAACAGCTCTCAGTCTGAGATGAGACTTGTAGTGAACCAAACTGGAACAATCAGTTCCTAAGAGGGTTGTCAAATACAGTTTAATCTGTTCTACTTGAAACAGCTTTCTAGGGCTTTAGAGTAGGAAAGACATGATTTTAACTGGGAGGAAAAAAATTATATCATTCAAGCCAAAGATATTAAAAGCGTTCAAAATTGGAAAGGGCTAAGTCATCTGATCCCAGCACGGAAAAGAATTTCCCCTCCAAATATACTTGTAAAATGAACTAAGTTCCTCCCAGGTATGGAGGACTGGCTTACTGCAGAGAAGACTTTGAGAAGGCCATTTTTAGCTTTGCTCCTTTTTATGCCATTTGGAAACAAGAGCTTTTTAAATCTGGAATTTGGCAGGCTTTCCTACGTGGCAAATACCCGTTGTCCCAGCTTGTAACCTCTTGCGGTTGTTGGATCCACCAATCGGTGGGCCAAAAAAGTGCCACCTGGCTTGGATGGGTTACTAACCTGCTCATGAACTTGTACCGGCGGGGCAGGTAATAGATTTTTCTCCTGGAAGAACAGCAAAAATGAAGCCAGTCGAGAAGAAAACCCATCGTCAGTTACAGTTTGAACTAGCAAGGAAGGAAAGGAGATTGAAGATAGAAGCCTGTAAGAGGTGAAGGAAAAAAAACTAAAAAGAGATTAACAGTGAGAACTGAAACAGGAACTTGGGGCACACATTTCCCAAACCACACAGTTTCAGGGAGCTGTTTTTATTGTTTGCTCATCTCCTCCACTCTCCTGTTTCATAGTTTCTCCTACATATAATATATGGGAAACAGGGCCTCCTTGGGCCTCCATTTCACATCTGTAAAATGAGGCGGTTGGCTTCCATGGGCTCTGAGTAGTTCTTCAGCTCAAGAGGCATTATAATACCATGGCCCTGACAGCACTTCCTGAGGTTTCCCAGAAGGTATTGGGATAAAATTGTATGGGTCGTGAAGATGACTATCTTAAGAAATTAGCTTTTCTCCAGAAAAATGCAAATTCTGGGTTAGGCGTCAATTTTAAACTAATGAAATCTTATGCAAGTTGACCCTGATTGAATTGAATGAAGGGAGAGAAGAAACTCAGGAATTCAAGAAAGCAATGAAGTCAAGTTGCAAATATGCAAGTTGCTGCCTTACAAGTTGCTGTTGTCAGTGGTCAACATATGAGAAAGAGACAGAGAGATGGAGAGAGAGAAAGAAAGGGAGAGAGAAAGAGAGAGAGGAGGGAGGGATGGAGAGGGAGAGAAAGAGGAAGAAGGGAGGGAGAGAGAGAGAGAGAGAGAGACAGAGACACAGAGAGAGAGACAGAAGAGGAAAAGAGAAAGAAAGGAGGGGGAGAGAGAGAGGGGGGGGGTAAAGAGAGAGAAAGGAGGGAGAGAGAGAAAGAGAGAGAGAGAGATGGACAGACAGACACAGAAAGAGAGAGACACACACACAGAGGGGGGAAAGAGAGATAAAGAAGGGAGAGAGGAAAGGAGGAAGGGGAGAAAGGGGGAGAAGGAGAGAGAGAGAGAGAGATGAAAATTTAAATGTAAAAGTGTTTAATAGCTTTCTTTTCAGCATAGTACAGATGCTTTATTGAAATCTGCTCTCCTGCTCCTAATTTTGACCATCATTCACCGAGGATTTTTGTTCTTTAACCAAGACAGTTTCAATATGTTCTCAATTGCTCCTGATCCATCTCACTTCTGGAAAATGAAGGCTTTGCTCCCCACAACTTATCTTGCATATTTAGGCAAACCTGCAGATCTCCCAGTGCCCATAAACATGATTCAGAAGCAGATTTTATTGGCAATTTCCTACAATAAAAGTGATTATGCTGTTTTTCCTTTCGTCTTGCATATACTGCAGAGGTGATAAATCAAAGGGGATTGAACTTGGAATTTCAATGTGCAGGATACAGGAAATCATAAATACATATAAAAGTTGATGTGGCTTTTAAAACACAGCTCCAACTGGATGCTTTCTTGTTATACCAAAATTGTTTTCAGTAAAAGCTCTTCCTCTTGCATATGTCCAGGTTCCCTTCAAGAACCTAGAATTCTTAGCCTGATTGGAGAATAAACAGGCATTGTGGAATGCCCATCTCCTGCATGTTAATAATTCATATTATTCCCCACTACAGATGAGTGTATCAGCCCAGAACTGCTAAGGGGCAGAAATGGCCAGATCATGGTATCACTTGTAATTATCATTTTCATTTTAACCATTCATATTAAACTAGATTTAAGACAAAGAATTAAAGAGAGGTCCTCCTAGACAAATAAATTATTCTAGAGACGCAGCCCTTGTGATCCTAGGAAAGATCTTGATAAATTCTTGCTAATATAGTAAAATCTTTCCAAATAGCAAAGAGGCAGCAGGGAGTAGAGGAGAGAGAGCTGACCAAGAAGACGTGGGTTCAAATCTCACCTCTGACACATATTGTTTGTGTGACTGGGAAACTCTTGAGTGTTCTAGGCAGCTCTTTAAGATGCAGAAAAAAAGATCCACATGCATTGGCAGAAAGAGTTTTCTGACTATAGAGATCCCTATATCAATGTAACTATAGGTCTGGTAGACCATTTAAAAAGGGACATTTCACTTTGAACCTGTTCAAAATTGTTTTAAAATGATATTTTTAATATAATTGGGCAACTGATGGATAGAGACCTGGAGACAGAAAGATCCGAGTTCAAAATCCAGGCACTTCTAGGTAACCGAAGCTGGACAAGTTTTCACTTACCATCTGTTTACCAAAGCTTGTCCAACTGCAAAATGGGGATAAGTTTGTACCTCACAGGCTCATTGTGAGGCTCAAGGAGATAATATTTGTAAAGTGACTTGCAAAACTTAAGGAACTATATCAATGCTGACTATTTTTATTAATATTATTATTTGTCTCTTTTGTAATTTCATATTTTATTTTATACATTTTAAAACACAATTCAGAGAAGTGGCCCAAAGATTGTACCAGACTTCTGAAAATCCATAACACAAAAAGAGTTAAGAATATTTGAAGAAAACAGAAATAACTGACTTTCTAGATTTCAGTATCTATTTTCTGTACCAGAGATTAGAATCGTTCTGGCACAGAGTCCGGTGATATTTTTACTTAGTATGGGTTAGTTACTATTTCAACAAATGTTTCAGCAAGATAAATATATAAAAATTTGTAATGAATTACTGGCTTCAAGGTAAATAACTGCAAGAAACTACTTTTTTTTAATCCTGGTTAATGCACGCCTTAAAAGACCTAGAGCTAAAAGACATGATATAAGACAAGGAACAAAAATGAAAAAAATATAAATCAGTAGAAACCAGGCATTTTCAAAACTGATTTTAGCTCCTTTTTTGACACAGCCTCGATGCTCATATCTGCTTCACAGTATGCCCGATTCTCCACAGCTCATTAAACTGGGGTCCTGTGGGCAAAGACACCAAGAAGACTTCGTTCCTGCCTTTGGGCTTGGTTTTGTGGGCAGACAAATCGCAATCTGCCACTCCGAAGCTTTCATTCTATTAAAACTGACCTTGAGTCAAAATCGTCCTTCACTTTGGGGACTCCTCCTCCCCCCTGCCCCTGCCCCTTTCTGCTATGGTTATGGGCATTTATCTCTTCAAGTCTATGGCTTTATCCTCTCTTTTTTCACTACAGGCAAATGGAGAATTAAAAACACGGCTGAATCGAATAAAATGAGCTTTTGGAGATAACCAACTTATGCATAAAATATTCTCAATTCTCCCTTGAATAGCATGAATTCAGTGTCCCCTGAGCATTCTGACTTCATTTCCCTTCACTCTTTTCCTCTTTTTTTCCTACTAGACATTCAAAGCTATCTTCACTGCATTACAATGTGTAGTGTAACCTATACTATACTCCACTGTAACCGAAGTGCAGTATATAAGCTGTAAAACTTTCTTCAATGCTTTACTACCTAGAAAGATTCCTGGGTTAATGAGAAGTTGGGATTTTTTTTTTTTTCAGGATCTCACAGTCAGTGTTAAGTCAGTTGATAGGACTTGAATTTAGGTCTTCCTGAGAATTCCTCATAATGATACTATGCTGCCTCTAATAGTCTGGATATTTAAAGCAGTAGTTGACTCTTTGATGGAGTCACCAAAGCTAATGCATATGGAGTTGAGATTCAAGATGATGAGTTTATCTTGGACATATTCTTTTGCAGATTAGAACTAAAGTGAGAGAGACAGAGAGAGACAGAGAGAGAAAGAGAGAGAGAGAGAGGAGAGAGTATGTGTGTGAAAGAGAGAGAAGAGAGAGAATGAATGTGTATGAGAGAGAGAGAGAGAGAAGAGAGAGTATATGTGTATGTATAGCTTGGATCCTATCATTACACTGATATCAGTAGGATGACCATTCAGAAGTAGCAACATATGTTAAACAGATCTTTAAAAATAGCAGCGCTTTAAAATGAAAATAGCATTGAGACTGGTGTCTCTTTCACAAAATCAGGCTGTTCATATATGAAACTGTAAGAACTCTCCCTGAAGGGCAATGAATTCACCACTGATCATTCTACCTTATTTGCAATTTCTAAAGGTATGAAGTATTTCTTCTAATTATTAGGTACTAATTATTCCTCTAATTATTTTTCTCCTGATTATTAGAGCCCAATAGCTTTTCCATCTGCACTTTGGTCATATTTTTCTGAATTCACAACAAATAGAGAAAGAGACATTAAGTGCAAAGGGAAGAAACAAAGAAAAAGGGGAGAAAGTGTATTAACCCTTACCTGAAAGGCATTCTGACATTCATGACTTCTGCATATCTGCCTAGCACCTCCCAGGGGGCATGCAACTTCACGAAGATAATGTCACTATTTATGACAGAGGACTGAAAGAAAAAAACAAATTAAGTATTTCAAAATCATTTAGGGCTTAATTTGGGATGGGATGGGAGAAAAATAGTATATGCAGGGCGCTCCTGCTTAGCATCTGTATTACTCTCCAGTGACCACTAGACGAGCAGAGAGACGGATGGAGCATTTATTTATACAGTGCATATTACGTGCCAGGCACTGTGCTAATTGCTGGGATTCTTAGGAAATTACATTGATCTATCCCCAAACTACAGCAACATTCTTTCCCAACAGGTTTCCTCTTGAGATCATAGATTTAGAGCTAGAAGTAGATTTAGAAGCCGAATAGATCAATCTCCTTGAGTAACCATAAGTGGATAAGGGAGGAATAGGTATAGTTTCTGACTTTCATTCCTGGCTTGTAAAACAATGCAGGTTTTCCTAAGGCAGAGCCACACTCAGTGGGCTGTAACTTCACATTTGGCAGCCTTCTAAAATAAATTCCTTTCATGTGGTCTTAAGAACACTCTTTCCGTCATTCCATGATGACGTTTTCCTTGACAAGCGATCCACACTGATATGGGCCAATCCCACTCCCTGCATCAGCCCATCAAGCCCATTGAGAGCCACCAATCCCATTGCCCAGCAGAACTTATTTAGGAACAGTGGGACACAAGCACTCTGAGCTGCAGTAATTGAACTTTTCTTTCAAATCCTCTGCGTTCATCGTATCCCTCCAATCCTAAATCCTGTCTAGCAGATTTCATTTTAATAGACGAGGACATTTGAAGTTCAAAAGAGTTAAGTGACTTGGCCTAGATCATACAGGTGGTAACTGATGGAGGCAGAATTTGAAGCCGAAGTCTTTTGATTTCAAATCCATTCATGATGGCTCTTCTGGGTGGCCATT
Organism: Antechinus flavipes; assembly: GCF_016432865.1. NCBI lineage: Eukaryota > Metazoa > Chordata > Mammalia > Dasyuromorphia > Dasyuridae > Antechinus > Antechinus flavipes. The sequence continues at coordinate 274,777,270 of NC_067402.1, read as the reverse complement.
CACGTGGGCTCCCATGTTGATATTCTCTTTGATACTCCTCTCTCTCCCAAAGCTCTCCTATTAATCTGTTATTTGGTCCTGTTAATTATACTACTGTGATGTATTTCACATTTGTTTCTTCCTCTATATTCCCTCGGCTATCATCTTAAAAGAGGCTTTCATTATCACTCACTATAAACTAGACCACTGCAATACCTACTTCCATGATCTCTGCTCTGATACAAGGGATGCTCTTGAGGTAGAAAATGCAATATTTCCAACTAATTGAAAAATTGGGGTGAGGGAGAATGCAAATTAAGGATAATCCCAAGATTACAAATCCGAGAGACATGATGGTGGCAGCTTTAACAAAAATGGGACAGTTTGGAAAAGGAATGAGTTGGGATGACACTATGTGTGTAATGAGCTCAATTGAAGGTGAGATGCTTTCATGAAATCCACTTCTTTTGCAATGTCCAAAAATACAATTGGTGTGGGGGAAATGAATCAGAGGGAAGAGGGTAGTATTGGGTATAGCGATTTGAGAGTCACTGATTTAGAGAAATCACTGATTTAATGAATAAGGTCACCAAAAGAGCATGTGGAAAGAAGTAGAAGGCATAGGACCAAACCCTAGAGAATACCCACATGGCCTGAATGATGAGCCAGGAAGAGAATCTGTGGGTTGGAGGAGAATGAAGTGAGAATAGTGTCATGAGAACTTGGAAAGGAGAATGTGGCCAGGAGGAGAGCATGGTCAGCAGAGTCAAATGCTGCAGAGAGATTGAGAAGGGTGAGGTGAGGGTGGAGAAAAAGGCCATTGGAATTAGAAATGAACAGCTCTGGATAACTCTGGAGAGAACGAATTTAGGTGAGTGATGTGGTGAGAATTCACACTGCAGAGAACTGAGGAGTGAAGGGATAGCAAGTAGAAACAGTTAATGTAGCTAACTTTTCCCAAGTGTTTCATAGAGAAACGGAAGAAAAATATAGGATGAGAATTTCAGGGAAAGGTGAAGTCTGGGGAAATTAAAGGATGGAGAACACTTGACATGCCATACTTATTCTATAGATGTGCATCCATGTCTCCGTGGTCTCTCCTTTTTGGAATGTAAGCTCCTTGAGAATAGAAATTGAAACATTCATTCATTGTTTCCTTATCCTTAGTGTGGAATGCCTGGTCATCACTTAATACTTGATTGATGGACTGATTGTTTCCATGGCCAGAATTATCTTTTGGAGAGATCCATTTGAACCATTATTCTGAGCAAAAGTCTTCAATAGCTCCCTACTATCTAAGTGAAAATCAAACTCCTCTATCCTTCAAAGTATTCTGTATGACCCCAACTCATCTTTCTAATCTCATATTAATTCTCTCTACATATTAGATAAACTGGGCTACTTTGTATTCCTTCAAAATGCAGTGAGCTCCAAAGTATTGATATCTTTGCTATTGTTTCTCCCTGTATCTTTCCTATTGTTCTTCTCCTATTTGGTTCTTACTCATCCTTCATAGCCTGATACAAATGTTAGTTCTTTCCTGATTCCCATCAATAACTTACTTTGTGCCCTACAAACATTGTTTTAGCTTCTATAGATAAATAGAAAGAAATTAATTTTTACCTAGTGTTAGTGGGAGGATGCAGTCCATTGTAGAAAATAGTCTGATCATTGTATTGTTGAGAACAGTTATGTCATTCACAGCTGATCATCTTATGGTACTGCTGTTACTGTGTACATAGTATATTTCCCTTTGTATCAGCTTATGGACGTCTTTCCAGGGTTTTTTGAGAGCGTCTTGCTCAGTATTTCTTATAGTGTGATAGTATTCTATCAAAATCACATACAATGATGTATTCATCCATTCCCCGGTTGATGGGTATCCCTAATGATCCAAGACAACTTTGAAGGAGTTACGATGAAAAATGCTTTCTATATCCAGAGAAAGAACTGATGGTGTCTGAATGCAAATGAAAGTATACTTTTTAAAAGTTTATTTTTATAAAGGGTTTTTTTGGTCTGATGTTTTCTTTTACAACATAATTATTATGGAAATGTTTTGCATGACTATGCATATATAACCTGCATTGAATTACTTGCATTCTTAATGTGTGGAAATGGGTGAGTGGAAAGGAAGGAAGGGAGAGAGTCTGGAACTCAAAGTTTTAAAAACGAATGTTAAAATTTTTTCTTACTTGTAACTGGGGAAAAATAAAATACAAAATAAAAGTTAAAAAAAGAATAAAGATAGTTAGATGACATAAAAAAGAAAACAGTCTACAAAAACTTGACTGCGTCCATCTCCTATCTTCATCAAGGATGTCCATCTATGTATACACAGATGATTCTTATAAATATTTTATAGGAAAAGAAAATTGGTATATAAAGCCAAAATTACTGATATCATCTTTCTTTAGTAACTGGGCAAATCATAATATTTCCTATGCTTCTGGAATATTTCTCCCTTCAGAGAGTTTTAAAATAATAACATTATTGTTGATGTTATAACTAAACTTTATATAGTGTTTAACATTTGCAAAGCACTTAACATATTTTAGTTGATCCTCATAATAATTCTCTGAAGCAGTTGCTTTCATTACCTGCATCTTACATATAAAGAAACAGTAAGAGTATTAAGTGACTGCCCAGGATCTGGGGAAATATTCAAATTTAGGTCTTCTTGATTCTAATTGTTGTGTTCTATCTTCCCTGTCTCCTAGGTATCTTGAAAATAGATTCCTTCAAGGCCTTTAACACAATCATCCCAGTTTGGATTTCTTCTGGGTATAGTTGGCCAGTCCCAGATATTGCTCAAAATTTCATCTTCCTATGAACCTCTGCTTCCTTTTTTCAGGCTTATTCAGTATTGAGATGGTAGAGCTCTAGTACCATTGCTTATAGGAACAGAAGCACCCCTGCTACTGCTGCAGCCTCTTTTCTGGTCTCTCTCTATTGCGAACCTTGCCATTTCCCCAACAAATGCTCTCAGAATGACTGGGCTTAGCTGGGCCTTGGGCCAAATTCTTGGCAGGTTCATTTTTTTTTGCTCTTTTGTGAGTAGATGCTGAGTCACAGAATCTCAAAGGTCATTCAGTTCAGCCTATAAGTGAGCAAGAATCCCTTCCGCAATGTATGTCATCTACTCTTTGCTTGAAGACTGGCATTGAGAAACCCCCCACTATCTGGTGAAGTGGCCCATTCCATTTCGGGATTGTTTTAATTATTGGAAAATTTGCTTCTTATTTTGGGCCTAAGTTTGGCTCTTTGAACTTTCCATCCATTACTCCTCAGATTTTGTCTTCTGGGGCCAAACAGAATAAATCTAAACCCATTTGTGATGATTTTTTCAATAATTTAAGACTACTCTCACGTTCCTTTTAAACTTTCTCTTCTCCATGGAAAATATCCTGAGTGTTTTCAACCAATATTCTGATAGTATGATCCATTCGCAGACTCCATGCCTTTGCACTGGCCATCCCTCCCAACTCTATGCTTGGAACACACTCTTTCTATCCATTTACCTCCTCGACTCCTCCTGGGCTTCTTTGAAGACTCAGCTTAATTTCCACTTTCTGCAGGCTGTCTTTTCTAGTGTGCCCCAGCCCAGTGCTTCCCAATCCATTTTTAATTTTTATTAGCTTTAACAATGTAAAATTAAGGGTTTTATAAACCCTAGTCTACGTATGTGAAAGAGACAAGGATCAAGTTTTCCAACTTAAGTCTGCCTGCCCCTGTCTCAGGAGACCATCTCTTGAAGATCCCTGGGCTCAAGATCCTAAAGAAAGGAAAATGGTAAAGCTTCACAAGAATATATCAGAGATTTGTCTTTTACTCCCTCTCAGAAGAAAGATGAAAGCTCTTCTCATAAGGATGCCATCCTACACACTGATCTGTCAAAATTATTACTATGGGGGCCACTGAATTTGCTGGGAAAAACGGTGGCAGTCAACTATTTGTGCCTTTCCCTTTTTTTAACATTAAAAAAATTATCAGTTCTGAATTCTCTCTCCCTCCGGTCCTTCTGCCATCCACTGAGAAAACAAGCAAAATCATATCAATTATACATGTGAAATCACGCAGAACATATTTCTAGATTAGCCACATTACCAAAAAAGAGTATCAAAAAAGTCTCTTGTAAGCTCCAAAGTTGTCTCTCTGATTAGGCCATGACTTCTTTGAGGGTAAGGACGATTTTCTGCATTTTTTGTGTGTCTCTCGTACTTAGTACCTTGCCTGGCATACAGGAGAAACTTAATAAATGCCTGTGGCATTTCATTAGATACCAAATAAGCTCTACTTTGGGGTTTTTCTTGGATGTTTCTATGTGTGACTGATTCCAATGTGAAACAAAAGGGTTTACCTCTAATTTTGTTTCCATCAGTTGCAAACAGAAAGACACTTAATTTTTCACGGCAAGTGATTTTGCGTGGATATAGAACATCATGTCCAGAAAGCTCCCTTGTGTTCCCCAACCCGGTAAGCAAACACCTTGACTGCTTTTCCATATGTGTGTTCTGTTTTTTTTTTTTTTTAATGAGCAGGTTTGATGTGTCCATTTGAGCGTCTTTTTAAAGAGCCCAGCTTTCCTCAACTATAAATTTTTTTTAAAAAAACATGCTTTTGATACACATCTTAACCATCTGTGGAAATTGCTTTTAAGACAGTTCATTCATCAAGAAAGATAGCTTTCCGTAATGCAGAGCAAAGATGAGCCTCTTATATACAAACATTTATGTCTTGAAGACTTAATGTTTGTCCACTCTATATTTAAATTGCTCAGGAATGTTAAAAGCTAGTTGGACAGTACGGAGAAAATATTCTTGCCACTTTCCTAAGTAATGATAGGTTTCTATTGCTGTTGAATATTTAAAAGCAGAGACTTAAATGTACAGGACTTTCGCATCACTAATTTTTAGCTTTTCCAAGAGCAAACAAAAGAATGAATATGAGCCCACTTCCCAATACTGAGTATATTATGAAGATCATCCTATGAAAAAATAAATGTGAAACAACTGATTATTAGACACTGCAAAATATTTTTGCTATTTCCTTCAAATAGGTTTTCCAAGGTACTAAGCATTTCTTTTCATAAAAAACTGAAATGTACAATTAGTTCAGTTAAAATAAAAATAAACCCTCCAAATTTCTTAGACACTGATGCTTTTGTCAATACTCTATTTTTGTCAACCAATAGGATTCTACCACTAAGAACTTTAGAGATAGAAATGATTACAATGCCCAAGCTTGGAGCTAAAAAAAGAGACCTATTTGGGAATTAACCTCCCTTCCTTTTTTTGTAGAGATGGGGAAATAAGGGTGTGGAATAGTACATATAATCTTGGTTTTGGTTAATGCACTGATTAGTTTTGCTTAACTTCCTTTTCTTTTTTTTTTCTTTTTTTTTTTCTTTTTATACTTTGTTAGTGGAGATAGCTTTCTGGGAAGGAGGAAGAAGGAAAAAAATAATAAATGAAGGTGATAGCAAAAACAAAAGATAGACATTTTTTAAAAAAAAGATGAAGGTGAAAGTAATTGAAATTGAATTGGCAGGACTTCTGGTTCTTTTTTCCACAAATACCATACCAAAATTTACTAGTAGTCTGGCTTTAGCTAAAGATAGAAATAGATAAGATTTAAGCAAAGTAAAGTTAGTTAAGATTGTATAGGAAAGAATATGAAGAAATGAAATGGGAATTTTCATATTCTCTTTCTCCTTCTTTCCCTCATTTATATTTATACACAAATACATATATAAGTGGATTTAACTCTTTTCTGTAAGGATTGTTTGTTTGGGGCCTTCTCCTCATTGATAGAGGTCAATGCCCCACAGCTATAGAGAGGGATGGTAGGGAGATACTGTGTGGCAGAGAGGAGATCTAGGCTCTTCTGGCTTCTAGTATCAAGACAGCAGATACCTATTCAAGTTGCTGAAGGGAGACAAAGACTCTAAGAAGAAGTCAGTATGAGAGGAGCTAGAAGTCTCTATCATATCCTTATCTCTAGACTGCTACATTAGACACTTTGGGGAATTTTTTTGGCTGAGATTTGGGGCTCTTTCCTGACTGAACTGAGTTATCTCACTTCCAAAGGAAGAGTTCATTTAATTTGTAATGTCTTCTACATATTCTCATACGTAAACTGTCTCTGGCTTCTGTTTTACTATTAGCTAAATAGTTTTTTTTTGCTATTTGCTATCTTTGCTCATTGTGTAGCTGACATTTGGTGGGAAGGAATCAAGCCTTGGATACAGAGTTTGGGGCTTTCCTTTCCCTTCAAGAAGTAATGATTAGGAATCGATCTAACAATTGAATTTTAAAATTATACCACCTAGCTTAAAAATAGTAATAATGGATCAAAGAAAATTGTTGTCCAGTCCTACTTTCTTCTGTGGAGTGGCCAGAGCCCCTCTCCAGCTTTCTTTCCTGGCAGGAATCAAAAATTCCTTTGGAGAAGATTGAGGGGAAGAATTGTAAGAGATGCCTATTTTTGTTTCTGTATAAGCCACTTCTAGAAAGACCTATGTGGATAGTCAACGGTTGTTGTTCATTCATTTCAGTAGCCTAATTGTCTGTGACCCCATTTGGAGTTTTCTTGGCAAAGAAACTGAAGTGTTTTATATTTTCCTTCTCCAGCTCATTTTCAAGATGAGAAAACGGATGCAAAAAGTATAAAGTGACTTGCTCAGGATGGTCACGTGTGTGTGTGTGTGTGTGTGTGTGTGTGTGTGTATACTAGCACACTAATGTGCTAGTAAGTGTCAGATATGAACTAAGAAATAGGAGTCTTTCTGATTCTAGGTCTGGGATTCTAGCAACTCTTTCCTTTACTTACACACACACACACACACACACACACACACACACACACACACACACACACACTTGTGTATACATGTTTTTGAAGTTATTTTTGTTTTATATTATACTGATTAGATAATGTATATAAGTATCTATATGACCTATATGTGCATGTCATGATCTTGCCTACAAAAATAACTATGAAATTTTTACCAATTAATTCATTCCATTAAATTAGTCATTTATGATGGTTTCCTTCTTTTTCTGCTACGAGCTTACAATGTTTATAAGGTGATAATTTTAAGAAGAGAGAAAAAGTAGGGTTTTTTAAAGAGTTCACCTACTTACTCATTCATTTAATATTCAATACATAGATATTGAACACTGAGGTGTTTTGAGACATTGAGAGTGAAAGAAAAAAAGGGAGAAAAGACACAGTCTGCTTGGAAGTGCTAACACTAACTTCAGGAGAATGAAGACATACATATGAAACAAATAGGAAACGATTACCAATACAGCTTTGAAAAAAGGCAAGATGGCATAAAACTTATGATGGATATCCTTATATGTTTGTAATAAAGGAATGAGCAAATACAGCAGATTAGTTGATGGAAAGCTAAGTGCCCACCCGCCATTATTTAAAGCTCTTTTTATGTTCATGTACCTGGAATAAGGTACATGAGCTTTTGCCATATTCAGAAGGCTTCCAGTCCACAGGGGAAAGAAAAATACAGTTTGACAATAAAGAGGGATGTGCTGGCAGGAAAAAGGGAGCCCAGCTGCATGATTCTCAGCTTGCATTATGTACTGCTAAACTGGTGTGCGCCATACAGTGAATGATTAGTCCAATACAGCCAGATACTCCCACTCTTGAAGACCTAATCAGAACTTGCCTATCTCTAGAATGCTGGTCTACCTGGGAACATCCATTTGAATAAGAGAGAGATGTGTCACAGGATGTATGGAGAAAAAAAGTTCTCTGGAGTAGCCCCTTTCTGAGTTTTCTGAGTTATCACACAAAGACTATAAGCTCTTAGAAGGCAGGAATTGTAGTTTTTCTATTTGTACCTCAAAAGGCACTGAAAAAAACAAGTGTTGTATTTGAAAAATAGCAAGAAAAGTGTAGCTTCAATGTAGGGAACCATAAGACTGAAAGGTTTTAAAAGGTGGAGAGATTGAGAAGTCTTTTAAATACCAAACAACTGATTTTATATTTGATATTGAAGGCAACAGAGAACCATTGTATTTCCTATGTAAGGGATAGATGAGATAATATATACAAGCATATATGAATTCATTCATTCACTCTTCAGTTATTTATCCCTTCCTCTCTCCCTTCTTCCCTTAATTCATTCATTCATTGTGGCAGTCAAATTCTGTCTTCCTCTAGGAGCCAACAGGAAGAGACAGTGATCTTTTTATTAGCAATATTATGCTTTATTTTCTAGGTATTCTCACATACGGTCATGTGTGACACCACATGACTGTGTCCTCACAGAAGTCTGCTGCACTTAGCTTGTGACTCTATGACTCAGACCAACCCTATCTTATAATACACCGGCATATAACGATCCTATTGGATTCTTGACCTTTTGCTAATTTGTACAAAGGGATTATTTTTATTTCTTCCCCTGCTATTTGTTCTCCTGGATGTTTCTCTGAGCTAGCCATCCCAGCAAGCAATTATTCACTCCTTTTCCCAAGGATAATAATTTAACCTCTTAAAAAGTTTCTTAAGGAAAAATGATTGGGGAACTAGATGAAGGAACAGAAAAATGATCCAGGGAACTTGAGAAAAGACTGAGCTCATGGACCAGGGTTGATTTCAAGCAGTCTGTGCTATTGCATTCCTCGGTACTCCAGAAATTTATTCATGTGTCTGTCCAAGTCACTCAATCTAATCTCCCTACTGTCTCAGTCTCAGGAAACTCCAGTGGCTCCTTATTAGTTTCAGGATTCCTCTGTGTGCATCCCCTTTGATCCAGCAGTGTTTCTACTGGGCTTATACCCCAAAGAGATACTAAAGAAGGGAAAGGGAGCTGTATGTGCCAAAATGTTTGTGGCAGCCCTGTTTGTAGTGGCTAGAAGCTGGAAAATGAATGGATGCCCATCAATTGGAGAATGGTTGAGTAAATTGTGGTATATGAACATTATGGAATATTATTGTTCTGTAAGGAATGACCAGCAGGATGAATACAGAGAGGACTGGCAAGACTTACATGAACTGATGCTGAGTGAAATGAGCAGAACCAGGAGATCATTATATACCTCAACAACGATACTGTTTGAGGACGTATTCTGATGGAAGTGGATCTCTTTGATAAAGAGAGCTTTAATTGATCAAAGATGGACAGAAGCAGCTACACCCAAAGAAAGAACACTGGGAGATGAATATAAACTGCTCGCATTTTTATTTTTCTTCCCGGATTATTTATACCTTCTGAATTCAATTCTCCCTGTACAACAAGAAAACTGTTCGGTTCTGCACTCGTATATTGTATCCAGGATATACTGTAACTTATTCAACATGTAAAGGATTGCTTGCCATCTGGGGGAGAGGGTGGAGGGAGGGAGGGGAAAAATCGGAACAGAAGTGAATGCAAGGGATAATGCTGTAAAAAATTACCCTGGCATGAGTTCTATCAATAAAAAGTTATTTAAAAAAAAAAAAGGATTCCTCTGTTTGGTACTGAAAGCATCAAAACTGACGCTGAAAGGTCTGGACAATGTAGCCCCTTCCTACCTCTACCTTTCTATGACTTTGCAATGCTTTCCCCCATGCTTAGTAGGATTTTCATCCTCATCTGAATATGGAATTTTTCTTTAAGATTCAGCTCAAACATCACCTTTAATAGGAGGGTTCTTCCCATTCCCCAGCTATTAGTCTCCTTTAAGCTTACTTCCCACATGTTCTATGGATTTTGTATTTATTTACATGGTGTCTTCTGCTTCAAAAGTGCCTTCCTTGAGGGCAGGGGATATTTTTGTCTTTTCATCGTCTCCTTAAATCCTGTCAGGATTTGGTACAGTGTCTGGCACATTGTAAGAGTTTAATTAATCAGTGCTGATTGACTGACATCACAAATATAAATATGTAAGCATCAGACAGGTCACAAATGACTGAAAATAATGAAGTAAAGAATAAAGAAATGTCTGGATAGGCATGCAAATAACAGCTTTCCCATGTTATGCTGCTTAATGAGCAATTTCTTTTGTTATGGGGTACCCAAATAAACAATCTCAGGGAAGTTCTCATAATCTGTGCAAAGTAACATGGGTTTTAAAGGGCAGAACTGGGACTTAAGGCCAGATCTTGTGATTCTAGTTATGGTGTGGTACCTTCCACTGCTGCTACCAGCTTCCCTTGAGAAACACAAGAAGCCAGATAATATATATTCCTTACATTGGAGCTTACATTCTATCAAATACATATATACACATGATACTTATAAAATGATAACAAATCACATTTATATACATAGCACTCTAAGATTTGCAAAGTACTTCAAACACATTATATCATTTGATCTTCACAAGAACCCTATGAAACAGATGCTTCCCCATTGTAAAGATGAGGAAACCAGGATGAGACATTAAATCACATTAAGACTAATAAGAAATGTTGTGGGCTATCCATACTTAGCAAAGTACCTTGCACATAATAGATCTCTGAATGAATGAATGAATGGTATATTTTTCAAAGACATGAATCTATCTGAAAAAATATAACAGTGGCTCACATTTATATGTGTTTTAATATTTGTAAAGCAATCTTCATGCTATCTCATTTGACCCCTTCATTTTTCTAAGGTAGATGCTACTATTTACCATCCTTTTAAAGGCAAGGAAATAGAGGCTGAGAAAGGGTAAATGATTTGCTCAGGTTCACATGGTTAATAAACATGTGAGGGAAGATTAGAACTCTGATTTATCTGACTAAGTCCAGTATTCTGTTCCTATCACCTGGCTGCTTAGATAGATAGGTCCAACTATTTACTACATACAGATACAGGCACAGACAGACACAGACACACAGAGAGAGACCATCTAGCTTGTAAATTCTTCCTTGTATCAATGGAGACAGTAATATTCAATACCATTCAGGCAAATCACTACATCTCACTTATTTTGGATCTAGGGAATAAGTGATATTGATTTGAGCCTGTAATTAAAAACCATACCTACATGATTTAAAAAATAAGCCAATTTCAAGCCTTTGATTCTTGAAGGGATGTGGTCCTTGTGCGGCGTTAGGTTTTAAAATATTATAATTACTCTCTAATCACTAACCTCTCCCAATCCACCCCTGCCCCTTCCCCAATACAACATTACAACAGGATTTCCAAAAATGATCCTTCATATTCAGTGAAAACTTTCAAAGCATAACTTAGTGATTATTACATAGGGAAGAGACTCCCATTTATCCTGCTTTATTTTATGGGATTAAAGGGAAAAACATTTCAAACTAAGTCATAAGATTGTAAAAACAGAGCAGGAATGAACTCTGGATGACGTCTCCCCTAACGACCAGTATGTCTGTCATTGCTTATCTCTGCCTCTGTCCATTTCCTGCTTTCTTTTATTCTGCCTGTCTCCCTTTAAACACATACACACATATATTTTTAAATGTAAACATATACATTTTACATATATGTATGTGTAACATGCATATATATGCAGGGTGTCCCAAAAGTCTTAGAGCCGTTTAAACTATTAGCACTTTAAATTACAACACTTGTGGGACACCCTGAAAATTACGCTGATTTACACACATATTTTAGATATGATGTAGATCTAGATTCATATATTTGTACAGAGAAAGATATAGACATTGATATAGTTATATAGATATATAGAAGAGAACCAGAATGGCGTAATGAATAAAGACCCAGCTGTGAAAACAAAAACATCTGTATTCGAGTCCTGACTGACACATAATAGCTGTGTGATCATGGGCAAATCACTTAAAATCTAATGCCCCAAGTGACTCTCTAAGACTAGAAGCTGCAGGGAAGATTCTGACTTCAATGGGAGAGGGAATTTCCTCTTCTTGGAGTTCCTGACGCCAATGAGTTCACAGGACTAGTCCTTATCCAGAGAGATATGAGTGTGATATCTATTTATCTATCATGTTATGTATACATGTATAGCCTGTGGCTATATGTGAAATATAGATGTCTAACAAGAATACATAGACACATATGTGTATATTTATATATACATGTATATGTGAGTGTGTATATATTTATACACATATGTATATGTGAGTATGTGTATATGTATGACTATAGCTATATATCAGCCACATTCTGATTTGCAATTTGTTTGGAGCATACTGCTGTCCAAGTATAATGGTAAGTGGTCTTCCAAAGAGATTTCCAATCTTTCGTCCATTAATGCTACAAACATTTACTGAGGACTTACTATATGCAAAGCATTGTGTTAGCCAAGGGTTCTCTGATTACGTTGTATAAAACATCTCTCAGAATCTGAGAACTTCATAGTTGGAAGAGACTATAAAGACGTGCATGAATGTAGAGAGTGAAAACTCTACTTTTTGGAGTAATTATTACATTATAGTCACTGTGTTAAATTCTAGCTAAACAAATGGAAGCAAGTAAGGCAATAAAACCATAAACAAAGCACAAACTCCATCCCTGATATTTCAGAAAAGAGACCATCCAGCCTTTATTTAATGACTTTCAGTGATAAAAGTCTTCTTCCTATTCCATGAGACAGTCCATTTGTTTCTAGGCAGCCCTAATAATTAGGAGGTTTTTCTTTACCTTGAGCCAAACTATATCTTTCCGTAATTTCTACATATTGATTCTAGTTATGCATCAATAAGGGAGAAAGTCTAATCGTTTTTCCACCAGAAAAAGAGGTATCAGAGCAGTCTCAACCTGGATTCTCTTTACTTTCCCTCTCACCCAAATCAGTACTTAACCATCTCAATCCCTCATCCATATGCCCTCCTCCCCATGGTAAGAAACCTTTTATACTATCTGTCAATAACCATGTTGACTTGTTCTACTAGCTTAAAAAACAGAATGACATTTAAGAATTTGCAGCCACAAGTTCTGGTTTTGTTTTATGAATGTTAAAAGAACAACAAAGAAAACAACTCAGTTTTAAGAAGAATATAAAAATAATTTCCCTGCAGCCAAGAGAAGCTAGGCTACTTGTATAGTGTCAGATGGAAAACTGCCTTTATTAACTGTGTGTTTATGTTGGCTGTGTTAATTAGTAATCTATTACATAACATGCTTTCATGTTATCCTAACATCCTAACAAAAAACTTCCCTGATGTATGGAAATTAAAAGTTAGGAATATTGACACTAATTAATGAATTTATTGATCTACAAGCATTTAGTAAGCACTTAATATATACCAATATACCAATATTCTTGCGATATTTTTATAGGTAATTTCAAATTTTATAGATATTTCACATTTTATAGAAATATGTAATAAGTCTTAATTTTCAATTTATATAATTTTAAGAAAATTTAAAAAAAATCTCCCTTATCTATCTTTCTATATAGAATACTGTTGCCAGAGCAAACAATCACCTACTTTTTCTCTCAGTTTCAGCTAGAAAGAAAAATGGGAAAAGCAAAGTCAAAAAAGAACAATCGTGCTTACTGAAGAAAAAGACATCAACATTCCTCACCTAACAGAAGATAAGCTCCTTGAGGATAGGGACTATTTCATTCTTTTTTCTTCTCCTTAAGGAACTTACATTCTATTCTGGGAAGTAATCAACACATAGGGAACCACTGGCAAGTGTTGAGTAGAGCAGTGACAAAGCTATATCTGAAATTTAGAAAAAATAATATGGTGGCCGTATAGAATGTAGAGTGGAGTCTTGGAGTAGATGGTCAGGGAGACTAACTAGGAAGGTATTGTATCAGTTCAGTTAAGAGCTGAGGAGTGCTTGAGCTGGGGCTATGATCATGAGAAAGGAAGAAATGGAAGAGATGTGGTGAGGCAGAAAGAAGAAGATTAGGCAACTGGTTAGATATGGGAGTGGTGGTAATGGAGGGTGAGAACAACAAAAATCATAAACCTGGATGACAAGAAGAATGCTGATGTCACTGGCAGATAGAAGGAATTTAGAAGGTTAGTTTGCAAGAAAAGATGATGAAAGTTAGTTCTGGATATGCCGAGTTCATGGTGCCAACAGGACATCCATTTTGATAGAACTGTAGTTATCTCTTTGACTCATGACCTCACTAATATCGCAGGCCAGCCTAAGAAATTAAATTGGAATTTTGGGGGAATTTTGCAGAAGTTGCGGATAACATATGAAGGCCAGTAGATGATACAGAAAAAGTTTAGAAACTCAGAAGTGCACAAATTTAGAGTACTGGGTAAGATCAACATTTTATCTTTTAATACCATCAGAATTCACTTTTCTTTTTTAATATGAAGGGAGGGCCATGTAATTTCACATGGGTTTTATAGATCATGGGGGTGCCATACTCCAACCCCCATAGTTAAAGCTCAGGAGAGAGACTAGGGCTACATTTGAAGATTGGGGAACATTTACATCGAGATTACAATTGAACACATGGGAGCTAATGAGGTCACCAAGTATAAGAATGTAGAGAGAACAAAAGATAATGGGAATAACAAGCAAATGTGGTCTTGGGGTACAAAATGAAGTGGGGCAGATAATAGAGTTTGGTCAAGACGACTCATTAGTCATAACTAACACTCTTTTTCAGCAACCCAAAAGGCCAATCCACACATGGACTTCATCAGATGGCCAATATTGCAACCAGGCAGCCAAAAGTGGAGTTAAAACAGTTAAAAATAGTTAAATTTTGTTAAAATTTAAGTTTAGTCAAGTTAAAATAAGTTAAAATTTACTTAAAATAAGTTAGTTATTAGTTAAAATAAGATCTGGAGTTGAATGTGGTTCAGACCATGAGTCTCTTATTGCAAAATTCAAGCAAAAGAAAAAAAAAAGTAGGGAAAACCATCAGACTGTATGAGTCTGACCCTAAACATCAAGGTGATGAATAGGTTTAAAGGATCAGATCTGGTATAAAATGCCTGAAGAATTATGGACAAGAGAGGTTCACAATATTGTGCAGGAAGTAGCAACGACAACCAAAAAAAATTATTCCAAACAAAAAGAAGAACAAAAAAGTGTTCCGGCTCTTTTCTGGGCTACAGTTTTTCCAGCAGCAATATATGGCTGTGCAAGTTGAACTATGAGAAAGACTGATAGCTGAATTAATCAATACTTTCAAATTCTGGTGCTGGAGAAGACTTTCAAGAGTCCCCTGGACAGCAAGGAGATCAAATCAATCAATATTTAGAGAATTAATTCAGACTACTCACTGGAAGATCAAATACGAAAGGTAAAGTTCAAATACTTTAGCCTCATAATGAGAAGCAGGGCTCATTGGAAAAGATCCTGAAGCTGGAAAAGATTGAAGAAAAAAGGAGAAGGGGATGGCAGAGGATAAGATGGATAGATAGTGTCATGGAAGCAATGCATTTGAACTAGGTCAGACTTTGGGATATAGTGAAGGATTGAAGGATCTGATATGCTATCACCCCTGGCATCTTAAAGAGTTGGACATGACTGAATAACAATTGATTGGCTGACATATACATATGTTGATTCCCTTTAGAAATAAATACATACATACATGTATATACACACACACACACATACACATACACACAATAAATATGAAATATGTATAAATAATATATGTGAATATAAATTACATATATATATGGAAAGAGGGGAGGAGGGAGGGGGGAGGAGGAGGAAGAGAGAGGGGGGTGGAAAGAGGGAGGGGAAGAAGGGAGGTGGCAGAGATGGAGAGGACATTTTTTCTGCCTATTCTTTGTTACTCAAAAGCACCATTCTCTGCCTGTAATTTTCTTTTATAATTCTAAACTTTAGGATTATTATTTAGAATAGAATTTATTTATTTAGAATAGAATGGTTCCCATTCTGATTCAAAAAATGAAAGAGTTAAAGATAACTGATATTTGTCCAGGAAGGGGATTTTAAAAATATTTCATTACCTTTGAAAATGTAAAATCTAGGGTCTAATATACGACCTAAGACCCATAGCCCTGAATAAGTTAAGAATGAGTTTTCCAACCTACATCTGCCTGTCTCTGTCTTAGGTGATCAATCACCTCTCGACGATTCCTGGGCTAGAAAAGTCTCACAAGCATATATCAGTGATGTGCCTTTTATTCCCTCTCAGATGAATTACAAAATGTCCCTCATGTGACTGTCATCCTATGCATTGATCTGTCAAAGCCAGTATCATGTAGCCACTCCATTTGCTGTGAAGTACATAATACAGCCCCAACAGGATATTTGGGAGGCATTCAATTATTTGTGCCTTTCTCTTTTTTCTCTTTAACATTTATTTTTTAAAACAAATTTTGTATTCTGAATTATTTCTTTCCATCTAGTCCCTTGCCCACCAATTGAGAAAGCAAGAAAATTAATCAATTATACATGTGAAATCATGCAGAACATATTTCTATATTAGTCATGTTACAAAAAAGTAAGAAAAATAAAGTTAAAAATATATTTCAATCTGCACTCAGAACTCATCAGATCTCTCTTTTGAGATGTATAACATTTGTCATCATGAATACTTTGGAATTGTCCTGAATCATTATCTTGATCAGAGTAACTAAGTCTTTCACAGTCAATCACTGTTGCAATAATGTTGTTACTGTGTATAATGCTCTTCTAGTTCTGTTCACTTCACTTTGCATCAGCTCATATGTCTTCCCAGGTTTTTCTGAAAATACTCCCTTCACCATTTCTCATAGAACAATAATATTCTATTACAATACTACACTAAATGTGTTCAGCCATTTCTCAGTTGATGGTTACCCCTCAATTTCTAATCTTTGCCACGATAAAAAGAATCGTTACAGACATTTTCATCCATATAGGTTCATTTCCTTTTCCTTTGCTCTGTTTGGGATACAAACCTAGTAGTGGTGTTGCTGGGTCAAAGGGTATGGAGAGTTTTATGGATCTTTGGGCATAGCTCCAAATTGTTCTTCAGAACAGTTGGACTAGTGCAAAATTTCACCAAAAGTGCCTTAGTGTCCTTATATTTCCACATGCCTTCCTACATTTGTCATACTCCTATTCTGTCATTTAGTCAATTTGATAATTATAAGGTAGCACCTCAGAGTTGCTTTAATTTGCATTTTTCTAATCAATCGTGACTTAAAACATTTTTTTTCCACATAACTATAGATGATTTCTTCTGAAAACTTCGTGTTCATATCTTTTGACCATTCATTAATTGGGGAATTGCCTTGCTTTTATAAATTTGACTCATTTTTGATAAATGTGACCTTTATCAGATAAATTTGCTAAAAAAACTTTTCCAGTTTCCTGCTTTTCTTCTTATTCTTGATGCATTGGTTTTGTTTAATAACTTTTTAAAAAGTAATCAAAACTCTTCATTTTACTTCCCATGATTCTCTCTATCTCTTGTTTGGTCATAAATTCTTTCCTTAACCACGAATTTAATAGGAAAAATGATCTATGTTTCCTTAATTTGTTTATATCATCCTTTATGCCTAAAAATGTACCCATTTTGACCTTACTTTAGTCTTTATCCTTATTTACTTGTTTGTTTTACTAGAGGATTGACTCACTATAATTCTATCTGCCAATCAACCTCACTAGAATACATGTCTACATTTCACTTTTCTGGAACACTGTTAGACTATGCTTCTTAAGTATCTTTACCTCATGGAACCTTCATTTTGTGAAGGGACTGTGGCAGGTCTAGCTTTGATCTTCTCTAAGCCATTTCTTATTTCCTCTGGCCTTATCATCATCCTGGGTAGTTTCATCATTCGCCCACCCACCACTTTTCAATTCTCTTTAATTTGATGTCTTCCCCCATTAGAATGTAAAGTCCATGAAGGCAGGTATATCTTTCTTTAGGCCAGTATTTTTATCTTTAAGGTTTAATATTGGGCCTAGCACATAGTATTTAATATTTGCTCTCTCCCTTCCTCTCTCCTTTTTTTCTTTCCTTCCTCCTTCTTTCCCTCCTTTTCTTCATCCCTTTCCTCTTTTCCTTCCTTCCCTCTTTCCCTTCTTTCCTCTCCCTCCTTTCCTTCTCTCCTCTTTCCTTTCTTTTCCTCTATTATTTGCCCAAGTTCACACAACTAGTGATGGAATCATGATTTGGATGTGGGTCCTTTGATTTCAAGCCCTGAGCTGTTTCCACTTCCCCATGTGACTCTTTTTTACATGATTATAAAGAGGATCTGTTATTTCATCAGCATGGGGCACTCTTGTCTGACTCTCAGTCCAGATTTTAATCCTTGTTTGACTTACTAAGGAAGTTAAGGAGTTGAGTAAAACACACACACATATGTTAAGTGACTTAATCAAAGTCATACAAATATAGAGGGAGAATCCTCTTGACTACAGATTTTCTTGACTACAAACTCAGGACTTTAGCTATCATTCCATATTGCTTTATCACAAACAGTTTATTTTGCCTGCTGTATATATCTGCTAAAACAAAAAAAAATTGAGTTTAGCTGGGGATATTATTTCATTTTCTAAAATTAAAAAGAAATACCCAGATCTGTGATTTTTTTGGATAAGGAACTTCTGCTAAGAAATTCCTTTTATGAACTGAACAAGTTGTGGTATATGAACATGATGGAATATTACTGTCCTTTAAGAAATGATGAGCAGGTGGATTTCGGAAAAACTTAGAAAAACTTACATAAACTGATCCTGAATAAAGTGAGCAGAACCAGGAGAACAGTGCACCCAGTAACAGTGACATTGTGTGATGATCAATTATGGCAGACTTAGCTCTTTGCGGTGCTATAATTATCTAAGACAATTTCAAAAGACTCATGATGGACAATGCTATCCGTATTCAGAGAAAGAAATGATGGAATCTGAATGCAGATTAAATTGTTATTTTCACTTGTTTTTGTTTTTTGTGGTTTTTCCTTTTTGTTCTTTTTTCTTTCACCATATAACTAATATGGAAATATGTTTAACATGACTGCACACATATAACTTATTGCTTGCTGTCTTGGAGAGAGGGGAAAGAAAGGAGGGAGAGAGAAAAATTTAGAACTCATCTCATAAAAATTAATTTTAAAAAGTATTTTTACATGTAATTGGAAAAAACAAAATACTATTTACAAAAAATTCCTTTTACTAATGTACACTGATAATTGTTTGATAGTTTATAATCTCATAGTCTTCATGTTGAAAAGGTAACAGAGAAGATAATTGATTTTCCCAAGTTTAAACAATGAGCATGTGTTGAAAACTTGGCTTGAACCCTAGACAAATCTTCCTCCCTCTGAGATTGGCCCTGTAAGCACTATTCTATACCACTTCTTAGTATTATTTATATCATATCTGGTAATACTGTACTTTTTCCTTCTTTAAAAAGTATATGTAAGTTTCTTTTTTTTCTGTAAAGGTAGAGGCCTTTGTACCCATAGGCCTCTATTTGTGGGACTTTTAGACTCAGTGGCTATGTTGGCTAGTTTTATGGAATTGCTTAAACTCCCTCCACCTCTTCATCTCTCTTTCTCTTATTTATTATAAGGGCTGGCTCTTTAGAGTAGGAAGGGAGATATGTGGAGATAAAGGCAATGTAAAAACTAAATATGTTAATACTGTTTTTTTCAAGTAAAATAACAAGGAAAACAAAGAACAAGAAAGAAGGAATTAATGATTAGAGAAGCTTTGCTCAGAAGGATATTTTTAAGAGTTTGAATGTTAGAAACAATAAACATTTCTCTCTTATCTTTCATAGAAAATCCTGCATTGAAGGCAACCTTTAGGCCTCAGAAGTAGTGATTGAAGTCTATGAAAGGTTGAACTTTTTAGCATTCACTTGTGTTTATCTCATAGCACCTGCATCCCCCTCCTCGGACCCGGATTTAATTACCGGCAACAGAAACTATATATTGGACAGAGAGAAGGCAACTAAGAGATGGAGGGAAGGAGCAGGCAGAAATGAGGGGCCCAGGGCTGAGAGAGAGGGAAGCATTGTTGAGAATATAATAAGGAAAAAGGAAGCCCTGACAAATTCTCTTCTTGATGGCTGCATTGTTATTCAAGTGAAATCCTAGACAGAAAGAATCTTCATTTTTCTATTTACTACCCAGTTTATTGCATGTAACTGTTCTCATTAATTTCAAAGAATGAAGAAGGAAATTAGAAATGAGACGACAATGAGAATTGATGGGAACTAAAGAGAAAGGGAATTTAGGGAGCAGAAAATGCCATAGTCTCTAGAAAGAATTCAGTAGCTCTTGAAGGTTGAGGAAGAGGAAAGGTACTCAGATTAACTCTTGGTCTTTGTGATCTGAGACTTCTTCTAGGTGGAGCTACACTTAAGTGAGGAAAAGGGGGCTTTGCCTCAGAGTATGGACATATAAGAGGATTTTTCCTCTCAATAATAATGGATAATTCCACTCCTTTGCAATATGGAATGGATTGCAATATGATACAATTAACCCTTGATGCTTTCTCCCATTCATGGTCTTTACCTGTGGTGCCCCTGTCTATGAAGGAAAGATGCACACCTACTGACTTCTTCTTTTTTGCTACTATGCACCCTAAACCCCAGAAATTTTTCTCCAATATGTAATAATTCTTTTTTTTTTTTTTTGCTAACTTAAGGTATTTAGGGTTAATCAAGGAACAATGGCTTGTTAAAAGAGTCTATAGGATCTATAGCGATAAGCAGAGGGAAGTCATTAATTCTTCAATCAGAATGTACATAACATCACCTAAAGGTTGATGTCACACAAGGTACCCAACACAGACTTTTCTTTGAGAAAACATTGTGGCAGAGGAGAGAGAGACCTAATTCTGGAGTCCAAAGACAGGAGATCAAATGCAGCCTTTGTCAGGATGACCCTGGACATTTCTCTGAATCTCTCTAGGGTTTATGTTCATTTTAAAAATGAGAAGGCTGGACTGGAAGGGCTCTGAAGTCTCTTTCAGGCTTACACTCCTGATCCTACAGTAAGATCATTCCTCAAACCTACCTGAAAGCCATAAAACTAGCAAATAAGTAATATGAAGCTCTGATCCAACTCTGAACTATAAATCTCTCTCTTTTCTCTCAGTTCCTTGTTAATCTCTTTTGGAGTTTAGCCCACTTCAATCAGGATTACAATTCCAATAAACTTTGTCCCTTGACTAGGAAATAGGCTCAAGCCCAAATTCTTTTGAGACACCTTGAAATACTGGTCTGTGACCCCAAACTTTTGACGTCCCTTTCCAATCTCAACACAAATATTCTGGAAAGCAATTTGGAACTATGCCCAAAGGGCTATCAAACTGCGCAATCCCTTTGACCCAGGAGTGTTTCTACTAGGCTTATAATCCTAAAGAGATCTTAAAGGAGGGAAAGGGACCCGCATGTGCCAAAATGTTTGTGGCAGCCCTTTTTATAGTGGCTAGAAACTGGAAACTGAATTGATGCATATCAATTGGAGAAGGCTGAATAAGTATATGAATGTTATGGAATATTATTGCTCTAAGATAAAAGATCAGGAAGATGATTTTAGAGAGGCCTGGAGAGACCTACATGAACTGATGCTAACTGAAATGAACCGAATCAGGAGATCATTGTATCCAGCAAAAACAAGATTATATGATGATCAATTCTGATGGACATGACTCTTCAACAATGAGGTAATTCAGGTCAGTTCCAATGGTTTTATGATGGAGAGAGCCATCTCTATTCAAAAAGAGAACTGTAGGTACTGAGTAGATCACAATACAGTATTTTTACTTTTTGTTGTTAACTTTTATTTTATTTTCTTTCTCATTTTTTCCCCTTTTGACCGATTTTTTTGTGCAGCATGATAATTGTGGAAATATGTATAGAACTGCATATGTTTAACATGTGTTGTATTACTTGCTGTCTAGAGGAAGGGGGTGGGAGGAAGGAAGGGAAAAAATTTGGATGACAAGGCTTTGCAAGGGTCAATGTTGAAAACATGCATATGTTTTGAAAATAAAAAGCTTAAAAAAGGGGGGAAAAACTACATTTCCCTTTAGGTCCAACTAGGCCACTTTCAGATGACAACCTCCAGCTGGTATCAAATGTTTGCAGGCCTCAATAATTTGATAAAGAAACCACATGAATCCAGCCCTTACTTCCAGAGATATGGTTGGATCATTATTTTGAAACAAGAGTAAATTAGACTTGCTTTCTTGTTAATAAAATGGCTACAAAATATGCCCATGTATCTCCATTAATCTCAAGAATGGGACACAGACTTTAAATGTCATTATCATATTAATGAAAAATTAAGGTTGGTAGCCATAGCACACCATGAATAATTTCAGTGATATAATATTAAACACAGAGAAAAATCCAGCCTTTCAGTGCTTCAATACTTCATACCAAAAACAAACATGACCAGCCCACAATGGTCATGTTAGAAATATTTGTGATGTTATGAGGTTGTAAATGCATTTTAAATTTTTAAAAAGTAATTGTAAGTCTGCAGCTGAACCAAAGATTCTTCAGACTCTTTAAAATTCCTCTCCTATGATGATATAGAATTATAGGCTCAGATCTAGAGCTGGAAACGGTACTTAGTCTAACATCCCAGATGAGGAAATGGGGATCCACAGAAGGTAATTTGCCTAAGATCATACAGGTTGTGTCGGGTTAAGATCTGAACCCAAGTCCTCTCTCTTCAGGGATGGTATTCTTTTTACTTTGCAATGCTACTTTCCTACATACAATCATAGAATCTCATGACCTGAAAGGCCATCTAACCCAATCCACTCATTTTACAAAAGAGGAAACTGAGGACTGAGTGGGAGGGGTGGGCAAGTGAATGATTCAAGGTTACAGAGACAATGAGCCTCAGGTATTTATACCTTCAGTCCTTTGATTCAAGAATCAGTGTTTTTCTCTACACTGTTTCACAGGCATTATTGTGATATTAAACACCAAGGCAATGTTCTGGGAAGGGAAGACTATTTCTCTACTTGTGGGTCTTTGGACTCCTGGAAACGCACAGAAGAAATGCAAGGAGACTATACATTCATATGCATACAAGTTATTTCATTAAATGATTTAATCTAAATAAATAACATGTCACTTTTTTGTCTTTTCCTAAGTATATATAGATGCTATTAATAGCATTTAAATATATATTAAATATATATATACATATAGCACTTAATATATATTATATTATCATATATATTATAATTTAAATCACAAATCTATAGAGAGAGAACAATTAATGGACAATAAACTCATTTATTTAAAAGTTCTACTGAATTCCCTACCTACACTAGTTTTACTTGAACAAATCTTTCATTTATTTATTTATTTTTGCAATGTAATCAAGAATGTCCATTTCACCTTCTGTGAACCTGTATCTTGTCTGGTCAGGAACTCTTTTATCCAAGGATCTGAGAGGCAATCTCTTCCTTGTTCTAATTTCTTAATGAAGTGACCTTTTAGTAGGTTTTTGTCAGTCTGTGTTTTCAAAATCAATGAATATTAATAGCGATTAATGTATTCATGTGTATATGTGTATGTGCCTATACGGCCATGCATGAAAGGAAGCCTTGTGCTTATGGAATCTAGGGATGATAGAAAGAGGATTTTATACCTGAAGAGGCTGGAAGCCACCAGAAAGGCTAAAGGCTGGGAGCTGACCAGGCTGATGTTTTTGTTTGCTCTATTTCTAGCTCATAATATAACAAACAAAGCATTTCTAGCTTCCAACAAAACTCAGCTTAGAAGCCACCTTTCATACAATGCTGCTCCTCATCTTCCCTACCTTCCCTCTTGTCCCTAAAGTACTTAATGATCTCTCCCACCTGAAGCACTATGTGTATTGTATTTGTCCACATTTATCCCCCACCAATAGTTTAATTTCCTTGAAGGTAAGGGCTGATTTTTCTTTTTTTGTTCTTAGAATCTTTATCTTCCATCTTGTCTTGTATATTTTGGGGGTCTGTTTAATGCAAGGAGCTCCTGGTGTGAACATTCCCTTTAAAATATAAATCAGCAATTCATCTATAACTTTTTGTTCTAGAGTTGCCTGGGCCACTGAGGGGCTAAGTGCCTTCTCTAGAGTGAGGAAGCCAATATACATGAATAAAGAGTACATCTGAATCCAAAACCCAAGGCTGGCCGCACTGCTTCCATCTGAATTGTACACAGTAGGTACTTAAAAAAGGTTTGCAGAATTGGAGCACAACAAAGTAGCACTCCTCATTCAGCTGATGGTATGCCAATAGATACTTTACTCTCTAGAGTAATACAAATATGCCAAAAAGTTTTTGGAATATCATAGTATGAAGCATTAATAGGTATTGATAATTAAATGTAAGCTTACAGGGAATATAATTTGTTTTTACCATTTTTAATGTATCTTTTATAGCCTTAGGTATGAATAAAGTGACTGGTACATAATGGTGTTTAATAAATATTTGTTCATTCATTAATTGATTTGTGGCCCCACCCCCAGTTCCATCTTTTATTTCCCACACTTTTCATTGTCTTTCCCTCTCTTCACTTCTGATTCATACAATCCTCTTCATTCAAGATGCAGCTCAAGTACCCACCTTCTATCTGAATCCTTTTATTATTCTCTCAATTGCTGCTGCCTGCTTTGTTTTTATTTTTTATATTTATTCTTTAATATGCATACATGTGTTTATGGAAACTCTTTGAGAATAGGGATTATTTCACAGTTTTTGTATTTGTATCCCAAGTGCCTCACATACAGGAGTCACTTAATAAATGCTTAACGACTGGTTGATTAAACCACATAATAAGGTAGCATACCATTTATCATTGGAGTAATTGTCGTCATAAACACAGATTGGATTATCCTTACAACTCTAAATCTAAGATGTTTAGATTCCATATTAATTTCCTTACTTCCAGGCACAGCAGCTGCATTATAAAGTCTTTGAAGGGCTGGCTATAGGGTGGTGCTGGAACTACATCATATGGCTCATGAGACCCAGTGTGAGCACTAGCACTTTGGAAACCTTTAACTACTATAATCAGAATATGATTTAATATTTTGTTGATTGTCTAGATTTAAGAAAGTGATAAACAAATAAATTATATTTAAAAATGTAACTCCTCTATCCCCAAAGAGCTGGTTTAGTATTTAGTAGCACATCTAACACAGAGGTGGGAACCATGACTACCTCTCCCAACATTTGTCTCCAAACAATTTTAAAACAACTCCTTAAAACAAATTTTAAAGTGGTAGAGTCAACAAAAGTCAGAATTTTCCAGCCTTAAACAACTTAGGAGGTGGTAATAAGAGATCTGTGATAAAGGGTACAGGCTGGCTGAGTGTATAGGAAGATCATTAGTGGAACCTTATAAATGGTTGGGCAACTGGGAATAGGAGCAGCAGCATCTTTGGAAACTCTCAGTCCAGAGATTGTTAAGAGAGTAAGACAAAAGTTCGGAAAGGAGCCCTTTGCTGGCACTGATGCTGACTGGCACCTTTATTGTTAATATGCAATTCTAGGGTCTAGAGGACTGTCAATAATTCTGAATTCAGGAGAGCTCTTCCCATCTCAAGTCCATTGGAATTGGCCTGAATCAACCTCACTGATGAAAAGAGCCATGTCCATCAGAATTGATCATGGCATAATCTTATTGTTGTTGTGTATAATGTTCACTGAAGAAATACTGCAAATAGCCAGAAATAAACAATTCAAATATCATGGAGCCACAGTTAGGATCACATAAGATTTTATTAGCTTCCATGTTAAAGGGCTTAGAATATGGTCTTTTGGAAGGCAAAAGAACTACAATCAAGAATAACTTCTAAGAAAAATTGAAAAAAGGATGTTTAATGAAATAGAGGGATTTCAAGCATTCCTGAAATAAAGAACAAAGCTAAATAGAAAATCTAATGTTCAAATAGAAGATTCAAGGGAAGCATAAAAAGGTAATCTTGAAAAAGTAGTCATAAGGGATTCAATAATGTTGAACTGTTTTACATTCATTTGTGGGAAGATGATACACATAACTCCTAAGAACTTTTTTGATTATTTAGGCAGTTAGAAGATGTCTAGCTACAGAATTATACTGGGAATAATTCTCTCTCTCTCTCTCTCTCTCTCTCTCTCTCTCTCTCTCTCTCACACACACACACACACACACACACACACACACACACACACACGAAAGGATAAGAGAGGAAAGGAGAGACAGAATGGGGAAAATTTTCTCACATAAAAAATGTGCAAGGAAGAACTTTTATAGTGAAAGAGAAAAATGCATACATACATAAAATTTATCTTACCTAGTACAGAAATATGAGGGGAAAGAAAAAAGAGAGATATGGAAGGAGTGATAAAAGCAAGAGCAGAATAAAGGAAGCAGTAGTCAGAAAAGAAAAACAACCTGAGAAGGGAGAAGATTAAAAAAAGAAGAGATAAATCAAAGAAAACAGGATGGAGGGAAATGCACAATAATAACTGTGAATATCAATGAAATGAGCTAACCCATAAAAAAAGCAGCAGAATGGATTAGAAACTAGAATCTGACAATATATTGTTTACAAGAGACATACTTGAAGCAGAAAGATACAGCATTAAAATAATGATCTGGAGAAGAACCTATTATGCTTCAGCTGAAGTAAAGCAATTACAATCTCAGAGTAAAAACAAAAACATCCTTAATTAAAAGAGATAATCAGGGAAACTATATTTTGTAAAAGTATCCCCCTAGATATTAAAGTAATATAAAAAATTTACTTATAACAGCCTCATTTCTCAAGTATAAAGAATCCAATTTATAAAGTCCAATATATAAAACTAAGAGCTATTTCCCAGTTGGTAAAAGGTCAAGAGATAAGAACAGGCAGGTTTCAGAAGGAAAAAATCAAAGCAATTTACAATTACATATATCTATGTTATGACTATAAATGTTGAAAAGATAATCTAAAGCACTATTGATTAGAGAAGTGCAACTTAAAACTTAATCTCTGAGGTATCCATTCACACCTAACAGAAATGACAAATGCTTGAAGAGATGAGAGAAAATAGACACTCTACTAAGCTGTTTGTGGAGTTGCAGTTGGCCCAACCATTACAGAGAACAATTGGAACTATATCCAAAGAATCACAAAACTGTACATAGACCCTTTAATGGAGGGATGTAGCTTAAAGAGATAATACATGTATATAAACACACAGCTTTTTTGGTAATATGGCTAATATGGAAATATTTTGCATGATTTCACATGTATAATTGATATATTATTTGCCATTTAGTGGCTGAGGAGAGGTGGGAGGGAAAGAGAATCTGGAACTCAAAATTTAAAAAGAGAAGGAGATTAAAAATAAATAATACATTTTTTTAAAAAAGAAAAATATTAGCAGCATACCCCTGAGATGTGACTCTGAATTCATCACATTTTTTAACAGCATTCTTTATTCAGGAAGCATCAGATTCACCCAGCTTTACCTGTTAAGTCACAAAATAAAGCTTATAAAATCTCCAGGGAGCCCCTATGTCTGAAGAGTGCAGTTGCATGATGAAATATTCAACATGCAGCTAACTTCTGGTCCTCGGAATACAAATCTTTTGTGGATCTAGAAAAGGCCATTTCATTAAAACAGAAACCATGATCTTTTGATTCAGAAAGGAACAGAGGGAGGAAATGATTAGTCATTTCCAAGACTTGAGATGAGTTAGATTCTTTGTTGTTGTTGTGGCTCTTCAATGTGAAAACTCAGGAAAATAGAAGAGGGAGGAGAAGATGAGAGGAGTGTGAAACACAAACAAAAATAATATCTATGTTAGCCAAGAAGAGGAGGAATGATTTCAAAAACTTAAAAGCAAGATTTAGCAGGGATTAATCAATGAGGATAACAAAAGATTTCCTGCAACCTCCGTCAGTTGAAAAATAATAGATTTAAGTTCCAGGAGTTTTCATTCCTGAAGCAATGATCATAGATTGAGGTGGAAAGCCATCAAATGGGGAAAAACTTGAGGCCTGTGACCTTACTTTTCAAGTCACTTCAATCTTCTTAAGCCTCAGTTTCCTCATCTGTAAAATGGACCATATGACTTGTAGAGTCCCTTCAAACTCAAGACTGGTGATTCTTCGAGAAAGGATTATCTTTTCCCAAAGGCCACCAATATCCACAATATTCAATAGCCAAATTCTCTGAGTTACTCATTTTCTTCTTGGAAAAGTTTCAGACTCACGTTTCTCTTCTTTTTAGAAATCTTAATGTGTGTCCACATCAGGAAAAAAAAATTGGATAATTCTACTGGGGTTCTTTCAACCTGGCCAAAATCCAGCTTTGCCCAAAGGGACCCAAGATCCCTTCTGTGGCTTTAGTGGAATGTATCCATTTATGGGACAAAGATGAAGCCTCCCACCCCCAAAGCAGCCAACATTAACAAAAGTAAAACCCAAAACTTTGACTTCATATTCTGGTGCTTTACGAAGATTTATCAGGGGGAGAGCCAGTAAAAAAGGAGTCTTGTAAACAGATTTAGAGTTAGAAAGGATTCTAGAAGCTGCTAATATAACACCCCAAAATGAGGAAACGGAGACTGGCTCAAAACTGTACAGGTAGAAACTGATAAAGGTAAGATTTAGAGCCCAATGCTCTGGCTGGGAATTTACTGATGTGTCCACTACACTACGCTTCCTCTTTCCCTCCTTCCTTTCCTCCCTCTCTCCCTCAGAGGGCTCAGGATGTCCTCCTAAGGTATAGCAAATAGTTCTTGACCCTCTCCTTCAATCTCTGTAAGAGGAGCAGTTAGAGAAGAGCCATGGTCAGGGAAGATGGATCCTGCAATGGAAATCAGCACAGAAGGAACCTTGATGAGCAAATTAAGAAGTCTTTGGAAAGCAGCTTGGCTGAAGCTCAGAGGTGATAAGTTAGAAGACACGCTTTGGAATAAGGGCTCTTAAGTATTCTCTTATCACTATTTGGGTAGTCTAGCAAAATCTAAGGATTTTTTTTTCAAAATGACATTTTAAATGCATAAAATAAAATACTTAAGATTATAAAGGAAACCAATTATGCTGAAATAGATTTATGAAAATATTCTTTAAAACACAAATTTATATACCCTAGAATAAGAAGTCATGTTCTAGAAGGAAGGATGCTTTGTTCTTACTTAGCACCTAAGACTCCAATAACTCCACCCTAGTTAACAGCTGTGTTCTTGACTCCACCAAAGATGGAGGACCAACACGTAGAAAGCTAAGGGGAGCAGTTTTAGTGTATGCTATTAGTTCCCTGCTATCTGTGCAAACACCAGAGACCAAAGCTGGATAAATAACCACTTCCATGGAAGTGGAGCAGTCCACTTGGACTAAGGGATTCTTGTCGTGGAAAAGCCCACAGAGGGAGAGTCTATAGACAATGTCACATGTCCAAAATGCATTTCGAGGGATTATAAATTCAGGATTGGAGGTGACATTAGATGGTCCACTCCTCCCATTGTACTGATGAGGAAATGGAGGCCCAGGGACACATCCAAGGTTACACAGGTTGGAATTTGGAGAGACAAGATTTGAACGCGGCTCCTTTGACTCCAAACACAACAATCTTTGCACAGTGTCATGATTCTGAGCACTCTAGACTGGTAAAGTATAGCCAAATGAAACAGCAATAAATGAGTATCTTCATTTTAAGCATTTCTTATCTTTCGGAGGACTATATGTATACCTTACACCTTTTTATTCAAATGCTTACCTCCTTCTCCATTTGCAAGCCTTCTGCTCTAATATTTCTTTCAAACACTTCCCTTTTTTCAGTCTGTGGGTTGGTTTTCCTGTACACAAGGATGTAGTCAATCCGACATTTTCCATCTCTAAAATAAAGCCCATTGGATCTGTTTTTTTCTGGTGCTACCTGTATAAAAAGAAAAAAAAAAAAAGGAATCCATTTGAGAACAAAGAGTGAGACTCAACATCTGCAAGAAGTTATGCAGAGATTAAGTAAAGAAGTAAAAATAAATAAAGTACATACTCCCCACATCCCTCCCTATCCCAATCCCTAAAGAACCCTGGGACTTGCTGTCCGTCCTGCAACTGAGCTCTCCTATAGTGTGGCTTCCCACATTTCAGCTCCTGGACAGCAAGGACCATTATTCTTCTCTAAATCATTGTAGCTTAGTACAGTGCTTGGCACACGGAGAACACTTAATGAAGGTTTTCCTCCCAATTTCTATCCATACATGTACACATTTCTGTGTAGCTTTATACATGTATGCATATGCAAGGCATTTACATACAGGTACACAGTATTATACCTGAGCATATATACATGCCCATGACTCTGTGTAACAACTGAAAAAGATCAGTGCAATTTTTTTCTGGCTTCTGAAGTTCATTGTCATTGAATGCATCAGTGACAAAACCCGAAACTGGATGCTACTGAAAATTTGGCAGATTACAATCAAATTTCTCAGAGAGAGAGTTTTTTATTTTAAAGTTTTGCCAATGTCTTTT
This sequence comes from Antechinus flavipes, assembly GCF_016432865.1. Taxonomy (NCBI): domain Eukaryota; kingdom Metazoa; phylum Chordata; class Mammalia; order Dasyuromorphia; family Dasyuridae; genus Antechinus; species Antechinus flavipes. The sequence goes on along the minus strand of NC_067402.1, from coordinate 274,746,973 downwards.
GTTAGTATAGTCATTTCCCGATACCAGTGCCCTTATTATAAAGGAGACTATCCATTAGCCTCATTCTTGTATCACATAAAAGTAGCCTTGCAAAGTCCGACAAGAGAGCGACTACATTGTGCACCTTACATACCATTTCACACCCACAGCCCCCACCTCTTTATAACTGAAATTGGAATATGAAGAGTACAAAGGGGACGCTGAATGCCAGGACCAATTCCAGAGGTGCGCCAGCTTCCACTTGTGAGGAGCAGATGGCACATGGGCAGGGCCTTGAAGGCAGCATCTCTGAACTGGATTCTCCCTCATCAGATTCCAGAGGAAGGAGGCGAGTTTTCTGGTTTGAGATCTGGCATGGAGACAGATCGTCACAAGCGGAGTTGGACTGCCTCGCAGGGCTGTTTCCATTTACTTTACTGTTGGCATGGCAGGGGATGGTTCTCCGGGTTCTGCTTGCTTCCCTTTGTATCACTCATTACGTGAGAATCATGGATGGGACAGCTGGGGGGGGAGGAGGGCAGTGGATAGGGCTCCATGCCAGGAAAACGTGACTTTAGCGCCGACCTCAGATACTAGTAGCTAGTGCTCTTGGCAAATCACTTCTGTTTGCCTCAGTTTCTTCCTCTATAAAATGGGGTAATAAAAGTACCTACCTCCCAAAGTTGTTGTTAGGATCAAATAAGACAATAACTGTAAAGTGGTCTGGCACGTTGTATGCACGTTATTCTTATTGTTGTTATTATTATTATAACGTTCACCTTCATCTCTGACAGGTCTAGCTAAGCAGGAGCCTGGGATTTAGCATTTAGCAGCAGAGAACAAGTGATTTTCTAAAGTTATAAATGGGGGAAGCTAGGTGATGCAGTAGATAAACCACCAGTCCTGGAGGCAGAAGGACCTGAATTCAAATCCGGACTCAGATCCTTGCTACTTACTGGTTGTGTCACCCTGACCAAGTCATTTAATCCTGACTGACTCCTCCCCTGCCTCTCCCCCCCCACCCCCACCCCTCAAATATAAAATTAAAAAAACCTCAAAAATAAAAATTATTCACGAAGGAGATAAGCATACCAGGTATTCAAGAGAGCTATTGAAATGTCCTTTTGTAAACATCACAGGCAAAATTCCCCCTTCCTGGAGAATTCACAGAGTCTCTAAGCAAGAGTCATTTATTAGGTAAGTTTGAGAGGAAATTCTCATTTGGACATAGAGGTAATGTGGCCTAAGGGATAAAGAACTGGCCTTGAAACTAGAAGAAGTAATTTCAAACTTCTGATACACACTGGCTAGGCATCCTTAATCAATCACTCAAGGCAATTCTTGATGATTTTTACCATTCATTTTTAATGCTTTCTTTTTAAAATTTTTTTTCAACCAATAATAATTTTTAGGCAATAGATACAGGGCAATCTACTAAAAATGGGTATGTTCTTCTCTAAGTAAGCATTTATTAAGCACCATCTATATACAAGGGACTTGTTTAATGGACTTAGTTTAGTGGACAAAGAAACATCCTCAAAACCTAAAAGACCTGCATTCTGGTCTGGCCTTTGACATGATGGCAACTGTATCAACGTGGGGGTGTCACTTGACCAGTCTTTATATGTAATCCTTTCCAATTAGAAATTGTATAGAAGGTAGTGACCTACATCCCTAGAGGTAGTCTAGCTAATTCACTAATTCAGAAAGGAACATCAGGGTGTCCCTTTTATTAAAGTAATGACAAGGCAGGTTCCTACACTGGACTCGTATATAAGAATTTGGCTAAGTGATAGGAGGTATAAATATAAAATTATATAAATTATATAAATATAAAAATTGAATACAAAATAAAACAAGACTTTGGGCTTGAAAATGTGTTTTCCTGGAATTTAGATTTAAATTTCAAAAATGTGAGTTGTCACATGTTAGCTAAGTGGGAAAACCCCACCATGGAAGCTTTAGTAAACAGAATTCTGAAGTAATAATCAAATACAATAGTTTTTTTTTTCTCAATCATTTTTTCTTTCTTATTTTTCCCCCATTTGCTCTGACTTTTCTTGTATAGAACAATTTATATGGAAATATGTATAAGAGAACTGCACATGTTTAACCTATATTTGATTATTTGCTAGGGGAAGGAGGGAGAGATGGAGAAATTTGGAAGACAAGGTTTTGCCAAGGTGAATGTTGAAAACTATCTTTGCATGAATTTGGGAAAATAAATATTTCTTTAAAAAGCTTACAAGAAAAAAATAATCAATAATAATAATACAATAAATGACATTTATGTAGGTCTCTAAAGTGTATAAAATACACTATATTCATTAATGTAAGATCCTTGAGGACTTGAACTGATTCAGTTTTTCTCTTAGTACCTTTAGAGTCTAGCCTAGTTCTAGGCACACAACAAGTACTTAATAAATGTCTACTGACACGCTCCACAAAACAACCTGGCAAAGTATATCTTCCAAGTATATTGTCCCCAGGGCACAGAGGAAGAAACTAAAGTTGGAGCTATTAAGTGAACTGTCTGTTTCAAGAGAGCTGGTAGAATGTAGCTTTCACAGGAGATGAGTACTTCAGTTTTGCTTTGGTAGCTGCAATGTTTGGTAAATATCTTGCTTATTAAGTACAGGAAACTCATTGAGTTCTTACATGTGAAAGAGAATTCAAATCTAGAGCTTCCTGTCTCCAATTTCAGCACCATGGTGAGAAGAATAGAATTAAAACATTTGTAAGAACTTTTAGAAGATGGATTTCAAAAGGGCAGCAATTTTTATTCAACAGTAAGAGAAGAACTTAGAATAAGAATCTGGAGAAAATTTCCTTCCATCATTTACCTCCTTGGACTATATGCATAATTGCTTCAAAAAAGATGAGCAAATGAGTGATTTTTCTTAAATAATTCCTGTTTTTCAGAATTGTTGGATAAACCCATATTTCTACCCACAGGGTATATGTATTTGCTCATTTTTGAGGTAAGAGTGAAAAAAAGAAAGTGGTGGAAGACAAAAGAGCATAATCTGTTAGTCACATGCAGACTTGATAATCTCAATTTTGAAAGAGGAAAATAATAAAGTCATGTGACATGGGTAACTGCCCATTACTTATACTCATTGCATGTATTCACTACAGTGACACATGACAACTTCACAGAGACAAAATCTGGATAATGAGGCATACAACTGAGTTAATATTTATTTTGTCAAAATGACATTAGACAGATGGAACTAATTCACAAAGTAATTGCAATGATTTTCTGGGCTGCATAGGCACATGGAAATATAGGTAGCTTTAAGATAACAATTATTGAGGGTGAATTATATGCAAAGCCAGGTGGTACAGTGGATAGAACGCTAACTCTAGAATCGGAAGACCTGAGTTCAAAGCAGACCTCCAATACCTACTAGCTGTGTGATCCTGGGTGAGTCACTTAACCCTGTTTGCCTTAGTTTCTCCATATGTAAAATGAACTGGAGAAGAAAATGGCAAGCCACTCCAGTATCTTTGCCAGGAAAAAACCCCAAAGGGATCATAAAGAGTTAAACACAACTGAACAACAACAGTAACATATGCAAAGCATTTTTGGGGGGATATGAATAGTACTAAGAAAGTTTAAGACTTTCAAGTATTCTATTCTGGTAGAGATTACTACAATGAACAAACAAATGGTCAATCAACAAACACCCATAAAAAAAAAAAAAAACAACTTTCTTCATATAAATTAGATTTTAGTGGGTGGGAAAGGGACAAATTGACTATATTCCCACTAAAAGCTTCTTGCCATCATATTATAAGAAAGAATTATGGAAGCATCTTTAGAAGTCACTTAGTCCAACCTCTTCATTTGGCAACTTCGGCCTCCAAAATCAAAGTGACTGGGTCAACATCACAATTGAAAAGTACAATTTAAACTTACTAGGACATACAATTAGTAAGTCTTCCCTAACTAGAATGTTAATTTGTTGAGGGCAGGGAACTGTTTCACTTTTGTTGTTGTGTTCCCAGAATTTACAGTATTTGGCACATAGTAAGCATTAACAAATGCTTGTTCGTGGGTTAATTGACTCATAAGCCTAGAGATGAAGTCAGATTCTTTCACTCTAAACCCAGTTCACTAACTATTAAACTACACTGCTTCTCCATAATTGATTGACTGGTTATCTGGGAAGTGGTCTGTGCATTTATTCTTTGAAAAGCATTTTCAAAGTGTTTTCAGGTTCATAAATAGTCTGTAAATTATGGCACGAATGTAAATAAACAGTTTTTAAAAACAAAGAACACTAATAAAGAAACTAATAAACTAAATTTATTCATGACACTTCTGGAAAACAATTTGGAATTATGCAAGAAAATGGTTCAGATATTCATGCCTTTTGATACAATCACCATATTATTAGGCATTTACCTCAAGGAAACCAGTGACAGAAAGACAGGTTTCTTTATAAAAGAAAATTCTATAGTGCATCTCTGAGTGGCAAAAACATACAACTAAAACGTGAATGTTCATCTTTTGGGGAATGGCTGGACCAATTGTGATATGTGAAGGAAATGGAATATTACTGCACTGTAAGAAATAATAAGTATTATTATTATTGTCAGTAATCCAGAGAAGTGTTGGAAGACTTTCATGAATTGATGAAAAGCAAGGTAAACAAGAGAAGAAATGGTTACAATGATGGTCACAAAAATGAACTGAGCTTCATTACAGCAAATAATCTTTGTTCCAGAGAAGAAGATGCAGAGAAGAAAGGATGCAGGCAGTGACAGATGCAGAAAGCACCATGTTCTATCAGTTACAGATGCTTTGTCAAATCTCACTTACGTATTTTTCATTATAACAAGGGTGGCTTCAATGATGATGATAAGGGAAGGGGGAAGAATATCTATTTGGAAATGAAGGTAAGGTTTAAAAAAGGAAGGAAAAGGAGCTGATTAAAATGAAAAATGAAACAAAACACTAATTCACAAATAAAATATTATTTACTCTCAAATGAATTCAATATTCACTCAGGAAATTCTGATTGATCAAAAGTCCATAGGCACAGCATGTACTAAGCACTAGGAAAATACATTTTCATCTTTTGCTAAGGGTATGGAAGGTATCATGTTCTATTGGGCACAATAGCAAGAATTACATTTTATAGCAGTACTAAGTCTTACCTCTCCCACAGCTTCCAATCTACTCGCATCATCTGAAGTACTGGTCAAGTTACCGGGGTGAAGGAGAGAATCGTCATCTTTGCAAGGACTATTGACAGCTTCTAATTCATCAAAAAAAATGTTGACATCCTTGGCCACTAAAAGGAACATAAAGAGAAATCAATTCAGGCATCCATTTAAAAAATCAATATGCTTTACAAAGACAATTAAAAACATTTCCCCCATCAATTATAGATATGAGGGTCACATAGAATCTCAATCCTATGTATCCAAGAAAGTTTTCAGAAGTATCTTCAAATAAAACAGAGATACTTTCAATGGTTCCCTAATGCCTCAAGGAAAAATATGAATTCCTTTGTTTAGCACATGAACTTTTGTATTTGAATCCGGTCTATTTTCCCAGACTGACTATAGCTTCCTTCCCTTTGTGTGCTCAAAGTTCCAGTGAAACAGACCAACTTGATCTTCCCATATGTGACTCTTCTTTCCCCTCTCTGTGCTTGCACAGGTTGTCTCTCAAAGCTAGAATGCTCTCCCCTCCTACTTCCATCTCTTGGATGCCTGATGGCCTTTAAGGCTCAGCTTAGATTCTGCTCCCTTCCAAAGACCTTTCCTGATTCTCTCAGTTGCTGGGAAGCCATCCTCTCCTGTCCCCACCCAACCACCTTATGTTTATTTTTCACATATTCTGTATCTATTTATTTCTGAGCAGACTACCTCCCCAGTAAAAGTAAGCTATTTGAGTGCAAAAATTATCTCATTCACAGTCTCTGACTCCCTAGAACATAGCACATTGCTTAGCACATAGTAGCTGCTTCAATTTTATCATTTTATTAAAAAGACAATGGTCTTTTATATCAATGTAGCTGTGAAATGAAGCAGGAAGAATAGCATCACTAAACCTGGAAGCCATGTTCCATCAGGAGTTTACTAACATCATAGAAATGAAACACATAGGCAAAAACACAGGGCTTACAACGCTCCCAAACCAGATTAAAATAAAATTGGGAAATATTTAACAAAATAATTAAGATCACAATAAAACATAGATAACATTAACATGTGGTTTTCTAAGTAAATATTTGCCTCCAGGGATCCTTATGAATGGTTTAGTGTAGCCTCTGTTTCTATTTATATCATTTAGTTATATTGACAAGTAAGTATTTCTTTGGGCCATTTTTTTTTTTTTGTGATCAGTAGTTATTAACTAACCTGGAATCTGTGGATCCTTAAGAGCAGTGGTTTTCCAACTTTTGTTTTCAGTATTTTTATCCTATTAAAAATTATTGAGGATCTCTGCAAAGCATTTTTGTTTATCTGGGTTATATTTATAGACATTTACCATATTGGAAATAAAAACTATTTTTAAATTTGTAGACCCCCTAAAAGGGTTTCAGAGATCCCCAGGATTCTCTAGACCATATTTTGAGAACTACTGCTTAAGAGGGTCCATAAACTTGGATATGAGAAAAATTGAGTATTTTCTTTAGTCACTTAAAAATAATATTCTGAGAAGATCATAGGATTCCCCTTGATTGTTGTCAAGGATAGACAACAAAGACAAGAATTTATTACAGCAAAAATACAGCAAAATCTCTAAAAAAAATGCAGCTGAGTTATTTGAGAGTTCTACTAGTCCAGATGTGGTCTTAGTTTTGAGTTTTAAGAAAGTGGACGGAGAAGTGTGCTCAGTCACGAAAATGCAATCCCTGCACATATATAATGTACCTGATTTAGACAACAGGATAAGAAATGGCTTTGATAGGGCCCATTGTTGTTCCATCACAGACTTAAAAAATTTGTTGGTCCCACTGATCATCCAGACATGATTCTAAGAACTCTGAGAATCATTCTCAGAGAGGGAAACAATAAGCCCAATTTGGTGAAGAACCAAATCCTGTCTGCCTCAGTTTCCTCATCTTTAAAATGAACTGGAAAAAGAAATGACAAGCCACTCCATTATCTTTGCCAAGAAAATCCCCAAATGGGGTCACAGAGGGTCAGACATGATTAAACAACAATTTAAAGTGCAAACTCCTTGAGAGCAAGGACTTGCCTCACTTAAGTGTTTATATTTTTTTCCACTTTGCATAGTTCCTGGTCCAAAGTGATTAATAAGTGTTTTTGCTTTCTTCCTTCTCTTCCTTCTTTATTCCTTCCATTTTTATTTCCTTCCTCTCTCTTAGGAGACATCAGAATTTTTCAGTTAATAATTATTGGAAACTAAATGGAACAAATGGAAAATTTACATAAAAATTTAAGATACAAAAAAAAAAAACTTTATAGTATCACCCAAGATGAAGTGTTTGTTTCAGAAATCATGGGATAAATAAAAATATTCTACTGGATACAGAAGCAAGGCTGCTCATCCTCTTCCTACACTGGAGAGACTGCTCAGGTACTCTTAATCCTTTTATAATGATGTCTTCCACAGTTCTACAGAGGATGGTATATTCTGAGCTAAGTTATGACCCATGAAGCATGAAGTTGCAATTTTGATGGCTTTTAACTGGGCCCTTTGCTTTAAAAGCACAGCCATCTGATTTGAAAGGGAAATGAGACAAAGGTCCTTCACTTCTCCGTCATGCCCCAATGCTAGCGTCAGAACGTCATTATCAGGGGGTGTCTTTTGAATGTTCATGGAAATCGTTTCCAGTGGATAAATGACTTTATAATACTGTTGTTGACTGACATCTTCCCAATAGCATCAGCTGAGAATGTTATCATTGTACTATCTATTCAATATGAACATGTGAAGCAACGGAAGATAGATGACAAGGGCTTGGTGACCCTTCTGCAGAAGGAAGATCAAGTCTTCTACTGTAGTCACATCCATTGTGCTTCTGATGGGGATCCATTAACTACAAGATGTGTTTTTCCCCCTCCATTTTAGTTTTAGGCAACATATTGAGAAGTTAGAAAGTATCCAAAGGATAATAAAAATATCAAAGAGTTTTCATGATATGTAAGATCAGGTTGAGATGTTCAGCCTGTAAAAGAAAAGATTCAGGGGGCACATGACACTTTCTTCAGGTACTTGATTGTGTGGTACTGAGATTAGATTTATTGACTCAAACCCCAAATTGTTAGAAATGGATAGAAGATGCAGAGAGACAACTCCCGAGAAAGAACTCCTTAATGATGAGACCTGGGGAACGGGCTGCCTCAGAAGTTGGTGTCTTCTTCCTTATTTAAGCAAAGCTTGGAAGATTGACTGTTAGAGATGCTCGATGAGAGATGGCTTGGACTCATTGTTCTGAGTCTCCTGCAACTGACTTCCCATGATTCTTGGAAATTACAATAACGCTTGATTCCAATTTATGGAGATTCGTTTCTTGCAGAGCGTTAGCTTCTAAGTTACAATACGAAGATTCACATTTCTTCTGGGGAAAGTCACCTGGTCAGTGTAGATGGAATGCTAGACTTGGAGTCAGCAAGACCTAAATAAAAATACTTACTAGCTATTGGCCCTGGGTGAGGCATCTTATCCCCTTCTCTATTTCCTCATTTGTGAAATGGGTATAGTAATAGCATTTACCTCTTACAGTTGTTGAGGTGAACAAATAAGATAACACATGTGAAATAGGTTGCCAACTTTAAAGTGCTCTATAAATAATGCCTATTATTTGTAGTAGGAAGATAAAGAGGAGAAATAGGTCCGAGGGAGTATGAAGAGAGGGAGAAAGAAGAACTTGAGAGGGAAAGGAGGAGGAAGCTGTACAAAGTGTACTTTCTTGACAATGCAGTATCTCTCAACCATTTTTCCTTCTCTTAAGCAAATAAAGGCTTAATGGTTTTACTCTGT